>NC_022018.1:9388606-9390953 GCF_000317375.1 Microtus ochrogaster | reverse complement strand
GATCCTCATAGTAGCCAATGCCCAGTGTAGGTGCTGAACCTTTAGTTGGTTGGCACTTCTAGTATGTTCAGCTCTGTTTGCAAAAAGGCAAGTTCACAGTTTGAGTTAGGAGACAGATAATTACCCAAGGTCACAGAGGAAAGCCTTCCTGATTGCTGAAAATAGTCAGCCCATGTACTTCTTGGGGAGAACAAGGAGCATGTGCAAAGGACCACAAGTGGGTGAAGACGCGGCCTTATGTGTGTACAGGGAACAGCGGGGACTGGGGTCAAAGAGGGTGTGTGCAATGGAGAGCCAGAGCTGAGTGTGTGTGGAGCTATGGCATGCTGTGACTCCCGCTTTAACATAACTTGTCTCCCCGCTGTGTGGTGAGAAGGAGAGCAAGCCTTTGGCAGCCAGGTGGCCACGCTGGTAGTCCTTACCATAACCCAAGCAAGAGCAAGTGCTGGTCGGGAAGGGGTGGACGTGGCGGAAGAGATGGGATGTCGCAGAGTGTGCATATTTGCTGAAGGATTGGCTGAGGGGTTGTGTGGAAGGTAAAGAGAGGAAAGTTCAGCATAGTGTGGAGACCTCCAGCCTGAGAAGCCATGGAAGAGCCCTTTCCCGAACAGAGGCCCGAGGACAGAGCAGAATGGGTGTGGGCATTTGCACAGCTGAGGACAGAGCAGAATGGGTGTGGGCATTTGCACAGCTGAGGACAGAGCAGAATGGACATGGGCATTTGCACAGCTGAGGACAGAGCAGAATGGGTGTGGGCATTTGCACAGCTGAGGACAGAGCAGAATGGGCGTGGGCATTTGCACAGCGGAAGGCGACAATGCTGAGGACAGCTGGCACATAAATATGAAGGCCAAGTAAAAGGAGGACACGTAAGAGCTCACTTTGGAACACAAGTACGCTGCTGTGTACCGGCAGTCCCAGCACACAGGAGGTAGAGGCAGGAAGATTAGGAGTTCAAGGCTAGCCTGAGCCACATACTCATGCTTCCTGAAGGCCAAAAACCTAAATATTTTTTCTTTTTGTAAAAATTTGAATCAAGATAATTTGGCCACAAAACCTCACCCAAATTGACATAAGGATATCTGTTTTGTTTTTTTTTTTTTGTTTTCGAGACAGGGTTTCTCTGTGGTTTTGGAGCCTGTCCTGGAATTAGCTCTTGTAGACCAGGCTGGCCTCGAACTCACAGAGATTCACCTACCTCTGCCTCCCGAGTGAAGGATATCTGTTTTTATATTTTTAATTTACTCTTTGTGTGTGTGTGTGTGAGAGAGAGAGAGAGAAAGAGAGAGAGAGACAGACAGACAGACAGACAGACAGAGAGAAGAATATACATGCTCCCACATGCCATGGTACATATGTAAAGGTCACAGAAAGACTCCAGGAATCAGCTCTTTCTTTCCGCTGCGAGGGAACAGAACTCAAGCAATCAGGCCCAGCAAATGCCATTACCCTCTGAACTTCTCACCAGCCCACAGGCTGTTTCTTATCTACATCTATCCCACTGAATGTAAATAGTTTACATATTTGTGCAATTAAATCACTGTTCATTTGCATGATTATGAATGCATGCCTTATGACCTTTTGGAGTTTGGGGGTAACATATAAAGCACAAAATAAATTAACCTAAAAATCTGATAAAGTCTGGCTTTCCTACAACCCAGACCACAGGTTTTGGATAAGGTATCTGCATCTGAGCTTTGAGTCATGAAGCTGGAAGAACGGGGGGGTGTTACTGGGGCCCTCAGACACACAGACCAGGAAGGCAAACATGCATCTGCCCTCCCCTTACAGGCCTGACCTCTGCTGCCCTGGGCGGAGACTGCTCCGACCTGCCTGCTTCCTCTCCGAGGTCACCACCAAACACAGTCAGATAATTTCCACCTAAAAGCTTTCTTAATTTTAGCTTTCTCTGCCTTTCAAAAACAGAACAAAAAACCCTGAACCCAGCACAACACACAAACACACACACATATACACACACACTCTGCAGGTGTCAGTCAAGTCTTAGCACTGACCTCGTGCATCACTGAACTCACTCTAGGCCCTCTGTGCCAGATGGAGTCTGTGTGGTGAAAAACTAAAATGCAGAAACTGAACTAAGCTTCGAAGTCAGCATGCAGGCATTTCCTGGCAAGGAGAGACTGCTGCTGCTGCAACTGCCCCAACACATTTGCATGTCCTGCCCTCTCCACTCAGACCCCCCCCCCCAACTTCTGCTAGGAGGAAACCAGAAAGCTGTTGTGCGGGCTTCACATCCCAGGCCTGGTGTAAAAAGACACTGAAGTGAAACTTCTGCCTGGACCCTTCCCAGGTGCAGCAGGAGCGCATGTGTGCGCAGAGGTGCGTG
>NC_022018.1:9383295-9388221 GCF_000317375.1 Microtus ochrogaster | reverse complement strand
GGGTGTGCTCAGAGGACTGGGGACCAATGCCTAGGGCAGGCTGCTGTGATGGAGGAAGTTACCGCAGCTTACTCTTCTGCAGAGCTCCTGAGTCATGAGCATCTTGGCTGACCTGGCAGCGTGATGGCTAATACTCACAACCCACTTGAGAGAATCTTCTATCACCTAGGTGGCAAAGCTCTAGGCAGGTCTGTGAGGGGATTCCTAGATTGGGTTGCAGGGGGAAAGACCCACACTCTGTCCCATGGGCTGGGGTCCCAGACTGAACACAAAAGCGGACACAGCTGGGAATTAGAATGTGTCATGGCTCTCTACTTTCTGACCAATGTCATAGCTGCCTCACATCCCGGTCATTGTCACTTCTCTGTCACTCTCGTAGTTTGTGAACCCCAATAACCCCCCCCCCTTGCTTTGCATTTGTGACGACAATGAGAAAAGGAACAAATACACGTGGCCTGTAAACAGTGAAAGTTTACCATGAAAAGGTAACCATCCTCCACACCCATCCAGCCCACAAAGGGGGCAAAGGGGCTGCTAGCCTTTCCAGAGCACCTTGTGCAACCTTCCCCAGCCACTTCTGCCCTGACAGCTGCTTTCTAGACTCCTAGAACTTCCATGCAGACCAAATATCAGACCATTCATCTATGGAAGAAGAGAAAAGGACAGAAATCTCCACCAGAAATTCTGAGAACTCCTTATTCACAGACAGATGAGGCTTTCAACAAGTAAGACATGCTTGGCAGGTGAGATGGAGCAAGAGGTAAGGAGGCTTCCTGATGACCCCAAGGACCCAAGTTCAATCCCCAGGACCCGCGTGGTGGAAGGAGAGAACAAACTCCCTCAAGCTGTCCTCTGACCTCCATAGATGTAGCACAGCACACATGTACACAAATAATAAGTATAATCTTAAAAAATTAAAGCAAACACATGTAGGAGGGGAGGGGTTGGTGATCATTACATACCAATGGAAAACGGGTTATTTTCTAATGGCCTTTTGAGTACGCATGAAAATTTCCATAAATTATAAAGAGGAAGATGGGAGAGAGCAGGAAAGAGGAAGTGCAGGAGAGAGGAAATTATCAATTTAACACCCCCACTGGTCTGTGCTCCAAAGGTGTACCCTGGAGTCCAACAATCAAACACGATGCTGTCTTGTGGAGAGACAGAGGAACAAATACCAACCCCCATAGATGTCCATTCTGGGCATCCCCATTCCCTCTGAGGAGGTAGGTGACCTCCTGGCCGCTGGTTCTAATCCTCGTTCTCATGAACCAATGCAGTAGGTGATCGTACTTTCATGTCTTTCGGGGGTCACAGTTAGTAAGTGTTTTAGAAAGCACTGTCCTACGCCCCTTCTGTTCTTCAAGAAGATGCTTTTCCACTCTGGACTTAGTATTCCACCGTGGGGAAGGGTTAAGGGTTAAGTTCTGCTGTTAGCAGAACTGTCTTGATGACGCTGAAAGTGATCTCAGGCCTCCTTTGGTGGCCTCAAGAGCATCTCACTATCTCCACATGTCCACTAGGCTTGTTCAGTAGAAAGCCAGGTACAGCTCAGCACTGTACAAGACAGGGGCCTGACAGCTTCTGAGGCATTAAGTAAGCCACCCACTTGGCACAGTGCCAAGGAAAATCCAGTGACAGGATGAGCATGTTCTACAAGGGCAAAGCTTGCCCCACTCACTGCAGGGACTGTGACCCAGGGCATGGTATTTGTGGAGCAAAATCTCTACCAGGGTGGTGATGGAGGCAACTTCCAGAGCTTTGTGCCTCTTCTGCTGCCAGCTGCAGAGCTGGGCATGCCCTCAAACATGGAACCAGGAGGTCTGGGGATACCTGGGGACTAACAAAATGCGCAAGGAAAGGAGCGTGCTCCATCTGAAGAGCTCCATTACAGGCAAGTGAAAGTTGCTCTCCTAGGAAGAACAAAGGTGTCACATGAGCCACACTGCCAGGGTCGCCTCCCACTTTCTTCCCCTTTCCCAGATTTATTACTCTTTTTTTTTCAGTGTGTAACATACACCCTGCTACCCAACTGGTTCAATGTGAGAAAGTCCACCACTCTGCTTCCTAGATAACCTGGTTATCCTCAGACACTGTGTGTGAGACCTATGCACATGTACATGTTTGTGGATCTATACATATGTGCACGAAGGCTAGAGATTGGTGTTAGATACATTTATCATTTTCTACCTTAATTATGTGAGACAGGGTCTCTCCCTGGACCCAGAGTTTGGGTTAGCTAAGGCCATGATCTTCCTTTCTCCTCCAACCCAGCATCAGGTGCTCACCTCTGTGCTCAGTTCTGTTTTTTACATGAGTGCTGGGAACCTAACTGAACTCATTCTTAAGTGATGACAGGCAGTGTACCAACTGAGGCACCTTCCCCACACTGGCTTTCGGACTGTTTAGTTCACTAACCTACCAATGAATGGCAGGTTTCCTGACTTGAAGACATCCAATGGTCTCAAGGACTCATCTGAGAAACTAAATACATCATGATGAAATATTTTCCAACCAATCCAAGTTTTCTTTTATTCAGAATGAGTAGAAGAGCAGAGTGATTAATGATAAACATCATGGGCCCAGGCGTGTTGCTTGAGCTCACGAGAAGAAGGTGTGTGCCAAGGGTAAACTTCTCAAACAGTAGGAATCCCGGCCCTGAGAATATACCCAACTGCTCAAAGCCATAACTGAGACTACTTCCTTCTTTGCTAAGTTACTTGGGGCACAACATTGCACATAGAAGAATAAGTTCAGAAAGAGCCTGGCTCCTCAGGGACAGGGTCCCATTCCTCTTAATCTCCTTTAGCTTTAAGCATGGTGCCTGCAATTAGGGATGGGGTAACAGGGACAAAGAACTGAGTAACAGAACCCAAGGAGATGATCACTTATCTGTAACTGTGTTTTATTTTGGCCATCACCTATCAATCATAGGTCCGTCAGTGAGCGATAAGGGTAATTATTAATGTCAGTTTCAGTTTTGCATATGGGAGTTATTATGAAAATAAGGAGGTAAGAGACAACCCTCTTAATGAGAGAAAATTAAGAGGCAAACACTTCTAACTAAGGCAGCAAAAGATGAAGCCCCTGATTATGTAACATGTTCAGGGAGCGACACAGTCATACCTCGTGCCCTACAGCATCCCCAAATGCACCCCTCCCACCGCCCACACTGACAAGTCATGTCAGTTAAAGAGGTTGCAGATCCCACGTCACAAAGCCCGCTATCATCCAGAGTTATCCCAGGGCGAGCAAACCCAGACAAAGCGAATAAAGCACCCATGTTGTGTTGAAGATCCTGGCAGCCGTGCTCACTTCCACATCCCATAGCCGGCTCATCCATGGACAGCTCTGACCCTACAGAGGGCTTATGCTTCAAGGCCCTGGTCCTTACCTACACCACTCTCTGCAGGTAGACAATTGGGACTACTTCCTAATTTTTCCCATGAGTCCATAGCACTTCTCTCCAAAGTTAGGTTACATTTCACTCTCTGGAAACCAAATGCTCATAGAATGCCATGGCCTTCCCCAAACCATGAGATCATATTCTCACTTCTGGGGATGACAGGAATAGTTATAGTGTCCCCAGATCTTTATTTACAATTTGATATATATAACCACCGATAAATAATTCTGAAGATATGTGCATGAAACTCAGAAAGAGCACTGGACAAAGGCTAGAACATTCTATATAACCTATTCCCCCACGTCCTTCATTTAGAGCTATATACTGTTTCTCCCATACTCTGCCTCTTCTATCTACCCAATCACCAAACAATGCTCGGGACAATCAACCACCCAGACTAAAGGACAGATACAACTGTCAGTCTGAGAAAGCACAGTGCTGAGTGCGTCCAGATAGATCCAGAGGTGATATGCCCCTTAAGGGCCTCACTTCACACAACAACATTGAACTCTCAACTCCACCGCTCCTCCTGCCACACTCAAGTCACTCGCCGGCATTTAGCAGCCTTCCAAAGAGCAGCCCCGATGAAACTCGCAGCTCTCCCACCCCCTTATGGTCCAGCCAGATTGCCATCCCACCACGCCAGGCCTTTGTAATTGCACCCTTCCTGAACACAAACTCTTCGTTCAACAATGTCCACATAGAACTTTCTAAACCGCCTTCCTCAGGAGCCTGCTTCCCTTATGCTATGAGGGTCATGCATGAGCAGAATCATGGCTAAAGCCCACTTCTCCCCACACACTTTTTCTTTTGTCTGGGCCCAGGAGATACTCCTTTTGCTACCAAGAGCATGTGTAACACTTCTAGGTATTTAAAAAGTTCTCAGCAAACTTCCTTTAGTTAATGAATGTAATTGCAAGAAAATCCAAAGTTCTATTAGTCAACTGGGCACTACTAAAGATTCACCCTTCCCGTGCTCCTTCTTTACTGCCAAGCTCACCTCAACCCGAGAGAAGGCTAAATCCAAGGTTCCTTCTGCACCCCTAAACTAGGCATCCCTTGCAACCCCCATTACTCTCAGCAGAACTTTTCCACAGAAACTTCCCCCATCCTCCAGATCCATTCAGTTATATGGAGGCTCTACAGGGATGCAGCCCAACCTCATCCTCATGCAATTGCTTCCTCCTGTTCCTGTCTCCCTGCAGCCGTATCATGGCTCTTTATTTAATCCAGAGAGCTATTCTGAAGCTTTACAGGAAAAATGAATTATGAGTTGCCTTCCATTCCACATCTCCATGGCTTTCGAAGCTTTAGTCCATGTCTCTCAAGGCTCTGAGTCAGACAGTTTCACAGCCTGGCTTGTGATGGAGTGCTATCCAGGTCCTGCCTCAGTCCTTTAACCCCCACATCCAGGCTGTACTGTGTGTGTGTTGCCCCTTATCATCTGGACTCACGTCCAGGCCCGGGAACATGAAAAGCCATGCGATCAACTAGCCAGCGTGGCAGGGAGAGAGAGAGAG
>NC_022018.1:9376185-9383195 GCF_000317375.1 Microtus ochrogaster | reverse complement strand
AGAGAGAGAGAGAGAGAGAGAGAGAACACGCTGGAAGAAGAGAGCCATCCCTAAAACCACAAGCTTGGAGGAACATATTGGCCATTCATTCAGCTTTGTGGCTAAAGTCACTGAGGACAATGTGTCCTCTTGGATCCTTGCTACAGACTTTGACTCAGAAAAGCCGTGTTCACCAGAACCTACCAGGGGGTGGGGTGGGGAGGCAGCTCTCTGAGCCAGGTGAATTTTCAAGGCAAGAGGAATAGATATTCGTATACTATAAGACAAGGACTCAGGAGCTGGAGGGGCTGTGCTCAAGCCCACTTAGCTGGGACCTGACACAAGTCAATTCTTCTTTCTATGTCTTTTCCTCTATTTGTAAATAGGCGTTGTTGCCGGGTTCTGATGAGTCAGTAGACATAAAGTATATAAGATTATGTATCCTAGAATACAGCTTGCTATGGTTATTATTACGTACCCCTCCCTCTTTGCTTTGTTTGGGTGAGAGAAGCTTCACTCTCTCTACAGACCTCCACGAACTCACTCGGCCTCCCTACCCCCACCCAGTGCTTTCAACATTTCAGTTGTATTCAAGTCATTGCACCAACTGGTCTGACGTGATTTCTTCCTCAGCAGTCAGCCTGGCTTCTCCCAAGCTACTGGATGCACTTGGTAGCCAAGGCAAGAATGTTGACACAGGTTTTTATCATTAGACATGTTTTGGAAACATGTGTGGTGAGTGCTGAAGCCGAGCAAAGGAGAAAACAATGCATTAAAAAGATCAAAAACAGGTCTCCATTTCCTCGTATTAAAATTATAGCGGTCATTCTCCCCTGGAGCCAGCAACTTTATTGGGAGGCTTTACTGTTCTGAATTCAAACTGTCAGCTCAAAAGGCTGGCCTGGGAACCAGATAAGGCAGATGGGAAGAATTGAGGATGAAAAGAGGGCAGAGGGCTCACTCCTCAAGCCTTAGATGAACCCTTCGGATATTCGGGTTTAACACCAGCTTTGGAGAGGTGCACTCAACAGAGGCCTTGCTTTCCTTCCTAAGCTACATCTGGAACAACTGAGACCTCAAATCATTTATTCTTCCTTTTCAAAATCTTCTGGGGGGGGGCATTAAAATCATAAATGTTATCCTTATGGCTCAGATGAAAGTCAACTTTCAAACCCAGGGTGAGGTGGGGTGTGTGTGTGTGTGTATGTGTGTGTGTGTGTGTGTGTGTATGTATGTGTATATGTGTGTGTGTATGTGAGTGTGTATGTGTGTGTGTGTGTATACATTCCATCCATCCTCCGAAGTCAAAACTGAAAGAAATCTCCAAAGTAGCATCATTTACAGCTTCCATCATAAATGTTTGGAAGGAACATTTCGACGTGACAAAACATGCCCAGTTAATGTAGGGGAAAAAAGAGCAGAATTTAAATTTCTCTGTGGTACAAGGCAAACTTTATCGCACAGGACAGTTGGCTCTACACAGTGACCCTGAAGCTCGTACTGAAGAGGAGGAAGAAAGTCTCAGACTCCCAAGCATACCATCTCTTTTCTCCTGTAACACTGGGAAGACCAAGCTGCTTAAATTCTGCCCGACTGCTCCAGGGCAGCAAGCGCAATTCCCAGAAGCCTGAGGATGGATGGAGCGGCCCTGCCTCTAACATGCCCAGGCCCCAAAGAGCAGGCAAGAAGCATCTTTCTGAGTTCTTTGCTCAGGAGGGCAGGTAGAGCAAACACCAGGCCTTCCTTAAAAGGCAGGGTTATATTCCCAGTTTCTCTTGCTTCACAAAATGACATCAGACAGGCCGTAAAAACTGGATGAGCCTCCATGTCGGCCGAGCTTGAAGGCTATGTGAGGATTTTAAATTTGGCAGTCGGCAAACTGTAAAGCTCTATTACATACACACCAACCGCAACGTCCATTGAGCAAGTACCTACGTCACTGGAATAAACTACACGGTCACGGTTGTGAGTGGGAGTGGACAGGGGTGCCAGGCTCTCTCTATGGGGGCGTGTCCCTGAATTAACACTCTCGGTGTATTTCCTATTATTTGAGTTTTATATGTGTGTATATGTATATATATGTGTGGGGGTGTCATGTGTGCATAGGCTCACATGTGATCTGCATGTGGAGGCCAGAGTGGCTGTTTAGTGTCTTCCTTAATCACTCTCTACCTTATTTTTTGAGACAGGTTTCTTACCCGTTGGCTAGACTGGCCGGTGAGCTTCTCACCATCCTCAGTACCAGGATCACAGATGTGCAGCTGTGCCTGGCTATTTTACCTGCATGATGAGCATCAGAGCTCAGGTTCTCAGGCTGGCAGAGCAAAAACTTTATTGAATTAGCCATCTCCCACTTTAGTCTTTTGTTTTGGTTTTTATTTTGATTTCTGTGATGCATAAGCACTCTACCCCACCCCCCTCTCTCTCCAGACTCTCACCACCTTGCACCCATGGTAGTTTTGGACTCCTGTAAACCAGGCAGATCTTGACCTTGCAATCCTCTCGACTCAGACTCTTAAGGATACAGGATTGAGTCATTTCTTTACAGGGAAAGATGCCCAGCTTGCTATGGCGTTCCAGAGACGCTGTCTCCATAGGAATTCAGACTGGTGACTGCAAGACTGGTTCTCCCCCGTGGGATCTCACAATGCTCCGCCATAAACAGCCATCCTTTCAGAAAGTGCCTCTGGGAGGGGTTTAACCTACCTTTCACTCATGCTCGGGGTTGGCTCACTCTCTCTGGATCAGGGAAAGGGTCTTGATGGAACTAGTATGTAGAGAAGAGAGACAATTGGAAAGACAGGAAGGAACCGTCTGGCATTCCAACCAGGGAAACGTGCTAGGGTGGCCATGGGGACAAACAGTCGGGATGCTGGGGAGCAGCCCAGAAAGCGAGTAGTCCAAAGACAAGGGCCTGGCACCTGGGAAGTCATTACAGTACAAAGACAGCAGGAATGCAAAGATAAGAAAAGAAACAAAACCTGAAACACAACCAAATGAACAGAAGCCAGAAGTTAACACAGGAAGTTCAGACAGTACAAGACTGTTTTCATCTCTTCATGGGACACAGAAAGGTAAGGATGCCTCTGACCATCAGGGGACACACATGGACACCTGGAGGAAGGCCATGTGGTCTCATCCCCAGAGACAGGCATTCATCAATTTCCCAAGGACCAGAGCGTCAGGATAGCTCCAGATCCTTAAACCCGACTGTTGCCCAGGATATGGTGCTGAAATAAAATTCAGCCTGGTCATGTAAAGCAACCATCCTTTCACGTTCACAGCTGGCTTGAGACTCAGCGCAAAGGTCAACAGCTTGCCGAAGCAGAATCCCCAGGTGGCACTCTCCAGGAAGGGGCTCACGTGAGCCCTTGTGCTATGCAGGATCAGCCCATCACATCAGTAGCAGATGACTAAAGAGAAAATGGGCAAAAGAGAGGCACCAAGATGAGCTTTGCCTCAGTCTTCGCCATTGGCATCTATAAGCGCAGCATGACTAGGACCTGAAGGTTAACCAAATAGAAACCAGGCAGAGGGTTAACCAAAGCCACCTAAATAGAAACCAGGCAGAGGGTTAACCAAAGCCACCTAAATAGAAACCAGGCAGAGGGTTAACCAAATCCCACCTAAACAGAAACCAGGCAGAGGCAGAACCAGACATGACTGACTCCGTTCGTGGTAGCAACAAGTAGTGGCACATGTCTGCTCAGCATCTGCCATTCCTCACCCCTCTCACATTCCTTGTCTCTCTTACATATAAGAAATACAAAAGTGGCCAGGCGTGGTGGCACACTCCTTTAATCCCAGCACTCAGGAGGCAGAGGCAGGTGGATCTCTGTGAGTTTGAGGCCAGCCTGGTCTACAGAGTGAGTTCTAGGACAGCCAGAGCACATACAGAAAAACTCTTGTCTTAAAAAATCAAAACGAACAACAACAAGAAAGCATATGGTCAGGAATATTTTGTTCACCTTTCCTATGCAGGGGTGGGGGGGCAGGGGAATCAGTAGACACTCTGACTGAAAACTTATGAATACACACAATAATTGTCTCCTCATGAAGACACAAAGAGTGAGCAGGAGGGGTAAGGACGGGAAGTTCGATGAGATCTAATGGGCAAAAACCCAGAGAGGAAAACACCAAGTGCTTGGGTCTTAAACATATATGTGTGTGTGCGTGTGTACACGCACACATGCATGCATACACATACACACACGCGCACAGAGGAGGAGGAGGAAGGCACAGCAATGTCAACCAGGGTTGCAGAGATGGCTCAGCTGGTAAAGTGCTTGCTATGAGAGCAGCATAATGACCTGAGTTCAGACACCCACCACAGCACATAAAAGGCCAGGCTCAGCCATGTACACCTACAACCCAGTACCCAGCAGGGAGGAGTGCGCAGCTCTTTAGAGTTTGCTGGCCGGCCAGGACAATGGGTCAGTGAGGTCCCTGAAGGGTCAGTGAGAGACTGTCTCTAAGAAACACAGTGGAGAACATCTTGAGAGATGTGAACCTTTGACTTCCATTTACTTCACACACACACACACACATATGCACGCACGCACACACGCACGCATGCATGCACATGCACACGCGCTCATATCCACACAGGAACACATAGACGCACCCACCCACACAGGGCACATGTACATGGTCAGACACACAAGACATACATACATGCAAGCATGAACGTGGTTACGACGAAGACAAACAAACAGAACAACTGGAAAGCAAGAAGAGAAGAAACTACTGGACAGAAGGCGAGTAAGAGAGGACAGCAGAGCCGAACATACCAGAGCCACAGAGGAGAGGAAGATTTAGAATCTACTAGAATCTCAGCCAGTCTGCCATGGTCACGGCCCAAAGGGCATGCTGCCTCTTAGCACCGGCCTTTTGTCAAAAGTGTTCATTGGTAAACGCCATAAAAAGCCTATTATTGACCCTGAACTGCCACGAGAAACCAAAAGGGGGTACCAAATTTCCTATATAATCCTCTTATAAAATTAGTACCTTCTTAAATGGCAATGAACTTTTGAATAGGGGACCAAATCATACCAGAGGGTAATTCTCTTGTGGAAAGGACATGGGAGACAGGCTGAGCACAATGCTCAGACCTGCTCAGGACCAGTGTAGCTAGAACCATATCGTACAGGGCACATGGAGCTCTGCAGCCTCAAAACCCTAAGATACCCATAGTAAGGCCCTGTTGCTTTGCTTTGGGAGACATCACATGGCCCAACCTCAGACCTGGGTAGGTATGCCATCCCAAGGTACTTTCTTGGGTCTCTTCTCTTAAAAGCCCATTGAGATGACAGTAGCCTGAAATAAAAGTGTTACACAGCCCCCCCCCCCCATCATCCCAGTGGAGGAGAAGGTGGACATTCCAGCAACTCCCAGCATCAACCACTCCTGCCTCCTAAGCCACCTCCCAGCTATACTTGGGCTCTGAAGGAATCCGCATGCCTGCCTGGCCTCTGCGAGCAATCCCTCCCAAAGTGGTGGTGACGAGCTGATGGCCACCCCTCCTTTCCCACACAGAAGCACATTGTCTGACATTTCCACTTGCCTTCTCCATCTCCAGCACAAAAAGATTGCTAAAAACCCCCTGGAGGAACAGAGAAGTCAGCCCCTAGAAGTGGTACCTGGGATAAAACAGATCTGGACTGAGGAGGAATTCTGACCTCCAGTCAGAGACTACAGGCTGCTGTGTGACGGGGAAGCACTTCCTTGGTGCCCCCCCCCACAAGCCCCTCCTTGAGCAGCGTGTGTGAATCACTCCAAAACAAGCCCACAGGCCTCTAGGAAAATGACTCCTTAATCCTCTCAGTGGGGCATGAGGGGCAGGGTCTGAGCTTCTTCGCTGGGTACCACAGTCTTTCTAGGGTCCTCCTGAAGCAACCTCTTCATCATGATGGCGGAAGGTGGTTGGCCTCTAAGGTACTCTAACTAGAAATCCAGCCACCCCCACCTTTCCTTTCTTCATTCCCACTCCAGCCGGCTCCAATCATCCTGCCTCAGGCTCTGCTCCCTGATAAAAGCTAATTTATTTATGACTCATGTTGGACACACACAGGCTCTACTTGGTTTTTTAATTTACTGTATATGGTCTTGGAGGTTTAGATTCTTACAAACACTCAGCTAATCTCAGCTGTGGTTGCATTTATGCTGTGAACCCATACAGGCATTTTAAACCACCGTGGTGTGGGGTGCTTTTATCTTATCTCAGTGGGTCTCAACAAATGACCCATACGTTATTTTTATTCTGAAAAGGAGGATTGGTACAGGCCATGACGAAGTACCTATTCTGCCCGTATTCTTCCCCTGGCTGTCACGGGTGACATTTAGGACGGAAGCTGGAGTCTTGCAATGACCTCTATGACCTTCAGTGGACCTCTGTTTTCTCTTTTGTGAACGGGGAGAGCTGGCCCCAGGGTTTTGTCCAGCTGTGTGTTCTCTGGGGCCACACAGTGTCTCTAGCAAGGGGCTGGGCACAGGGCTAGAAGGTGGGGAGAAAGCAAAATGAATCTCTCTGTGTGTTTGATGCTCAGAAATATGGTCCTTCATTAGCATCTGCGTCTGCTGCTTACCAGAGAATTTCGACAGAAGAGCCATCTGCCCGCAGCCATTAACCCAGCCTGCCCTTCCCTGCTTATGCACTCACCGAGTCACTTTAAGGTCCTTAAAAACAAAACAAACAAACAAACAAAAAACCCGTGGCCAGGAAGGCCTTGGCGAAGAGAAGCCAGTGAGCCCATCCCAGACCCCTGGAGGAGGCAGCTGTGCCTCCGAGTCCAGTGAGATCAGTACAGAAGGAAGGTGTGTGGCTTCCTGGCTGGTGATTAACGCAGCAGTGAGGTCATGCACAATCCCCTGGAGTTTTGAATCCTGGAACTCAGTTATAAATACATATTAACCCCAGCGCAAACGGAGCTCATTCCTAGGCTGCTAGCAGACCAGACAACCCTAGAAATGGAATTTCAGTGGCCGTTTTCTTCCAATCTTGTCTTTTCTGTATTTTTTTTTTGTTTTGTTTT
>NC_022018.1:9367725-9375852 GCF_000317375.1 Microtus ochrogaster | reverse complement strand
CCCCGCCATTAAATTGCAAGTTAAACAAGAACAGAGAAAAATGCCATTAACAATTCTACATGAACTTCCATGACACCACCTACCTGGGTGGCAGCTCCCACACCGTGTGCTTTAAAGGTCAACGGCACATTTAACTCACACAACCTACAGACTCCACGCTGTTACTATCACTTCCTGGCATCGCCAGGCACTGTTCCACACGGCCATGAGGTGGCGCTAACACTGCCACAGTGGTGCAGTCATGCCTGAGGTCCCAGCGCACCCCCACCCTGAGGTGGGAGGGCCCTCACAACCACAGGCTTTTGTTCTTCCCCATCATATCCTTTGGCCTCCTGTGTGGTCTACCATATCCAATGCTCCCTAAATCATGTTTTCGTTGGTTCACATGTCAACATCAGCAATTCCAATTTTTACTTTACATCTCAAACTTCCCTTCTGCTGGCCAGGACAGGGCTTCCCAAGTGAGGGTCTCCTCTCTCTGGGAGTGGAAACAACCCTGTGTAACGGAATAATAATTTGCATCTTTTCAGAAGTCCTGACATTCCTTCTCCACTCTAAGAACGCTCCTTTGGGGCAAGCAGAACAAGTACATTTACAAATGCAGACTGTTTACACATACACACTCACATGCATGACACACTACACACTCACAATCACACTACTGTCAAGCTGGAGGCTAAGGCCAAAACGCAGGCTGCTGGTCCTTTTCCTTCCTACTGTAAGAAGAAATGACTACAAAGAGGTTTAAGATTTTCCCTACTGCTGGATCTCCAGAAGAGAACAAACGGAGGGCCGAATGAAGGAAGGAATGAGTAAATAAATAAATAGGAGGAAGGAGGCTACCTGTGCGGAGGTGTGGGTTTATCTGTAATCGTCACCGTAAATGTATGGAACGTTTAGAGATATTATTAAGGAGTCTGTAGAAATGATACAGTCGGTAAGGTGCCTGTTGCACACACATGCGAATGAGTGCACACGAAAACTGAGTGTGATGGTACACCTGTAATCTCGGCACGGGAGAGGCAGAGCAAGAAAGATGCCTGAGGCTTCCTGACCAGCTAGGTTCACTGAGAGACCCTGTCTCAAAAAGCAAGTGGACAGCGCTTGAAAAAGACACTCAAGATCAGCCTTTGGCCTTCACGTGTGCACACATATGCACGCACACACACACATACACACAGTAATACATTTAAAAGGATATCACTAAGTGTTTAAAACTGTGGTATGTAATTCAGGAATCACAAAAGAGTTCTGGGAATTCAGGGAAATGACTCTCTCCCATATGTGGTTATTGTAAGAATCCACACTCCTCTGCCGGGCGATGGTGGCGCACGCCTTTAATCCCAGCACTCAGGAGGCAGAGGCAGGCGGATCTCTGTGAGTTCGAGACCAGCCTGGTCTACAGAGCTAGTTCCAGGACAGGCTCCAAAGCCACAGAGAAACCCTGTCTCGAAAAACCAAAAAAAAAAAAAAAAAGAATCCACACTCCTCTTCCCACAATTTGGCCATTCTTTTTGTTGTTGTTGTTTTATTTTTTTTTTTAACAAATTAGAAGCTGCACCTCTTCTCCAGACTCAGGCCAATTCCAATTTTCCTTAGTCACATGGAGATGGTGACCCTTATTTCATTTTATTTTATTTTATCAATGACTAAAACACATAAGCATATCATAATTCAAAGAGAACATAAAACAAATTTAATGCAAGGTCAGACAATCTCCCTCCCTTTTTTGGCCCTCAGTCACCAGGAGACTATTATTCCTCTCCCCCCTCCCCACTGAGTGGCAGTCCACATATTAATAAGTATATTCATCTATTTTCAATCTTAAACAATAGTCTGCTATATAGACTCTTGTGCACACAAACTTTGGTGCATACTTGGTGTGGGAAGTCCTTCTGGATATGTGTTGCTTTTATTGGTTAATGAATAAAGAAGATGCCTTGGCCTGTGATAGGGCAGAGAAGAAGTAGGCAGAAAAAACCGGACTGAATGCTGGGAGAAAAAAAGGTGGAGTCAGGAGATGCCATATAGCCCCATCAGAGACAGAAGCTGGATGAAATCTTGTTGGTAAGCCACAGCCACATGGCAATAAACAGATTAACAGAGATGGGTTAAATTAAGACGTAAAAGCTAGCCAATAAAAAGGAGCTAGCCAATAAGGAACTAGAGCCAAGCAATGATTTAATTAATACAGTTTCTGTGTGGTTATTTTGGGAGTCTGGGTGGCTGGAAAATGAACAAGCGATCTCTTACAACACATACTGATCTTGGACATCTTTCTGTCAGAACATACCCTTGCTTTCATTTAAGGGCTATATCACAGTCCACTGTATAGATGTACCATGGCTTGCCTGACATACTCTAATTATATCTCATTGTCTTCAATCAAAAACATGGCTGCAAGAACCACAGATGACAACTGAGGCAGCGGCTACTGAATGCACTCAGGGTCAACAGTCCCCTTCCCCTGTATAACAGAACACATGCATGTCACATTTCCTAACCTTCTTCACAACCTTGGCTGGCCATGTGACTAACTTTTGGTCACAGGATCTAAGCAAATGCATACATGATTACTTTTAGGGACTTTCCTTAAGAGCCAGCAGCTGTATTCTCTTCATGTGATTTAAACTCCATCTTGACACACACAAAACAATTATGAGAGTTGGAAATGAACAAAAATTTTAATGGCGTTCCACCCAACGCAAACCTCTGTGCTATCCCACGCATGCTTTCTTTGGGTCAATTTATGACTCTGTGAGAAAAAGAATGCTGTAAACAAGGCCAAGCACAGGTCCTAGAAGCACACACCACATCCAATGGAGAGGGAGCTTGGGGATACTGATCAGTTTTGCATCTAACTGTAGGTTTGTTTCGACAGTCCTGGTGCCCTGCATATGGACATTCAATTCTCCCTTGAGCCAGTTCCCCCAGTCATAAATGAGCTAAATAAAACCTTAACTGTGGATTTACTTCAAGTGTTTGGCAGTCACTGTATTACTTTTAAAATACCCTTTAATAACAATTTTCTCAGAGAGCACCTTCATAAAACAGTTGCTGGTCAAACTGTACAGTTTGATGCAGAAGAATAAAATTTAGTTATTATCCCCCACCCTGAGCATAACTCCAAAGGCACCACAGATTTCAATATAAGATCTGATACCCAGACTCTGTTGTTAGAGGATAAAGTAGGGAATATGATTCAATTTATAAATACAGGAATGGATTTCTGGACAGGACCCTGCAGTATTGAGATCAACAATGGACAAATGGGACCACTTAAAGCTTCCATACAGTAAAGGATATCATCACTCAAGTGAAGAGGCAGCCTACAGAATGGAAAAAAAAATCTTCAACAGCTATACGTCTGAGAGGGGGTTGATGTCTAGAATATGCAAAGAACTGAAACAACATATATATATATATATATATATATTCATTCCAAAACTGGGGCATGAAACTAAACAGAGAGTTTTCAAAAGATTTACTGCAAATGGTCAAGATTTTTTTTTTTAATGTTCAACATCTTTAGCCATGAGGGAAATGCAAATTAAAACTACTTTGAGATTTAATCTCATCCCTGGCAGAATGACTAGGGTCAAGCAAACAAAGGATAACAAATTCTGGCATGGGTATGGGGAAAGAGGAACACTGAAGTCACTGTTGGTGGGAGTGCCAACTGGTGCAGCCACTAGGGACATCAGTGTGGAGGTTCCTCAAAATGCCAGAAATAAATCTACCATATGATCCAGCAATACCACTCCTGGGCATAGTCCCAAGGACTCTGTATCCTACTACAGAGACACTTGCTCATCCATATTCATTGCTCTTCTATTCACAATAGCCATGGGATGCAAAGAACCAAGATGTCCGTCCATAGATGAATGGATAATGAAAATACAGTTCCGATACACACTGTAATGTTATTCAGTTGTAAAAAAAATGAACTTACGAATTTCCCAGGTAAATGGGTAGAGTAGAAATAGTCATTCTGAGTGACGTAACCCAATACAGAAAGGCAAATGCTGCATGATTTTTCTCATACATGGATGCTAGCTCTGAAGTATATGTGTTTTCAGACAGGAGTGCCCAGAGAAGGCAGGAGTCTAGTAAGGGAGTCAGGGTTCAAAGGGAAAAGGCCAGAACACAAGTGGTATGAAGAGGGGAAGGGGACTAATGGACTAGGAAGGGTGAGGTAGAGAAAGGAGTATGAGGAGGGATAAACCAATACTAAAGACCTTTGAACATGACATATGGGAATTGACTACCATAGAAGCTTCCCAAAATACACAGACATACATATATTCGAGGGGTTTAAATAGATACCCTATAGTGTGGTAGGACAATGCCTTCCCAAGACACCATAGTCTGCGAAAAGCCCAGTGCCAGGTATAGATTATCTCTTTGCGAGTTGTTGGTTAGTGGGGTCCCACTGACTCCCCTTCCCCAAAACATTATGGGCTATTGCCATTGCTTTTGGATATCCTCCAAAACTTGGCAGTAAAGAGGGTACCACATAGCTGAATCACAGGACATGGAAAAATCAAGATTGTGGAAGATGGGGATGAAAATAGTGTAAGACCCAGAGGGAGCAACTGTCTATTGTGAAACAGTCTCACACAAGAACTCACAGAGGTTGTGACTAACACACATAAGACTTGTACAAGATCAAGCCAGGCAAAAGCCCAGCATGGATGAGGGAGAGAGGCTCATGAAATCCCACACCTACTCGGAAAGCTATTGCAGCTGATGGCAACTGGGGGAAGGGGAGTCACTCTTCTTCAGGGACACAGGCCTTGGAAGGCAACCTGTGTTCTAGTAGATGGCCCCACATCCATCCACATATGGGCAACAGTAAATTAACTCAGAGGGTATTATTTTTTAAATAAAAAAAAGACAGCACAAAAAGTTGGGAGGGAAAAGTAATAGGAAGATAGAGGAGGAATGGAATGGGAGGTGGATTTTATCTAAACATATTAATATATATGGATTTTAAATATTAAGTAAAATATTTTTTTTTAAAAAAAAAAAAGCAATCCTTTTCTCAGGCTGGCAATACGGCCGAGTGGAAAAAAAGTAATTGCTTTGTAATGTAAGCATGAAGACATGAGTTTGATCCCCGGGACCTACTGTGGAAGGAGAGGACCAACTCCTGAAGGCTGCCCTCTGATCTCTACATGAGCAAACCACACACACACACACACACACACACACACACACACACACACCACAATAATAAATAATAAACAATTCTTTTCTAGGAGATTGAGAGATTGCTCAGGGGTTGCAAGTGTTACTGCCCTTCCAGAGGACCTACATTCAGTTCCCAGGTCCCACGTGGAGGATCTCAACACGCAAACTCCAATGCCAGGGATCCAGCACCCTCTGACGTCTGTGATTGCATGCATGGAGTACACACAGGTACACTCCACACACAGACACTTAAATGAATGACACATTTTTGAAAAACACTAGACCTTTTCTCCACCCTGCTTCCCAGGACAGAGATGCCTCTGTCTTGGACAAGAAGCCTGGAACCACCACTGATCTGAAGATCAAGGGACTTCTTCACCATGTCTTCCTTGAACTTCCACCCAGGTATTTATCTTCTTCAAGATGCTGTTCTTTGGGATTTTTCCACTCCCCCAGACCTAACAACGACTCCAGAAAGAAATTGTTGCCGACAGGCTGTGTAGTGAGTCCATCTGTGCGGAGCTGCAGACGTCTGCTTCTGGAAGGCACCATCAGTCAGTCACGGTGCTTTCTTCCCTGCAGAGCCCTTGCTCAAACGCCTCTCAAGGTCACATTCTAGGCGGCCATTAGTATCGAAAACAATTCTGAATGATGCCTAATTACCAGTATTCCTGCTACAGGATGACAAGCAGGACAAGCGGCTCAGCTGGCCAGGCGCTAACATGAACGTGTGTACTTACACCCTTCTTGTTTCCTTACTAGGATGAGGGTTCCTGTCCTTCCAGTTAGTCTTAGATGCATCTAGCCAAACCCCCTCCCAGAAACTTAATAAACCCCAGGTCCATACAGGTCACAAAGAGAACATGTCACCAGTGAGGACTCAGAACTGGGGTATTAGCTTGGGAGAAAACTGAAGCAGGTAGAACACTCACTTAGGAAAGCTGTTCTTGGCAGAGACACTTAAAGGACCATATAGTTCATACCATCCCAGGCATATGCAGGATAAGCAGGAAGCTAAGAACAAGGGAAGCCAGGATCTCCTCCAGTCTTGCTTATAATTAGTGATGGACAACAGATGCTTCCCCTCACTGGGCCTCAGAGGGCCCATCCCAAAAATCAGCTCCAAAGCTCCCAGCCCGAAAATTAGACTTTTCTATCTAAAACAGCAAGTAACCTTGGCAACCTTGAGGACCTGGTACAGGTCAGGTACATCTACAATCCACTGCTCCCCCGAACACATACACTGTGAGGGTTCCCCCAAAACAGACACATACACACACACAAACACACATACACTGTGAGGGCTCTCCCGTAACAGACACACACACACATACACTGTGAGAGCTCCCCCAACGCAGACACACACACACAAACAGCCACACAGCCACTCGCACTGTGAAGGCTCCTCCCCAAACAGACACATACACAAACACCCACATACACACACACACACACTGTCAGGGCTCCCCCAACACAGACATATACACACAGACACACAGTGACACAGACACACATACACAGAGACACACAAACTGGGAGGGCTCCCCCCAACATAGACACATACACAGACACAGATACACACACACAGTGAGGACTCCCCCAACATAGACACAATACAGACATACACACACACACACACACACACACACACACACACACACACACACAGAGTCTGAGAGCACCCATCCAGCATCAGCTGCTCTGGGAAGGAGGAGGGCTGGCTGCATTTGGAGACTTCACCCTCTGCAGACAGTAAGCAAACAGGAAGCCAGGGAGGAGTGATAATTGCTAAATTGACGCTCCGGCAGCACCTGTTGAGTTTCCTCTAATGATGTGAAAAGTCAGACACCCAGGGAATAACAGTTCCTTATGGTTGTTAGTGTTGATCGTGATGTTCCATCAGAGATGACAGGAACAGAAATTCCCTAACGATTTGTAACCACTCTGTTTCTCTAGCCTCCAAGTTTACCAGTATCAGCAAACCAGGTCTATAAGCTACGCCTGGCATGAGCCCTTCCCTGGCACTGGTTAAAGACACACTGAATGCAGTTTAAGAGGGAAAGAACTGGAGGCCCTCTCCATACTAGCCAGATATCCATCATGTTTACCTTGGGTACCAGGCCAATTTCTTGGCCACAGAGCAGCAGTAAGAAGTCCACCACAAGATCAAACAGCAAACGGGAGGGGCTGGTCTGACTAGGAGCAACCTAAGTGATGAGACCTGAGCCTTGGAGGACTCAGAAGCTTCTATGAACAACCCAACTGCCCTGAGAAAGACCTGAAAGTGGAGATGTGCAGCTGTTTGTCGTTTGTTTGTTTTGTATTTTCCGAAGGAAAATGAATCTGGCTAGAGCAAGGAATATTTAAAGGCGGTGGGGGAGGAGGGTGCAGAGAGAAGTCAAATCAACGGTGGAGGGAGGATGTGGCTGGATTTTTCAAACATGAGCCTGCATCAGACTCACCTAACTGAGCTCATTTTAGAGCAGGGTTCAGGCTCCATCCCTAGAGCTCCTGATTCAGGATGTCTGCAGTGGGAGCCTCCGTGTTTGCGGCTCTAGTGAAGTCCCAGCTGCCACCGATGGTGCAAAGCCACAGTCATAGCAATGGGGCAGTGCTGGGCTGGACTGCAGAGCCACGGGGTCCCCATGCTGCAGGCCCTTCCTTAAGCAGGTGGGTAGGAAGATAGGATTTGTTTAGTGGCACCTGCTCCTTTCCGTTCCCTTCAGTTCCCTTTATTTTTTGTGGGTTGGTTAGCAGGTTTTTCAAGACAGGGTTTCTCTGTATAGCTCTGGCTGTCCTGGACCTCTCTCTGTAGACCAGGCTGGCCTTGAACTCAGAGGCCTTTCTGCCTCTGCCTCTGCCTCTGCCTCTGCCTCTGCCTCTGCCTCTGCCTCTGCCTCTGCCTCTGCCTCTGCCTCTGCCTCTGCCTCTGCC
>NC_022018.1:9350987-9367035 GCF_000317375.1 Microtus ochrogaster | reverse complement strand
TGCCTCTGCCTCTGCCTCTGCCTCTGCCTCTGCCTCTGCCTCTGCCTCTGCCTCTGCCTCTGCCTCTGCCTCCTGAGTGTTTGGAGTAAAGGTAGGAGCCACCACACCTAGCTTATTGTTTTGGTTTTTAGCAAGCCGGCTTTAGGAGACATCAACCACTACCTACCACACCTAGCCATACCTGTGTTTTCACTTCTTCCTTCTGTATGAAAACAGGTCAGCCAGGCCGGGCCAAGCCTGCATCCTCCATCCACTCTACATCAAATCCCCAAGCCTGCATCTTCCATCCACTCTGCATCAAATCCCCAAGCCTGCATCCTTTATCCACTCTGCATCAAATCCCCAAGCCTGCAGAAAACTCCTGAAAGCTGCTTTGGCCAGGCCACCTGCAGCCGCTCCCTGGCCACATTGTCCCCAGGAGGCAAACACTAAGCTAGCTTCACAGACGCTGTGAATAGCAAGACTTGACCCTACCTTCAAGGCACCTGGGACCTTGGTTCTTGCTGTCTGAGTCCCTACCCATCCCTAGTCCCCTCAGGCCCCCTCAAGTCCAGCCTCAAGTGCTCTCAAACTGAAGACAGCTAAGAGGAGGGATAGGAAGGAGTTAACTGAAACCAGCCGATCACAAAAGGAGAAATACCACGTGATTCCTCTATCTGAAGTGCTCAGAGTGGTCAGGTTCCTGGAGTCAGAAAATCAGGGGAGCATGGGAGCAGCTGCAACTGCATAGTGACAGGAGTTGTCACAAACTAGCAGGAGGTGAAGATTTGGGGCTAGCTCCTGGTGACTGCAATGTGTTTAAACTGACAGTGTATTTCACCTCAAAATGAGTAAGTAATGAATTCCATGTCAGGTGTATTTTACCACAAATTTCAAATTTGAATTCCCAGAAGAATGAATCAGGTGAAAGGAAGACGCCCTGATTTCTGGGGCTCCTTTTCCCGCCAGTCCATACCCATGGCCAAGAAGGGCAGATGCATCTCTCATTGTGATACTGGGCTAGTTACTTACCTTCTGTGCACCTCTGCCTTCTGTCTAAAAATTAGCGATCATAATACTGTCTAATGCATAGAGTTTTAGGGAAGATTAGATAAATTAGTGTTCAGAACAGTATCTAAAAGAACAAGAACAAGGTATTTTTGGCTCAGCTATTCCAAGTACTGGGCCTCTAACTCGGGTGTGTGTGTGTGTGTGTGTGTGTGTGTGTGTGTGTGTTTCCATATGCGCAGCCTTGTTCTAGAAAGAGTTCCTAGAATTGTCCTTTTCTTCTCAGTAAAGTTGAACACACAGTGACTGCTCAAAGACAGATGATAAACCTAAGCGGATTGTCTTTAAAAGGCTTAAAATTTGTTTGTGTGAAGGAAATGAACATAAAAAGCTTTTTAAATAATCCAGCTGGGTTCCTGGTTGACCTTCCTGTACCTGTAATTTCCATATAAATATCATCAAGCCCAAATCCACAAATGTGAACCCCTCAGTCTCTATATTTCCAGGTACTTAGGAGGACTAAGAGGGAGATCAATTTCTCTCTCCCCCCCCTTCTCCCTCTGCCTTTCCTTCCTCTCTTTCTCCCTCCCCACTCCCACTCTCTGTCTCTCTGATCACCCCCTCTCCTGAATTTCAGGATGCAAGGAGAGCCATATCCCCCCTTCCCCTCCCATCTACTCTAAAGTCCAGCAGTTGATGGGTTTCAGAGAACAACCTGCAGAGGTTTCCCCAGGCCCCGGTCCTCTTCCCAGCCATTTCATGCAATAACACAAAGTAAGAGGAGTTGGTCCTGAGCAGGACAATCTTTTCCTGGCTAGCCTTGCCCCAGGATGCCACAGGCTCTCATCCTAGAAGGCCTTTAGAATAGTCAGCAGCCATGTTAAGAGCTGCTATCTGGTCGGCTAACACCCCAGTGCCTCTTGGCTTTGTTTCTATCAAATCGTTTGCTCCAATAGCGGCAGCATCTGCACAGAGCACTCCCTGGAGTCAGGCGTGGAGCTAGCACACAGGACAGTGACCTGGGTGCCGCATGACTGGAGATACATGTGGACCCGCCACTGACAGACTAGGCAGCTAGACATCCCATGCATCCAGGGAAGAAACATGGTGTTACAAGACAGTGTATCTGGAACTCGGTCCAATGCCGGCCAAAGACAAGGACGTGGGAATCCCAAGTCCTAGCTTTGCCCATACAACAAGTCTTTCTAGAATCTTGGCGGGTTTAGACAGGCTGTTTTATTGGCCCCTCCACCTAAAACTGTATTTTATAAAATTAACTAAATTTACAGTGTACACAATTCTTTGGGAAGAAGCACTCTATTATTAAAACATTTCAGGAACAATTTACTAAACATTTGTTCCATTGACCTAAATAGACCATAAGCCACAACAAGGGGAGCCAGCACTCCTTATGGCTAAGTACACTAACTGGCCACTTCCAAACCATCAATAAATATTAGCAGTACGCTACAGCTGGGGAACAGAGAGGGATTAAAGTTCAAAGAGTGCTCTGACTGCTCTTCTAAGCCAGACATAATGAGCAGGGCCAAAAAAGGGATTCCAGCAGCCCCTTTCCACCAGCTGTGATAATGCCAGTGGGGAAAGCATGCCATAGGCTACCTTCTAATGGTGACCCATCCTCAAGAGGAGCTCAAACTATCCACAAGGCAAAATTCCAGTGGGAAATGAACGCAGGAAACTGATCTGTGTTTAGCATAGTACCAGCTCCTGTAATGCTAAGCAGACAGCAAGCCACTTATCCAGCATTTGTATCCCAGGACCTAATTTTCATGTATGATTTTGCAAAGCAACATGGCTACAGTTAAATGGGCAGAACATCTTACTCAAATCAAACCCTGGGCATATAGAGCAAACCTTGTTGTCTTGTGTCTACACATCCACGTCTGTCTTCGGAGATCGTGCTGTCTATCAAAAATAGTTCCTCTAAGATTCACCACTGTCTGGACCATTTTAAACTTTGAATATTTTTAAAAAAATCATCTTGGGACACTGTTTGGAATTCTAGTACCACCTATCAAAACATATTTTATTGTACTTAGATGTTCAAAATAAGCACGGATGTGTTCAGATACAACTTCCAATATTATTCGGACAATTATCCACCTGGTCCCGATGGAGGTTCCTCAAGGATGATGTAATATAAGGCTTCCTCGATCACCAGAGATGAGACAACATCAGCACCTTCTATCCAAATAGAGGTGTATTCTCCAACCTGTGATTAAAACCATTGTGTAATAGGCAAGAGTATCCCAGAAAAATAAATCTGCCCTAGCGCCAAGGACAGAGCCCACACCAACCCAACCCTGGAAAACTTTTTGTGGGCTCCGGTGTCTGTGCTGTTAGCTTCCAGCTCTGTGTCTGGTGATCTTAATTCTCACAGAAGTTTGAAGTCTGGGTTCCATGAAGGAAACAGAGTGAGGCCTGTGTGCACTCAAACCTTCCTGCTTTTAAAGATCTGTCCAGTCCTTGGCTGTGAATGGGGGCTGAGTGGAACATTCTGAAGTAATTTGAATTCCCTTGAGGGGTTGGGCCATTTGCTTTTGCAATTGTGCCATAATACATTTTAATTTGTTTGTTGTGGTGGAGATTGTATCAGAAGACAAAACCTCACCTTCGGTGGGAGGCATGCTGTCACAGGCCTGGTAATAGTCCAGTCCTTGAGGTTTGCAAAACCTACGTTAATTACAGTGCTTCACCCAATCCGATGTCCTATCGCTGTAAGGTGGACGACTACTTTATGTATTAGTAAGAAAAAAGAAAAAATGCTGTCAGTTAAGTATACCAGGCTACCTTTGTAAGATGTATCTGGATTCTTAGAGGCTGGAGGGGAAAACATGGCTTAGATGTGGTGAGCAAAGAGTGTTGTGTTCGCTGTTACTCTCACCCTGGGTGAGAGAGAATTAAACCCTATTAGTCCAGAAGCGGAAGAAGAAGTACAAGAGAGGCCACACCCTAAGGACAACAGAAGCGGCAGGCTTGGGACTTGGGTTTCTGACCAGTTCTTGGGCCCTCAGACTTCAGAGCTTCCCTCAGGCTAAGCAAGTCACCCATTGGTGACAGCTAAGAGACACCTGGGACAGAGACATGTCCTTCCTGGGACTTTGCTTCCCTTTCCAGGAACCCTCACACCCTGTCTTGTGCCTCTTGGGCTCCAGAAACTGCATGTTCCAGCCAGCTCTCAAACTCTGGGTTCATCTTCTCTCCACGCACCCATGCACTCATCTGGCCTCAGCCCTGCTGGAAACCTGGGAAGCATTCTCCATTTACTCCACCCCTCCTAGCCTCCCACCCTCACCCCTGTACCCCTTACCCCAACCCCACTCCTCCCAGGCCCCCACCCCACCCTTGTACCCCTTACCCCAACCCCACTCCTCCTAGCCCCCACCCCTTACCCCAACTCCACTCCTCCTAGCCCCCACCCCTTACCCCAACCCCACTCCTCCCAGCCCCCACCCCCACCCTTGCACCCCCACACACCCAACACTCCTCCATCACAGGGTATCCATGGGGCTGGGGTGTGAGGGAGTACAATTCAGCCCCTTCTGCCTATAGTCCAGAGCAGCTGTCCAATTGCTTCTTTTTCTCTAGTTTTCTCAAAGCCAGCTCTGAGACCATATTCACACCTAATCTCTAACAAAGCGCTGAAAGCGGCCTTTGTAAAATAATCCAAATTGTCCTCGCTGCTCTTTGGCTCCATGCTTTTTCCATCATTGTTTATGCCTTCTCAAGCCTTGCATGCCAGGATCCTATTCTCCATAAAACTGTGGGCAGCTCATGAGTTCCAGAACACCAGCGTTAGCGTCAGGGCTCAGCTGTCATGCGCTCACTTTGATTTTCCTCATGCCTCTCCATCAGCCTGTGGTGACAGTCCAAACTAACGCGAATCCAGCTTCTGAAATGGGCTCAGAGAGCTTTTCTTTCTTCTCTATAAGAGATTTATTTACATTTATTTTATGTGCGTATGTGAGTGTTTGAATGTCTGTATGTGTACTACCTTTATGCCTGGGCCCAAGACAGCTAGAAGATGGCATCGGATGCCCTGGAACTGGAGTTACCGGCAGTTTTTAAGTTGGTCCATGTGCGTGTGGGAACCAAATCCTCGTCTCCTGTAAGAACAGAAAGTGCTCTTCCTCACTGAACCATCCCTTCAGATCCCACAAGATCTATTCTTAGCTAGAGATTATCACATTTGTTTTGCTTTTTTAACATGTGCATGTAAGTCTGTCTCTGTGTATGTTTGTGTTCATGTTCATGTGTGAATTGGCATGGGTATACATGCATGTGGGGGCCACAGGTTGATTTCTGGTAGCATCCTCAGAAATATCATCTATCTCATCTGAGACAAGTCCTCTTATTAGGCTGGGGATTACCAACTGCACTTCAGGGATCCCCTTGTCTTCACCCCACGCCAAGCTCTGGGCTTATAAGCATGTGCTGTTATGCCCAGCTTTTTATGGGATGCTGGAAATTCAACTCAAGTCCTTGTGCTGGTAAAGCAAGTGCTTTGCTAAGTGAGCAACCTCCCCCCCCCAAGCCCCATTTTCTGAATTCCTCAAATATTGACATATTAAAATGATCTGTTCTTCTTCAGGGACACAGTGAATTCTGCCTGTGTGTGTTGGGGAGGGGGCCCCAGCTATGCCTCATTCCCATCTGGAAACGCCAGGCAGACTGTAGGTGCATGGGAGCAGACTGGTGGAAGGGAAAAAAAAGCCAGCCTTAATGCTAGTTCAACTGCAAGCTCCTCCCCGCAGCTTAAACATTAGGGCTTCCTTTTGCTCTCCCGACTTGAGCCCCCAGGTTGAAATTTTCCACAGGGCTTCCAGCATGGACTTGACTCCTGTCCACCAGCCAGACTGTGATCCTGTTCTCTCTGTCCTTACTTTGGAAGGATGAAGGCTGCCCTTGAACCCCAGTCCAGGCATGGCTCTTCCTGCCTGTGCTCCACCCCATGTCTGTAAAAACCTTCTTCTGTGCTGCCAGGTGCTACAGGTCCCAGCCATTCCAGCGTGGTCTGGGACCAGCATCAATAACAAAGTACTGTGAGCTCTCCGGAGTCAGATCCTTGACTTTAGGGATCTTAGGAAGTGCTCTTTCTGCCTGGGTACCAATATTCGGGCTACAGTCATCAGACCCTTAGTGTTTATGTTTCATTGCTCTTGTTTTGTTCCTTCTTGTCTCTCAGAAATACTCAGAGTACCACTCGGGGCTTTACTTTATCACACTGTCCCGTTCCAAGCAACCCGATGCTTCCACACCACTCTGCCTCATCCCACCCTACACCAGTAACCACATTTTCACCTATTCTGTGCTGCCAAGCCTAAATAATTGCAGGAAAATACTACTCAGCTTGGCCACCTTGACGGTGGCCACATAACCCACTTTCCTTACATTTTCCTCCCTTGGGCCCAAGAAGCATGGACACTCAAGTACTAAAGGCTTACAATATCCTTACTGAACTGCAGTCTGCTGATAATGGACCCAGCTTATTAATTATGTGCATGTGTGTGCATGTGTATACATATGTGTGCATATGTTTGTTAATGCATGTGTTCATGTGTGTGCACATTCATGTGTAGGTGCCTGCAGAGACCAGAGTCACATATGTGTGTGTATCTGTGTTAATGCATATGTTCAGTTGTGTGTGCACATACATGTAGGTGCCTGCAGAGACCAGAGTCACATGTGTGCACATGTGTGTGCGTGCATGTGTTCATGTTTGTGTGCATGCACGTGTAGGTGCCTGAAGAGACCAGAGGAGACAGTTCCCTCTGGAGCTAGAGTTACATATACTGTGACCTACCTAATACAGGTAATGGAAAGCAAACTTGGGTTCTCTGGAAGAACTCTTAACCACCGAACTATGTCTCTATCCCTAACAACATAATTCATATAATTTGAATATACCTATATACCATAACGTGATCTTTTATATCACTGATAATGAATGCAAATTGATTCATGACAGAGATCAGAAAAGAAAGAAAATGTAGGTCATAGTGTGAGTATGGTGGGACATCACTGTGTCTCCATCACTTAGGAGGTACAGAAGGATAGTCATGAGTTCAAGGCTACCCCGAGCTATCAAGTGAGACCTCAAAAACCAAAACCAACCGACAAACAAGAATTGAAAAGCAAGAAAGAGAAAATCAGTAGTGAATAAGCATGCTTATATTTGTAAAGAGCTGGGTATAATTTAGCTGTGGAGCGCTTGCCTAGTGTCCCCTGTGCTCCAGGCACTGGGTTCCCATCCCCAGTGCTGCCACTCACCCCTCCCCACGGCTCTCTCTGCTCTGTCTCTCACACACATAGCAAAAAACAGACAGGAAAAAAGAGAGGCTTCTATTGAACTTGACTTAAACATAACTTGAAACAATATTAAAAATTCTTGACGTAATAAACAACACTCAAGTATAGATTAAAACAACAAAAGCAAAAAATTATTCCCATCAAACGTGCAACTAGAATTTAATATTTTGCTAGCTTCCAACCACCAAAGTTCCAGTTTCATGTGTTTTTATTGTATCTTTCTAAAGATGTATTTGTCAAGCAAGGAGGCTCAAACACATTTTAACAGCCTGTTTCTTTGGCTTATAATCTTTCAGTATTTGGATATATGGCACAAGGATCTTCACGGAGGCTCAAGTGCAGGGGTATGGATGGGAGGCAAAGCAAAAAGCAGTGCTAAGTTTCAGTGGTAAGAATTTAGCTTCTCAGCCAGGCGTGATGGCGTACACGCCTTTAATCCCAGCACTCAGGAAGCAGAGGCAGGAGGATCTCTGTGAGTTCGAGATCAGCCTGGTCTACAGAGTGAGTTCCAGGACAGCCAGGGCTGTTACACAGAGAAGCCCTGTCTTGAAAGAAACAAACGAACAGAGTTTAGTTTCTCAGTTCAAGTTGGCCCTGATACAGAGTAGGTGACGATTTTAGGGGCCTCGCCCTTCCTTAGCGACTGCAGGGAACCATTGACCACTTCTCAGGGCACTGGAGCTCATTTCATCCTCTCAGTTACCTGATGAGGTGGGGTTATCAGATAACCCATTTTACAGACGGTGACGCCGAGGCCAGAGCGCTCAAGCTAATTTCCCTGGAACGACATTGCCTGAGTCAAGGGGAGACAGCACGCTGTCAACAACCTCAAGCTTGACGGTCATTTCATTTTGGTAAGAGTAATAAAATCAGATGAGCCTTGCTAGGAGCCACTGCTCACACGTGCAGCACTTGCTCTGCGCTAAGGTTTTCTGGCACAACGTCGACATAGCTGGTGTGCATTGCATCTCAGAACAATAGAAACAACCATTATCCTCTGGTTAGCCACCAGGAAACTGAGGCCTAGAAAAGCCGCATGGCCTACTAATCTCTCCTCTCTAGAGATGCCCCCTGCCATTTTGTTAGTATTACAGAAGGACGAGAAGGCAGAAGCTGGCATTGCCTGGGAACCCAGAGAAAACATCCAAGAAATAACTGGGATTCAGCAAGTAGAGCACAAAAGGGCACTGTATACTGAAGGTACAGCATAGGCAGACATGACTAATCGCTGCGGAGAGACGCAAGCAGGCCTAGTGTGACAGGGATGTAGGGTGAACGGTGTTTGCTTTCCTATTGTTTTCAATCGTTCCATTCGCTTGAGGTTGTAAAAGCATCGTCATGGTGCCTAACACAGGCAGATTCAGAATTCTGTTTGGTATTGCTTAGCTCCGCTCTGCTCCCAGCCACACGGGAAAGAAGCAGCATTTAGTGAAAACAGAAGAGTCGGAGGCCCCTAAGGAAGGGCGCGGAGACCAGGGAGCCAGGGTGCATGGTATAAAGTAGCCAACTATAGAATGTCTGGGCCAGGAGGAGATGCCAACATGGGCAGGCAGCAAGCAACAGGCAGGGCAAATGGTTCAGATATTTAAGACTTGAGGGTGAGCATCGTGTGGATGTGGAAGAGAAGAAGGAGGTGGAAGAAAGATTGGTGCACTGTGGAACATGAGCCAAGATGCTGTAACAGACACCATAGGAAAGGAGGATCAGAGCCCGCGCCACAGGACCCAATCTGCTCATCAGCAGAGGTTCCCAGTGGAGGATCTTGAAAACAGGACAAGGGGCTGGCCTCACCTCCTCAGGAAGATAGAGACAGGCTCTTTGGCTGAGAAGCCAAGTAGGTATAGGTGGGTAGAACAGAGATTAAAGGAACAAGCTTAGGAACCATAAACCAACAAAACTGATTTTGAATTTTCTACTTTAAGGTTCTCTTTTTCTTTTCTTTTTCTTTCTTTCTTTTTTTGGATTTTTGAGACAGGGTTTCTCTGTAGCTTTTTGGTTTTTGTCCTGGTACTAGCTCTTGTAGACCAGGCTGGCCTCGAACTCACAGAGGTCCGCCTGCCTCTGCCTCCCGAGTGCTGGGATTAAAGGCGTGCAACACCACCACCCAGCCTAAGGTTCTCTTTTGGAGGGAACAGAAGGAAAGGAGAAAGAGATAAGGTGAAGGGAGGAGGAGGGACGGAGGGGGCAGGGGAAGAGGGCAACAATAGCCCTTCCTCCACAATGTACCATAGGCGATCAATAAATGGTGGCTATAGTTATAGATAAAATTTCAAATAATTAGAAATGGAGGGGGCTAGTCACGGTCTAAAACTGGCACTGGGAGTCAACACTGGAAGTCAGACCTTCAGAAGAAAAAGGGGTGATCAGAGACCATCCCTGATCTCCCTTTAGGGACCAGACTGTCGGGCAAGATTCATGTCCTTCCTGAGATTTCCAGTGACCGCAATGTGCAGCTTCCTCCCTGGGTACCATGAGCTACCAAGGTGTGTGCTGGAATAAAGCATGAGTGGGAAGCACCTCATTTCATCCCGGCTGGTGAGATCCTCCCTAGAAGATAAGAAACCCAGCCCAGAATGCATTTCTTCCGCTAGATCTTGGCAATACATTCGCCATTTCCAAACACAGAGCTCACCCTCTGCATAATTCATTATTCAAAGGAAATGCCAGCCCAGAGTGCGCCATTCCATTTATTCTGGCAGAAGAGTTAATATCATGCCGTGTGTGTGTGTGTGTGTGTGTGTGTGTGTGTGTGTGTGTGTGTGTGTGTAGTTTCTGAAAGGGACCCACATGAGAAATCACTTTTTAAAACGTCGATATCTAAGAAAGCAAGCAGAGAGTTGAAAAGGGCCATAATTCATAAATCAATGATGCTACACTCTTGAGGAAGCGCCGTGCATTGCCCGCTCACCACTTCCATTTGCAGCAAGCTGAAACATCTGTGTCTCTGTGGCTCCAGCAGTGTCCTCAGCTGCCACTCACTGCAAGAGGAGGCAAGCTCCCAGGAAGGCCAGAAACCAGGCGCGCAGAGGGAGGCGGATTTACTGCGAATCTGATCTACACTCATTTCTGCGAGGGGCTAAATAACCCAGAACCAAAATCTGAAACAAGCCACAAAACCAGTCTGAACACTCATGACTTCTAATCCCCCTTGCTAGGCATTCCAGTCAGACTGCTAACCAATTAGCAGGAGACCTTGCCCTTGTCCTTGACAGCAGCTGAGCCCAGATCCAAGTTCCAAATACCTTGGCGAGGGAAAGTAAACAGTTGCTGGTGTTGTTGACGGCTGCTGGTGGCCTCCATCAACACGGGGTTTGGCTTTGATAGAGAATATGGAACCTGGAACTGGCTAATGGCCTGCCACCAACTCATGTAGAGGTAAAACTGAGCACAAGGAGAGGAATGAGAAAGTGGGGGCCGGAGCTCAGGGTTGGTTTATGACACCAGTGTCACAGACGGACCAAAGCTTGGGGTCAGCTCTCAGGCTTCCCAGGGACAGAGGTGGGGTAAGGCTAGGCACCATTTCTTCTTCCTTACCCAGCCTGTTCCCCTCCCCCTGCGGTAGCTAAGCAAACACAAAAACTATACTCTCTGCCTTTCATCAACGCTTAGGGCAGAGCACACATGTATGGATAAAGCAACTATTCTTATGCCTCATTTTATAAAGAAAGAAACCCAAGCACAGAGAGGTCAAAGTGTAACCAGAAGCTACACAGTCAGTGGCCGCAGTGGGGCATGAACTCCAGCTTGGTGCTGGGAGCCATACTCAGTCACCATAGACCCCATGCGTTCTGTCAGAAGTGTAATATGTGGGAGGGGCAGCCTCCCTTGTGTTTAGCATAATGATGAGAAGTGGCTACTGATAATAATAACATTTACTGAGTTATTTGTGCCAGAAAAGCTCCTATGTGCACATGGCTACTTACATCCCCATCCCCAACCCCCCACGGACTCAGCTTCAGAACCTGGTGTGAGATGAGAAAGGCCTCAGCATCTGTACTTGCTAGAGCAGGACTCTCATCCAGTGTCAGCTCTCCAGCTCCGAGGGTGACAGTCAGCAGTCAGTGAGTGCCTTAAGCCCCTATCTGGAAACAGCCACTTGCAAGGAAAATGCAACCCTTTACGATTCTGGGGTCAGATAAACTCTCACGATGGAGTTTGCCAAGTATTGTCAGGCTCATTAAGTTCAGTCCTCTAAATCAACTAGTATAGCTTGCCCCCTCCCCTCCCCCTGTCCCCCTCCCCCGCTGGAAGCCAGTGTTCTGCGATTAGGTTCCCTTCTTAGGTAAAGGGACTTTCTTTCTTCATCCTTTCTGAACCACCGGGCTATCAAAAGGACACAGAGAGCTGGGGACTAAGTCAGAGGAAGCAGAAGGCAAGTGACTCTCCCTGCTTCTTGGGCCCCATGACCTCTCAGAGGTATGGCTACAAGCCTTTTCAGAAACTGCCGCTCCAGGCCTCCCCTTTGTCACCAAAGTGAGCCGAGGGGGTCATGTGTGGGAGTTAGAAGGACTCTGATGGCTGCTTGCTCGTCTCCTTTGCCAAGGAGGTACTGGCCTCAGATCTCTTGAGAGCTGTGCCACCACATTACCCGTTCCTCCTCCACCACCACCGGGACCATAAAATCATGCTGCCAGCTGCTTGGCTAGAGAGGGACCATCCTGGAAAACATCTGTGGAAGGCACTGCTGCCCAGCGACATCTATTCAAACACCAACGTCCAAAGTTTCTTGTGTCTCTCAACAGTCCTCCGGCAAAGCTGTGGGAGATGAAAGCCGGCAGCCACAGCACAGGGTTCCTCGAGGTCGCAAGCACAATGGTCAGGACCTGGGCAATCCTGGAGGACCCTGGGCCACAACGGAGGCCCTGATAGAGTGGCCATTTCCTGCAGCCCTACTTCCTCTCATTGTATTTTGGTGGAACAAAAATGTTACAGTGAGCAGCCATGGGGTCACATAGGATACTGAAATGGATACATCCTACAACCCTTGAAAACCTGCTCTGCGCCTTGATAACAAAGCTAAAAATACCACAGGGCCTAGTAGTAAATCTGAGCTTCCAAATGAGAGGCAGGAATGTGTGTGTGTGTGTGTGTGTGTGTGTGTGTGTGTGTGTGTGTGTGTGCGTTTTCTGCACATCCTGAAGATTTTCTTATGTGTCTCTTTCTCCTCCCCCATCCTAGCTTCACCACAGCAATCTTGAGAAATTCTGATATTATTGGTTTATTTCTTCCACATCCCTCATTCAGCTGCATACCTAATCTGAGGGTGAATAATTCTCTCATATGCATCTATCTTGTTACCTGGCCCTCCTGTAAGTCCCGTGAAACACCTGAGTAGGAAACCACTTGGCCCTCCAGCTCAAGCTAGCCTCGCTCTCAGGCCAACCTCACCCGGTGCTATGCCTGGCTTAGAGGCCCTAGCTGACACTGCCCTGGTTCTCTTCCTTCTCTGCCTCCTGTTATATTTCCATTCTCCTGGTCACTGTTTGTTCTCCGTGCCCATCCCAGCACCAGTCCTGGTACAATCACCGAGCTGTGCCCAGAGCCGCATTTGGCTAAGCCCTTAAACCCGGGCTGTAGTCCAGGCTCATGAGCTCATGGCAGAGACCCAGTGCCTCCCAGCAGTAGAAGCCCTGCTTCTCCCAGCTTGGGGCACAGCACCTCACTTTATGGCCTAGTGGAGCTGCTCTTATAGCCACCAGCAGGAAGATGTACTTCAGAGCCTCCACTCCATGGGCAGCCTCCACACCTATGGGTCTTCTGGTCAGGTGGTAACACCCGTGAAACCTAGACTTGACAGCGGGTGGTGGGGTGGAGGGTGGAGGATACGGAGACTGGATGTGGAGGAGGTAGCGCCTATTGCTCCTCCCAACTCAGTCTCCCGAGTCTGAGCCATTCACTCGTTTGGAAATCTGGACTTTAACCAAAGTCTTTGGTGACTCACTGGGCACGTTTGAGAAATCCTAGCTTCACGGAAAACAGCAGGCTCTGGAACCAGGCTCGTGGGTTTGACTCCTAACTGTACTAGTTTTGTGTGATTTTCCACAAGCTACACCATGTGAACAGTCTCCCCATCTGTAAAACAGGACTAATGATAGCGGCTACCTTGAGTTGGAGCTGCAGTTCAAGGGCAAGGTACTTGCCAAACATGCACAAAGCCCTGGCTTCAATCCTCAGTGCTGCAAACTCAGTAACTAGCTAGCTAACCAACTAAATAACAACTAGTTAAAAATAGGGGCTCCATCTATAGGTTGTGACAAGGATTAAGTGCCCAGAGGACATGCAAAGCACGTAGGGCCACTCACTCAACAGTGAACCCCAGGAAAGCCTACTGCTTCCATTTCATAATGCACTTGGACCCCCGCCACCTCTTCCCACACAGACTGCCCTCTTTCCCAACTGAACCTCGGGACTGAAGCCTGTCCCCACACCTCAGAAATGGGGCCTGGCTGCCCCAGGTCTGCTTGGCTGAGGGCAGTGAGTTAGGCAGTGTGCAGATGGAACCTAAAGATAAAATGGCTGAAAGCAGACACCAGAAAAGGAGTGGGCAGGCACCAAAATGGAAGCTGGGGTAGAGAATACAAACTTCATGGATGTTGGTTTTCTTGGAAATCCGCGGAGGAGCCTGGTAAGTAGCAACTGTCACTTGAACTGTCTCGTCACTGTAGCTCCTTGGGACACATCCTCCTGGGAGACCTCACTAGGCATAACAGGAAATGCTGGACAGCCCAGAACCCACAGGGGCACAGAAGGCAAGGAGGAGCATAGTAGATACAAAAAAAAAACCCCAGAAGACTGCAGTTCAGGACCCTGCAGCATCCCCGACTCCACACATGGATCTCAGAGCACGTCTGAGCAAGGCGCAGGTCCCAGGGTTAAACCTCGGTGACGCGGAACTGGAAGATGCGCGGTCCTCAAGTGACACAGGGTGGTTTGGCTGTTACCTGTCACTGTAGGTCGCTAAAACACATATGAGCACTACAACAGCTGAGCGAGGAAGCAGGTTCAAGGCGGCCTCCTTCTCCTTTGTCTCTCTCTCTCTCTCCCTCCAGGCAGCACTGGCTGCCTCCCGGCTGTCCATTATTACACGGAAGGCAGAGGTCAGAGCTTGCTTCCTCGTGGAAGTCCACATCTGCTCCATTTCCTGGGATGGACTGATTGATCTCTAGGCCACCAACAGATCTCACCACAGGTCTTCTAACCCTGACCCTGTCACCTAACACACTGACTCTCAGGAGACGCTTCCTCATGGGTTTGGGAAGTGAAACCAAGAAGAACTTCACATAATGTCCAAACAACTTTGAATGAGGAAAAAAAGAAAGGTTTTTTCCCACCTACAAAAGGCCAGTTCCATAGGCCTTCCTTAAAGCTTTCCTTAACGCATATTCCTGCTGCTTACATCTCTTGTTTCTTAAATAGTGGTAAATTTTGTTGTTTTATGGTTTTGAGATAAGGTCTCACTGGGTAGCCTGGGTGGCCTAGAACTCCCCACATAGACCAGACTGACCTTGAACTCAGAGACTCACCTGCCTCTGTCTCTAGACTGTTGGGATTAAAGGTGTGTATCACTGCGCCTAGATACACAGTACTGTTTTAAAGAAAATGTGTCACTACTTAAGAAAACTAGTATCACTAACCATGAATATTTTTGATACAATAAAACAAGATAATACTATCCTGGGGCTGTCTGCTTTTGCTTACCAGGGGGAAGGAGCAAGTCTTAGAGGTTTACGGTATCTGAGCCCCCAGCTGAGTGTGTTTCCCTGATGCTACCGGAAGACTGGGAGAAAGAGAGGGAGAGAGAACTTCATCTTTAAGGCACAATCACTATGCAATACAATACCTAGGACCTAAACACAGTTCTCCAAGTGTGGCAAATGCATGTACCTATATAATCCACACCATAGGAAAAAGGAAGCGCAAGGATCAATATCGTTGTCCCAGAATATTCTCCAGGGTAGCTCATACACACACACACACACACACACACACACACACACACACACACACACACACTTTCTCTCCAGTGAAGAGCAACTGCCATTTTGAATGCCAGCCACAGACGCCAGGTTTGATCTGTTCTTGAACTTCCTATTTGGCTCATAGAATTCTTTTTCATTAATAAATCTAAGTTCCGATTATTTAATACTTGCTATTTGAAATTTTATAATGGAAAGATATTATTTCTAAATAGCCAGGCATGGTGGCACATAGTTTTTATCCCAGCTAGAGGCTGAAGCAAGAAGATCTCTGAGTTTGAGGCCAGCCTGGTCTACACAGCAAGTTTCAGGCCACCCAGAACTACATTATACAGTGCCCCTACCTCTGTCTGAGTTACTTTTCTATGGCTGTGATAAAGCACCAAGACCAAGGAAACTTAGAAAGCACTGAACTAGGCTCATGGTTCCAGAGGGTTGGAGTCCATGACGGCAGCATAGCAAAGGCATTGGCAGCAGGAGAGCTGGGCGCTCACATCTTTATCCGTCAGCAGGAGGTGGAGAGAAAGCTACACTGGGAAAGGGGAAATTCTTTGGAAACCTCAAATCCCATCCCTAGTGACACACCTCCTCCAAAAAGGCCACACCTCCGAATCCTTCCCAAACAGTCCTATCAACTGGGATCAAAGACTGAAACATGAGAGCCTAGGAGAATCACTCTCTTTCATTCAATTCACCACACCGTCTGTCTTTCTTTTCTTTTCTTTCTTTCTTTCTTTCCTTTTTTTTTTTTTTTT
>NC_022018.1:9339150-9350845 GCF_000317375.1 Microtus ochrogaster | reverse complement strand
GCCCCTTCAGAAGAGCAGCAGGAAGAGACCACACTGTCTTTCACACTGGGAAGCTTGGTCTGGACAGAAAAATCCCAGCAGGATGCTCGTGGACCAATTTTCTTCTCAGTAAATCCCCATTAATCTGATTATCATTTAATCCCCTCCAAAGAAATCTAGAGTAACAGTCCTTCATAGCCAGCCCAATCCTTCCCTTTTCCTTGGTTAGTCTGGATGTGTTCCTCGCTACCGCATGAACCCTCCATATCTGCTTTCCTTTCTACGGCCAGCCCTGCCGCTTCACTACTCTGGACCCTACCCAATACCAGAACCCCCTACTCCGTGCTCCCTGTCTGTGCAGGAACTGCCTTGCTCTGCGCTAGCTCTTTTGTTTAACACGAGAGGACACCTTATCTCCTTGTCAAGCAGATCCTCGGATTTATGAGGGCAGGAAAAAACAGCATCCTGACACAGACGACCAGATATCGGGGCAGGACAATGGCTGGTGAACATATATTTGAGCAAAAGAAAATGAAAACTGTTTCCTGATTGGCTCCAACACAGTTCAACGTCACAGCCTGAAAATCAAGGCAAAATAAGAACGGTAGCAGCAGTAACCTCCATGACTTTTTTGTTGTTGTTGGTAGTTTTGATACAGGGTCTCACTCTGTAGCCCAAGCTAGTCTGAAACTCACTCTGTATCCCAAACTGGTCTCAACCTCATAGTGATTCTGTGCTTGTATCTCCTAGGTGCTGAGTCAACAAGGGAGACATTTGATTTGCAGAGCCCTGCTGCTCCTGCAACTTTGCTCTCAGATTCCTACCTAGCCCCATTTGTACAAACTGAGCCCTCGCAAGTTCCGAGTAGGACGTAGAAGCCTGCACACACCCAACCCCTGAAATACACTAATTCTCGTAGCTCATCAACCACACCAAGTGCAAGGCATGACTGGGAAGAAAAAAAAAAAAACAGGATATTGGGCATGTCCACATCTAAACGACTAAGAAGAAAAGCATGATCCCGGCCAGCACGAAGCCTGAGCTGCACTCTGGTTTATTGTAACTCCTGTCACTGGGGGTAGCGTTAAACAATAAGAAAATCAGCTCCTTGCAATCAGGGGTTTAAAAATGTAGTTCGGTGTCTATTCTGTATAAGGTCATTGTCAAGGTACAGCAAAGAGAGCCACAGTTATTGACCGAGGCCTGGTTCTGTTTTCCCAATAGCACTACCCAGCGGTGCTTTCCTGTTCCTAGAAGAGGAATCAACGGGAAAGGAATATGTTGAAGCCTTGGGAAGGAGGATGTACATAAGTACGTGTGTGTGGGTCCATGTGTACGTATGTGTATGAGTTTGTATGTGAGTGTGTGTATGTGTATGAATGTGTATGTGTTTGTGTGCATGTATATGTGTACACAATGTCAAAACCCAGCTGTTCTTAAAATTTTACATTAAAAGACTAACCATGGGGTAGAAAACTCAGGACTCTGCCTCCGAGGGAATTGGCCTTCTTGCCACAGCTAATAAAAACCTGGAGCGTTTGTCCTCTGCCACCGGAGAACAAAGGGGGTTTTGAGACGGCTCTGTGTAAAGGAGGTGGACATCCTCCCAGCCCTCAGAGCTTCCACTGAAAACAAACAAACAACCCCAGCCTGACTGGGACGGGTGGGGGAAACAAAGGCTGCCAAGAGTCAGCCTTTGAGAGCATGCTGCCCAATGGGCCAGCAACGTGGCTATTTATATTTGTAATCCAATTTGGATAGGGAAGGCGTATAAGAATAAATTGATTATCTTGAAACCGTAAGAGCAAAATTCGCCGAGACAAAAAGTAATGAAATAATAAAGAGGAAGTACCTGCATGGGTCATCTGAGGGGATGTTTCTCGTGAACTGTTGGGCCCTGCTCTGCTCTCTTGACTCAGACAGGAGGAAGCTATGGCTAGCTGAAGGCTTGCCAGAAACCAGATGCCAGCTGGTGGGTATAGGTTTGCCAAGTTTCTTCCCCTTTGCTATGTGCACAAACACATGTGCGCAAGCCCATATACACATATGAACACATATATGTATGCACAACATAATCAACCAAAAACACACTCAAAGGATTATCCAACAGAGGGTTGATTATCTCCAAACCCTTTATAGCTTCTGAAAAAGAAAAATCAATACTTCATGAAAAACAACCATCTTTCCCTGCTCTAAGGGCCAAACAAAAGCATGCATTATCCTGGAAACACTGGCCTTCTATCCTAAATCTCACTCATCCCCTCTTCCATGGAGACCAGATCCAACACTGTCTTCCCACAGACACAATGGCCAGCATTGATTAAACATGCCATGCATGCCACAGGCTAGAGCTGCACCACTGAGAAGAGCCAACCGGGTTCTGGGGTAGGGGCTGTCAGCCCATTTACAAGATAAAAAACCAGAGGCCTACAGTTCCCAGCATTACACTGCTACCAAGTTGGGATCTGGACCCAAGTCTGTCTAGGATTTGTCTCATTATTCTTCACTGTTTCTAAGAAAGAACTAAAGTACAGTCTCCAAGATCGATACAGATGCCAGGAAGTGGCCAGCTATGCCTATGAATGACTTCTCGATGGGCTACTGTCGGACAAGAGGAGGCCAGGTGAAGCCCTGGTAGCTGAATCAAGGAATGATCCCTGCCACAGCTCAGTTCAAGAGACTGTAGGAGGCAAATCTACAGAGAGAGGGAGCTCCCACCTCACTGGCTGCCCATATGAAGATACCCAGTCTTCGTTGGGTCCTCTCTGTGGGGCCCTTGTATGGAATGTGAGGACAGACATGACCAAAGGCTGGGCTCCACTCTCAATTCCATTCAGTGCTGATTCAGAGAAAGGACATCACTCAGCTAGAGCTTAGAGCATTGTCTTTACACAACGGGGTTGAGGGAAGGGGTGGTCAAAACCTGTGCTCCTTTCCAACAATAGGACTGACGCGTCTAATAAAAATGCCTGGTTCCGAGGTATCCCAGACGCCAGTGAGCTCAGGAAAGTAATGTGGAAGAACCATGTTTAATAACGCTAAAAGTCCATCAGAGAAGATCCCGTCTCAGCTGCTCTATCATGTCAGTGCGGGCGTTATGTATGGGCCAGTGGTAAACAGCCCTAGGCGTGAGTGTCTGATCAATAGAAAACACTGAACACATTGTTTCCTTTTTAAGATGATAGAAGGCTAATCAAAGACACCAAAAAACTCAGTATGGCCGCTCAAGTAAAATGTGCCTGCAGCTGGACTCCCAGGGTCTGTGTACGATGCTGGATTCCAGGTCAGAGACTAGGTTTTAAATTAAGTGATCTTCCACTGGTGTTGGGATGCAAGGTTGTCATGTGTTCTGGCAATTCCTGCAAACTGATCCAGGATAGCCAAGCTGTCCTCGGTGGCGCAGCAGTGTCCATAGCGGAACAAGCTTACAAGTAGGGAAAGAAGCTTTCTGGGGATCCCTTTCCTAAAATGGAGACATACTAGTTCAAGGAAAAAAACAAATGCACACCACTTTGAGAAGAGAAAGTCGTTAAACCTATGGTGGAAGCAAGCAGGCCAAGGGGACCACAGGGCCAGATGAAAGGGCCCATGAAAGGGCCCTCCAACCAACCGTGTGAGGTCTGAGCATGCCTCTTTTGTTTTCTACTGTGCTTAAAGAGCAAATTAAAGAGGGGACATATGAGGTATCTCTTTCTGTCTGCCAACCAACGGCCACCCTGCCCTGTGTCACCACTTAACCTGGCTCAAGAAGCCCCAGCCTTTTGGTCAAGAAATCAAGACTGAAAGTCCTGGTACTAACTATTGCTTTATAGGATATTAGAGGGCAGAGAAATAGGTGCAGAGACACTTGGAGGAGGTTAACAGCAAAATTTAAAATGCGGGGACTCTTACCAATGACTAGCTTCTTCAACAGAAGGAAAGGGAAGGAGAAATCAAAGGAATGGGAAGAAGTAGGAACTTAGGGATAAAATGAGATTTAGGGAACACCAATCAAATGCGATAGGAAGAATCATCATTTAAACACATGTTAAAGGTTTTTAAGGCAATTGGGAAAGTTTGAACACAGACTAAAGTTTGAAGATCTAAAGGAATTCGAACTTTGATGGAGGTGGGTCTTGTATCTATTTGCTGCTTTCATTGGTTAATTAATAAAGAAACTGCTTGGCCCTCTGATAGGGTAGAATTTAGATAGGCGGAGTAAACAGAACAGAACGCTGAGAGAAAGAAGCCGAGTCAGGCAGTCACCATGATTCTCCCACTCCAGACAGATGTAGGTTAAGATCTTTCCTGGTAAGCCAGCTCTTGGTGCTATACAAAATATTAGAAATGGGTTAGATCAATATGTAAGAGCTAGCCAATAAGAGGCTGGAACTAATGGGCCAAGCAGTGTTTAAAAGAATACAGTTTCTATGTAATTATTTCGGATAAAGCTAGCCATGGGGGCGGCCGGGAGCCAGGGACGCAGCCCCGCCGCTCCTACTAGAGAACTTTTTAAAGTACAATGATGCTTACGTAACAATTTGGACATGTCCTTATCTTTTCAGATAGATCCAGCTATATTTATGGAGGCAATGTGGGTCGTTTAGAACTTCACTTAAAATAATCCATTTGGGAGAACCAGTAGAAGGCATGAAGATAAAATAAGATCACCCATGTATTGACAAGGGCTGAAGCCTGAGGAAACGGATTTATTATACTGTTCTGTTTGTATGTATTCAAAACTGTCCATAATAATCCAGGCACGGTAGTGCACGCCTGTAATCCCCGCACTGAGAAGTTGGTGGAAGGAACACTGTCTGTGAAGCCAGCTTGAGTTACATGCCAAAACCTGTCTTAAAGGGGGAGGGGAGCTAGGAATGTAGCTCAGTGGTAGTCTTTGACTAGCAGGTGCACAGTCCTGGGTCTGCGTCCAAGGAGCAGAAAAAAAAAACATCGAAAGTAAAGTATTTTTTTAAAGGTAAAAGAGGACTGTGATTTGACTTTTTATGACTAATTATAAGAAAGCCAAAAATAATCCTGTTCGAAATAAATCACATATGTGTAAAAATGTTATTAATTAGTAACTTAGATTGGAGACCCCCACCTCACTGGACTGCTGTGGGACATCACTGAGGACAATTCAGCAGGCTCTTAACCTGCTTCTAAGACTCTGTCAGATGTACATGAAATAATAGCCCCTCAGAGACTAGTAACCATAAGTTTTAAGTGAAGTTAAGAAGACACCAAAATCCATAATATATATACCATGGAAACACACACACGACTAGGTATGCCTAAATATGTAGCTTTGCCAATGTAAGGAAACTTCTGGAACATATACAGTGCTCTCTGACTCATCAGCGTTATATCCCACCTCAAGTTGAATACTATACATCAAAACACATTTGCTTTACCTAAGCTGCTATGCGTCACAGCTTAGTCACTCAGTTAACCAATTATCGGCTGTTTTCCATCAGCGTGTAGCTGACTGGGAGACCCTGACTGGCCCTGCGAGACAGGATCATCTGAGATAATGCTAGCCCAGGATAAGACCAAAGTTCAAAATTTAAACTAGGTCTTCTACCAAATATGTATCACTTTACATCATCCTAAAGTTGAAAAACTCCAAGGTTAGGGGCTATCAGTATCCCCAACTTTTAACCATTCATCCTGTTTTTTGGTGAAGGGTGCAGACAGAGGGAGTTTCTCTCCCTCCCTTCCTCTCTTCCTCCTTCCCTCCTTCTCTTCATTCTTCCCTCCCTTCTTCCCCCCTTCCTTTCTTTCTCCCTCTTCCTCCATCCCTCCCTCCCTTCTTGCTTTTTCCTCAATTCCGTATCCTCTAAATGTCTTCGGCAAACACCTCTTCCTCTATCTGCCCAGGAACCCCAGGAATAGTCATAGTAACTCCCTAGAGTCCCATAGCCAGCTTGCAAAAGCTCCTTATCCAGCCCCCTCACCACACCATGACACCTGTTGTAGCTCAGGTCGCTTCCCACAGAGACTTCCCTTCCAGGGCCTCCTCCAAGCCCACTTCACCTACCAAGCATTTCTGTCCATGCAACATTCCATGCCCCAGATACAAACCTCCCTCCCAGTCAAGTGGTCTCGCTGGCTACTTTCTTGTACAAGTCTCCCTTCTACTGCAAGTTGGCCATGACCTGATAAAGTTCTGCCATTGGATCAGGGTAATCCTCACAGACTCAGGTAGCCCAGAACACAGGATATCTGTTAGGTCTCTATGGCATTCTAAGTAACTTAACCTTGAGCCTTGGCTCTCTCACTAGTAAAGTGGAGATTCGGGCACCTACATCACAGGATTGAAGCATTGTCAAGGAAACGCAAGTAGTTTCTCTGAACCTGTTTCCAAAATTCAGCCACACGCACAGGAGATACCCCCCCTCCCCCGGGATGCATATGGTAGGAAGAACACTGTGCCCAGCACTATTCATTTGTTGACATATTAATGACAAACACATACTGAGGTCAGGAGGAGGAGCCCTAAAGGTCACATTTTGAACTCCCACTAGGTGGCAGTATTGTTTTCTTGTCATTATGCAAATAGAGAGGGGGAAGGCCACTGGGAGGGAAAACAAACATCTTTTTAAAATGGATGACACAAAGAGAAAAATTCTATGTTCGTATCTCATAATATGGAATGGAGGTTAGCCTGAGGCATTGTACCAACCGGAAACCACAGTACCGACGATGAAATCCCATGGAGATCCTGGGTCTTTCTGAAGTGGTTGGAGTTGGGTATGGAAAACCAAAGGAGTAGTGGGAAAGGGTCACTGAATGAAGTGCGGTTCTGTCTCAAAGAAGCAACAGCCAGACGTGAGAACTCTCTAGAAACCTGAACCACAACTTAAGTCTCCACATCTGAAAAGCAGCCTTCATGTGACCAATGGAAACAGGGCTCTCAGGGAGTGGGGTGTTTAAACCCCACAAACTACTCTCCTCCAGGCACATCCTTTTGGGAGGCTGATCTCCAGGGAAACATGGCAAGCATGGTCTGGCCCCAGCTCTCCACAGTAACACCTTCCTCTTCATGTCCCACTGCTCAAAAGCCTCTTCCTAGTCCTCACTGTCTCAGGACCAAAGCTGCATTTCTCCCTACCAGCCATGGGCATCAGGAAACACTGCCCACCACCATCCGTCCTGATTCTTCCCCGGGGTTGCCAGTGAAGAGGACAAGGCTACTTGACTCACTATTTATATTCAAAGCCACCTTCCAAATCTCTGCCCCATCCGTGTTTCATAATAAACACACCCATTTGCCTGGCTCAAAGCCTAAGGGTTTGAACTCTGCTTCATGTCCAGCACCTTTCGTTGGATATCTGTGTTGTGCTGTTGTTATCATCTTTTCTCCCCAAGTTTTCTACAGCTCGCTGAGGAGAGGACAATGATCAGTTGAAGTGCTGCAGAATGAAGGACACCATCATGGTGAGGCACGCTGGGCTTTACCATGAGTCTACATGCCAGTCCTAAGTCTATATGAGCTTAGCAGGGTTACCTAACATCTCTAGGTGCTGTGGGACAATGGTCTTTTGTCCTGTCACTTGTATTATTTTTAATAAATGCTGATTGGCCAGTAACCAGGCAGGAAGTATAGGCGGGGTAACCAGGCAGGAAGTAGAGGCAGGGCAATGAGAACAGGAGAATTCTGGGAAGAGGAAAGGCACAGTCTGCAGTTGTCACCCAGACAGCGAGGAGGCAAGATGAGAACGCCTCGCTGATGAAAGGTACCAAGCCATGTGGATAACACAGACAAGAATAATGAGCTAATTAACATAAGATGTAAGAAAGAGTTAATAAGAAGCCTGAGATAATAGGCCAATCAGTTTATGATTAATGTAGACCTCTGCGTGTTTCTTTGGGACTGAACGACTGTGGGACCTTATGGGACAGAAACCTCAGTCTACAAATGGTGTCAACATGGACAACTAAACCTCCTTAAAACCTGAAAGAGTTTAAAAAGGAATTCTAGACACAAAAGAACAGAGTTAAGCACGGCTTAACGCCATGGCTCCTTTGAGAGGTTTTCCTGATTAAGTGGTAGCAGAAAAAAAAGCCACACAGCTTTGAAACAGAGGCTTTCTGGCCCTGCTGCTAGCATGAACTCTGGCTCTTTCAGGAGGCCGAGCACTTGAATGGGGTTTGTGGGAAGCATACTACAAGTTACTTAGAGATAGCATGGGCCAACTGATTACCAGAATTAAGTTGATGAGCGTGACTCCCACCCAGCACTCTCAGAGGCAGTGAACAGACTTCCACCATATAGGACTGGGCAGAGCAAGTAGGCAGGGTCCTGTTTGCCCTAGCAACACTGTAGCATAGGATTATAAGAAGTGCTTAGCATTTTAAGACAGAGTCCTGGTCAGAAAAGGATTACAGATGCACAATAGGACTGATTCAGACAAAAGAAACCTCTAAAAAGTTTGCAGTGCATTTAAAAATATATGTAGGCTTGGGAGAGAAAAGCAAAAGGATAAAGTCCTTAAAATAAAAAAGAAAGAGAGTAGTTGTGTGTAGTGGCACACACCTTCAATCCCAACACATAGGAGACAGAGGCAGGCAGATCTCTGTGAGTTCAAGGACAGCCTGGTCTACAGAGTTAGTTCCAGGGCAGCCAAAGATACACAGAGAAACCCTGTCTCAAAAAGCCAAAAATTAAAAATAAAAATAAGACAAAGAGAGTTTAAAATAAAGCCACATAAAGATGGAAAATATACATAGAGTCTGGATACTGTATATTGTTGTGTTGTCTTTGAGTTGTATGACTGCTGAGGAAGGAGCAACAGCTGCTAAAAGACATTTGATTATAAATGATGCTGAATTAATGCAAGATATGTATTTGAAAATGCCTTAGCTGGGCGGTGGTGGCGCATGCCTTTAATCCCAGCACTCGGGAGGCAGAGGCAGGCGGATCTCTGTGAGTTCGAGGCCAGCCTGGTCTACAAGAGCTAGTTCCAGGACAGGAACCAAAAAGCTACGGAGAAACCCTGTTCGAAAAATCAAAAAAAAAAAAAGCCTTGACTTCAAAGTTTAAATCAAAAGGTATGTTACTTTGAAGAAGAGGTTTTGCTTTTGTTCCCACAGGAAATGAGAGGTTGTGGATTCAGTCTTGGCTAAGAAAAATCAGGTTTGTCCAAGGAAGACCCCCTGAAGAATCTCCAATAGGAACAGATGGTCCAGGTGATCCAACATTTCAAAGGACCTCTGTTGGTGTTTCCTCTGAGTTCTGCATCCAGAACAGTTTTAATATTGCTGGCTGAGATGATCAAGTCTCACAGAATATTCCATTTAGAACTTGACCATAGTTCAAAATTTTCTTGAGGTCCCTATAACATTGTCAGCAACCCCAATCAGCAGCAGAAAGTAGCCTGGAAAACTACACCTGCATTCCCAAAAAATGGATTATGGATCTTTGCCATTGTTTAGAATGTTGGTTACAAGTTGTTATGGATAACAGTCAGGAGAAAAGCTAAACAAAGGATATTAGATTCAGAGTTCTTGTTTAAAAAGGAAAAGGGGGGAGTGCTGTGGGACAGTGATCTTTTATCCTGTCACTTGTATTATTTTAAATAAACGCTTATTGGTCATTACCCAGGCTGGAAGTAGAGGTGGGGCAATGAGAACAGGAGAATTCTGGAAAGCAGAAAGATGCAGTCTGCAGTTGTCACCCAGACAGAGAGGAGGCAAGATGAGAACGCCTCGCTGATGAAGGGTACAAGCCACATGGCTAACACTGACAAGAATAATGGGCTAATTAACATAAGATGTAAGAAAGAGTTAATAAGAAGCCTGAGCTAATAGGCCAATCAGTTTATGATTAATGTAGACCTCTGTGTGTTTCTTTGGGACTGAATGACTGTGGGACTGGGCAAGACAGAAACCTCGGTCAACATCTAGGACTCGGTTTTTTTTTTATCTGAAAACAAAGTACTTACTACAGGGAGTCATTAGTGATTAGATATCATGCATGGAGGGCACCAAGACGTGTTGGGCGCACAATGGGTACATTATGGGCATGCTTTCTGGCCTCAGTTCTGCCACTTGTCAGACGGGTCCTTGTGCAAGTCACAGCATCTCTTGGGATTTGCTGTTTTTGTTTTTTGGGGTTTTTTTTTTTTTGGGGTTTTTTTTTTTTTGGGTTTTCGAGACAGGGTTTCTCTGTTAGCTTTGGTGCCTGTCCTGGCACTAGCTCTTGTAGACCAGGTTGGCCTCGAACTCCCAGAGATCCTCCTGTCTCTGCCTCCCGAGTGCTGGGATTAAAGGCGTGTGCCACCACCGCCCGGCTGGGATTTGCTGTTTTTAGTGACAGCATGGAGAAAGAGTGAGGTAGCAAAGAGAGTGATTCAGAGTTTCTCTGAGACTTTGAAATCACAGACTTCTTCAGACATTGCCTCCAGGGCTTACTTAATTATAAAAGGGGAGAAACTGAGGTACTGATGACACCCACCTGATGCCTAACCTCCTCATGGATGTTTGCCCTGATACCTCCACCCCTGCCCCATCCACTTTCAATGAGGTTGACTGCCTCTGCAATGGTGGGCTCACAACAATATGCCTCAAAATACGTACTCTGAATCTGAGCTCAATGACAATCCCATTTCCCAGACATGCAGGGTAAGGTTCTGAGTGCATTTGCTACTCACACAGGATCCACAGCACTAGTAAACTGGGAAAGTAAGTCAAAGCACTGTTCTCTTTGACCACAGATCCTTCAGAAACCCCATCTATGCCTTCATATAGCTTAATATTAAACAGTTGACGCATACAAAAGGGTATTTGTAAAAACATATGTGAGTTATGAAGTGTAACAGGAAGAATTCCAAGGAGCTGGGCAGCCAACCAAAACCCTAGAAGGCAGTGTTAAAGACCCCACTGCGCTTCTCTCCAGTGCTGTCCTTCTGCCTGCCCTGCCCTGGGCAAGCAGTTCCCTGAATCTGCACTTATGATTCTCTCACAGATTTTTCTCCTTTCGCTTTGGACTGGAGTGGAATACGCTCCCAGAAAACGGCGCCTGTGCAGCCAGTACCGTGATCAGGAAACAGAACACACAGCCCCCGGAAGTTCCGGGTCCCCATCCAGTCCACAGACCCTGGGTTCTCCTCAGTGTTTCACACTGTTCTGAGGGCTCTTCCATTCTGTCTAACACACTGAGCATTCTCACACCAATGCAGAAGACATGCACATCTGAAGGGCCGCTGGCCCTGAGGTGGTAAAGAGTTTTCTTGGAGAATTCTGGTTTAAAGTGATCTATAACAAAGACTGTTAAGTTGGCCTCCTCTGGAAGCTTCTCCCCAGCCCTGAATTCACACATGGGCTTCTTTAAATAACATCAGAATGTGATGGGAGAAGAACTGAAAGGAGGGTCAGGGGACTGAGAGTCATCACGAAAGCCTTGTGTGTGGCTTTGATTAAATCATCTGAGCTAATATTTCTCACAGGCAGGTCTTGATTAAAAGCAAAGGGGTTTGCAGGCAGACCACCTTCAGCAAATTTCGAGTTCAAGAATGAAGGCCTTTGAGAAGAAGCTTATTTGGTGATGTGAGGGTCTGTGAAGTCTGCCTGTCTGTGGAGTCACCCTAAAGAAGCCGCTCTTGTCGTAGAAAGGCGCTGTGCAGTTGTTGAGGGAGAGAAGCGACAAGTAGTCCTCCCTAGCTGTGCAGTTATTGTGGGACAGAGGCGATGAGTGGTCCTCCCTAGCTGTGCAGTTATCACGGGAGAGACGCGA
>NC_022018.1:9316115-9337865 GCF_000317375.1 Microtus ochrogaster | reverse complement strand
AAGTCCTGTCAGCCCTCCTAGGTCAACAAGTGTGAGGTATTCATGAAGCAAGCATAGAAGGTTTCCACCAATGCATGACCCCTGACCTCAAGACAAACGCCAAAAGAAAGGCTCAAAAGGGATGGAGAGTTTAAGTAGGGTTCTAACAGAATATCTTGTCTCAGGGCCTTCTCCTTCAGGCCCCTGTTATACATGGATTTTGCTGTTTACTTAATCCTGGAAAGCAGAACTATAAATCTGTAAAACTCCATTGGTCAGTAATATCCCAGCCCCGGGGGAGAGCGCTTTCAGCCCCTCCTCTCATTAACATGCACCAACTCCTCACATACTGGCTCGACTTGGGTTCCATGAGAAACCCAAGACTGCAGAGGGAAGAGACTTTGGGTCCCTCAGCATCTGAGATGGGCAGGGATGTAGCATGCTCCCGAAGGAACACGTGAGGCAGACGGGCAACTCTGTCCCTGTGGGACTCTACAGATCCCGAGTAAATTTGAAACCCGGTGTTCTAAAAAGCATGCATGATGGCCAGCTCTAAGCACATCTACACACCGGTAACACCAGATGGACTCAGTAGGTTATATGTATGTGATGTGTGCACACTTTTAACAATCCCGCCCAGTAGCCAATGGTGGTAGTGGACAGTGTCATTTCTATAGTTTTGGGAGTTGTTTGTTCTGCACTTTCTGTTTACTCAGGTAATATTATATCCTTCTCCGGTCTTTGATGGCGCTGACGATGAGACAGTTATAGGGACAGTTCTCCTTAATACCAAATTTAGAAAACTCACAAAAGAGATATAAACTGAATAAGGTTGACAGACATTAAAATTTAAGTTGTTTATCTAAGAAAATGTTTTGAGGTCTAAAAAGATAGTTTTAGGATGATAATGTAAGTTACAATAGAAAATGATTTGCTATAAAACTTTAAATTTATCAAGGTAAGATTGATAATAGAATATTTTTCTCTGAATATGCCAAAAACAAATACAAGACACTATAAATGTTATTCTTACCTGATAATTGTTCTTATTGTATACAGTTTTACTATGCTAGAGTTAAAATCTTCCCTTTTTATTTAGACAAAAAGGAGTAAACGCTATGTGGTATTTGTACACTGTATGAAAATATAATGGTGTGACTAGTTTAATAAAGAGTTTAATCGTCAATAGCTAGGCAGGAGGTATAAGCAGGACTTCCAGGCAGGAAAAAGGAAGTAGAAGGAGATAATCGAGGCATACAGGAGACACCAACAAGATATGGGGGGAGTAGGTTATACCGAATAAAAGAGAGGTACAAAGCCACAAGGTAAAATATAAATAAATAAATAAATAAATAAATAAATAAATAAATAAATAAATCAGGTTAATTTAAGTTATAAAAGTGGGAAAGCCAGGTAGTGGTGGCGCACGCCTTTAATCCCAGCACTCGGGAGGCAGACACAGGCGGATCTCTGTGAGTTGGAGGCTAACCCAGTCTACAAGAGCTAGTTCCAGGACAGGCTCCAAAAGCTACACAGAAACCCTGCCTTGAAAAAAACAAAAAAAAAAAAGTTAGTGGGAAAAGCCCAAGGTAGGACTGACCTTTCACAAATAATATCTGTGAGCTGGCAGCCCAAAGAAAAGTCCGACTACACAAGATACATAAATGTAGTGATTTTTCACTTCCACACTACCAGCCAAGAAACTATAGCTCATAGCTCATAGATCATACTTGTGTTCCTGACTTGTCAATGTATGATAAAATCATGGGTCAACTTTTAGCAATAGGATATAATCTGAGAAATGAATATTGTGGCAATTTAATTATTGTTATAAACATCATTTAATGTGCTCACACAGACTAACACTGATGATATCACTAGACAGTATGATCTTATGGGCTTGCCATGGTTACATAAGCAGCCTAGCCTCTGCTGGTAATTTCCTATGGTATAGCTAATCTTCATGAGTCCAAATTCCTCATGTCAAAATGATGAATTCTGTGGAGGCCCAAACATGTGAGCCTATTTCCACCTTGTCTAAAGGTTAGAGAGTTTGAGTTTGCCCAAAATTGTTGACAACAACCAGGGCTACACACCCTGACCTAGAGAGTGGTTACTTGGTTCATTTGGCAATAAGATGGCCCATATAGTTGGATCTACTCCACCCTGACCAATGGTCAGGAAATTCAAGCATACTTCTGCTTCTTCTTTTGAAATAGGAGGTTTGACCTTGAGAGTGGCTACCTTTAGGATACCTGGTCTAGGCTGAGTTCACTGCCTAGACAATAGAATGATAATAACTTGCGTCTCAAAGTATTGAAGCAAGTAACTGTTCTAGCTATCCTTTGTATCATGCTAAAGAAGTCTTTTGTCTTCTTCTTCCCCCTGTAATATTGGGGTATAAAAGTATATGGAAAATTAAATATAGGTGATTTCAGTCTTCACTGGAGCTCCTTCCCAGTACTATCCTATGTTTTCTGTTTTATTATTTTTACTCACATTTTCATGCCCTTTACTAACTCTTCCAATCCCCACGCCCCTACCCTGGGAAGAGGTATTTTTGTCGAAGCTGGTCTCTGATAGAATTTATGCGCCATCGCATCTTCTTTGTTCCCGCCCCGTAGATCTGAACAATGCCTTTCTAAGATGAATAAGTGGGTGCTCGTTCAGGGAGGAGACCGGCAAAGAAAAAGAACAGTAAGTTGGCCTTGACCACACTCCTCTGCAAGCTACCCTCATGGACCCACCAATTGAGGCTGGCTGGAGAGAAGAGAACTACAAAGGAATCCGGCTCCAAACTCAACTGCTGGCAAGGGCCTCCATCTCCTTCCCAGTTAAACTCTGCCGTTGCTTAAGCTGAAGCTTAGGAGCGGGCAACAGTGTGACTAAGAAGAGGAGGAAGGAGCCTGCAGATGCTGGAAAGGAAGAACAGACAAGGGACCCAGCTCACCTGGTACCGGGGCAAAGGAACAAGGCTTAGAACTTAAGCTGAACATGAACACCTAGGTTCTACACAGCTGGCACAGCTGGCACAGCTGGCACAGCTGGCACAGCTGGCACAGTGGCAAGGGGCAAGGGGCAAGCATCTGAACTAGTGGAGCTTTTGATTCGCAGGGAGTCTGACTTTAAGGACAGATTTGAGATTGAACCCAGCTCTATCACTAAGTGGCTGGAGACACTGTCATTTGTCTTCTCTGAGTCTGCCTTTTCTCCAGGGAAGAAGGATGGACGGATTAAGTGTCACACTCAATATATGAATGACGGTCCTGCTTTCCACATCCATGGCTACCTTTGATTTTACTCAAAAGATGGGCCTGCAACCCTGGTGCTTGAGTTGTGACTTCCTGCTGGGCATAATTTCACCCATTAATCAACTAATGTATGAAAAGTCCGCTATATGCCAGATTATTCTTTGTACTCAGGGGAACAAGGATGAGAGAGGCTACCATCCTTGGAGAGCCTGCATGCCAGCAGTAAATAAACAAATTGCATATCTTAAAAGGTCCTCAAAGTTCCTAAGGCTATTATCCTTTAATACGGTTTCTCATATTGTGGTGAGCCCCCCAACCATAAAATTTTTTTTGTTGCTACCTCATAACTGCAATTTTGCTACTTTTATGAACCGTACTGTAAATATTTTTGGAGATAAAGGTTTAACAAAGGGTTCATGACCCACAGGTTGATTGAGGACCACTGTTTTAGACAGTGATAAACATCGGGGACAGGGGACCACAATCAGAGAACACTGTGGTTTTAAGGAGAATTTTTAGGGTGTGGTTTACTGTGGGGACATTGATACAAAGCCTTGAAGGAAGCAGTCAGATTAGGATTGATCCTGGGTTTAAGAAGAGCTATCACAAAATCAGGACCTGCCTAGGACAAGAATTTAGTAAAAAAAGTTTTGAAAGACAAAACTACAAAATGACACTGTAGGGTTGGGGAGAGGAGCATCAGTTAGGCCCAGCTTCAGAAGCTCTACAAAGGCTTTGTTTGTTACTCTCCAGGAAGGCACACCCGTAAGATCCCAAGCAGGCAAATAATGTAACCTAAGACCATGCCAACTGGGGCAGCAGAGAAAGGTCCCAGGCAGAAGCAGAGACCAATTAGGCAAGCACTGCATTCTCCACAAAGATGATGGGACTGGACTGACATTGTGGAAATGGGGAGAAGGGGTCAGACTCTGGACTTAAATCTTTCTTTGGTGTTCTGCATCCCACACTGGAATCATTTCAGTACCCCCTTTCCATCTCCCAAGGAGATATAAAAATAATAATCACGCAGAAATGTCTGGGGTAGTCCCTTGGACTTCAAATGCCTACAGAAGCCAAGCACAGATGCACACACACACCTGTAACCCCAGTACTTAGGAGGAGGAGGCAGGAAGATCTGGAGTTCTAGCCAGCCTTAGCTCCACAGTCTCATGAAGTCAACCGAGGCTACTCAACACCCTGTCTCAAAAACAAAACTAAAGAAAGAAACAAACAGAATGCTCACACACACAGAGGAATGTATGAAAAGACTCCTGCTTTTAGGAGAATTCCATTAGCCTCAAACGCTGTGAGTATCTGCATAGAATCCATGTCTGCACATCTGTCCCATGGGGAGACACACACGCACACAAACACATACACGCACACAGACATATGCACACACAGAGACAGAGAGATAGATGTGCATATAACAAACCCACAGCATAATCTTTGCAGCAAGACACACCCCAGTAGCCTGATTAACACACTTCTTTACCACATGACCACGAGTGACTTTACTTAACGTCCATAAGTCTTTGTTTCTCATGTGCAAATGGGGGTTATAAGTTCCGATTTTGAGAATCAAAGCACAGCCATACGAAGGCATAGTGGATAAAATGATTGCCACATAGTACAGTTTCAAAACGCCTTCATTTTCTCTGCTGTGCTGAACTCCTGGAACTCAACAGCCACCAGACCATGCAGACTTCAGAGGGACCGACTTGTGGACAACCATGAAGTGTCCCCATTCCTATTGTTGCTTTTACTATCCTGTTTACCATTAGGAAAAACAACTTCCTTTACCACACCCAGCTGGGACTGTGTCACTGTGCTTCCTCTAGTCAATGTGATACCCTGGATTTGGAGAGAGCTTCAGGAATAGGAGGAGCTGGGCCAGGGCCCAAGAGGCCCATGGGAAAGGGTGTGCTGGTCCTGGGGGCTGTGCAACCTGGGTGAACCCCTCGGGGAGGGAGTCAGAGTCAGGGTGACCAGGCATCCTGGCTGGATTCATAGATCAGGAGACAGAGCTGGAGGTCGGATGGTTCCAGAAGCCAAGGCCTGACTGTCTCCCTGGGCCTGGGACTTGGAAACACTGCCTTGGCTGGATGCCATTCCTCGTGCTGCCTGCTCTGTAAGGACACACAAAGGGCCATGCCTGACTCCTAACATTCAGCTCTCCCAGAGCAGAGAGAGCCACGTGAGCAGAGGAGAAGGGACACTCCGCTCTGGCACAGGAGCTGGGGCACAGGTGAAAGAGAAGAGAGGGGACAGCAGGAAAGCTAGGAGCGCAGTTACCGAGGCCGTGTAAAGCTGGCCTTTGTCCTCCCCCCTCCCATGGGATTCTGCACTGTCTTGTGTTCACAGCCTAACATTTGTTTAAGAAGCACCTCCAAAGGGGATGCTTAGAAGCTACATTGGCATGATACCGCCACTGCCACTGTGACCAGGACAACTCCAATTCATCTTCCATCAGGTTGCCAATCACAGGAGCCAATCAAAACCACAACAAAGGAAAGGGCACTTGCTGTAGAACATCCCAGACAAGGACCCTACCCTACCTGCTGCCCAGGTGGACAAAATCCTACTTCTTCTAGCCCTGAGTCTTTCTAAGGCAGGGTTCCTGGGTGAACAGCATCAGCAATCCCCTGATTGTCTTGGGTACTATCAACAATGTAAGGAGAGCGCCCGACCCTCAGAGTCTCCTGCCTAACGCAGACTGCTGAAGGGCACACAGGAGTACAATCACTTAGGCCTTCTCCCCGGCATTTCTGAAACATCGCCATCCCCAAAGCCCACTTGGGACTGGTCCTTCTCCAGACTTCTAGAAGGACTGAACCAAGGAGCACCAAGCAGTCCTGATCTTCCAGGTGAGAAGAGAGAGGCATGGGGGTGTGGCAGCTAGTTTTTTGTTAATCTGTCACAAACCTTAACATTTCTGGGAAGGGGGGAATCTCAGTGGAGGAACTGCCTCCATCAGACTGGCCTGGGAGCCTGCCTGCAAGCCATCTTGATTGCTAGTTAATGAAGGAGGGTGCAGTGCACTGTGGGGGGCGCCATTTCTAGGCAGGCAGGTCAGAGCTGTCTAAGAGAGGCAGCTGAACAAGCCAGGAGAAGTAAGCCAATAATCAGCAATCCTCCGTGAGCTCTGCTTCAGTCCCTGCCTCTGGAGTTCCTGTCATGGCTTCCCTTGATGATGGAATAAAAGCTGCAAGTCAAATTAGCCCCTCCCTCCCTCTCCCCCGGTTTCTTTGGTCAGTGTTCTATCACAGCAGAGGAGCAAACTAGGAGAGAGAAGCTAGCTCCTGGGGAGGCCACAGAGCATGCTCCATTTGTTGTAAGGCTTTTGCAGTGAGGGAGAGCAGGTTGTGGTCCATTCCTAGCCCCTTGTGACTGTCAATACTGGCTGTTCATCTACAAAGGGAGACATCGTTTTCTCCTCAGTTCCTGGATCAGGAACATCCATGCCTGCTTTGGAGAGGCTGAGCAGAAAGGCAAGCTTTATGGTCAGTGACTCTTGCTACCTTTGTCTCCACCTTCACCCAAAGTCACATGACTGACCAAGAGGAGCAAGCACGGACGGTATCTCAACTCCCGCTCCCATGATGCTTCATTGTTAGGAACCCGGGCAGTCTTCCTCGGGACAGTGATATAGTCTCTAGCTGGCCGTGGTTATCAGGGAGCATAGATATAGAGCTGTAGGTCCTAGGGGCCAGGGCAGACATTCTTAGGATCATGGCCTTTAAAGGTCTACCTGAGGGATCTTCTGGGGCTGCGCAGCCTCTTGTGGCCTGCACAATGAAGCCTGAACACAGAGGGCACGGATCTAAAGCAGAACTATGCTGTAACGCGCTTGCCTTCCAGGCACAGAGTTCCAGAGAGAACTGCACCTATCCCAGAGAGTCTTTCTGGTTTAGGCCTAGACACTGCCACTGTTACCGCTCCATGCAAATGTGCCAAACTCAAACACCTAACAAGGAAAGGCTCATCCCAGGCCTTGGAGTAACTATGTCCACTGTATTACTCCAGTTCAAAATGGGGTAGGGATTGGGGGTGAGCGGTGAGAAGGCAGGAAGAGTCAGGAGTCGAGACCCTTGTCTTCTTCAGCTCCACCCTTATTCTCCAGACTGCTTCCCCCAAAGCCCCACCATGGCCTTCTTCACCCAGCACCTGTTCAGAGGAAGCCCCAGATTGGTCCTGTGTTAGCACAAGTAATGACAAATGCTCAACTCATGTGCCCAGAAGCAAACTGCTGCTGTCACTCAACCGTCCCAAGCACAGTCCTCAGGTGGTGGCTGCAAACTTGCTGGGGAAAATCCTGGACCAAGCAGAGAGCCAGAGTCAGGTCAACCTACTAGGAAGACAATTGAGGAAGATGAGGACGGGGTAATAAAATCCGAGTTTGCTAGGAAATGCATTCCTGCCTTTCTTGCTCATGGTGACCCTTGGACATCTATCTCCCCATAATTCCTACCCAGTTCCACTACTTCCTACTTTCTTTCCCAATACTCCCTGCTCCCCCTCCCCCCAGTATGTCTACTGTGTTCTCTGGCTTTGTGGAGAAGAAACACAGAATTAGGTACCGGGTCTCTGGATGCTAACATGATTCTGCTATCCAATAACTGCTTCTCGTGGCTTAAACAAGGCACTCAGCATCTCCTGTTCTCAGTTTGGCCTGCTCTCAAATGGGGACCCCAATCCCATCACTAAAAACTATCGAGAGAATGAAACGCCGAGGAGGGTATGCCCCTCCCTCACCCTTCCACTGGCCCATTCTGGTGTGCATTCAGAATTGGGGACTACAGTTTGGCCCTCATGGCAATGGCCAAGCAAGTCACCCAGGAAGCTGGAGTTCCACACATGGCAATGGCATCTTTAATGCCCCAAGCAGTCTGTGCAACTCTTGGGACCTTAGGGAAATCTGTCCAGCTAGGGACTCTGGAGAGGACAAGGCACAGGTTATCAGCCACTGATGGTGAATTCTCCATCCTCTCTCTCTCTCTCTCTCTCTCTCTCTCTCTCTCTCTCTCTCTCTCTCTCACACACACACACACACACACACACATATGTCATAGAGTCCCTCAACCTCCCTTGTGTCTTAGGCAAGTGAGAAAGCAGAACAGAAGTGCTAAGAAAAGACACAGGACAAGGAAGGGCAAGGCGGCCAGAATTCAGTCCCTGTCACAGTGGGTGGCGCCCAGAAGGTGGCTCTCTGGGCAGCAGAGCAGTGTTGTGCTTGAGTCTCGCAGGCGCATGCATGGTACCATGGAGAGAGAGGTCAACCTGTGGCCAACAGGTTCCCTGTCCCCACCCACTGGGGAGGGAAATGGCAGTGTCAAGACAGAGGAACCTCTCATTAGCTGTCTGAGAGGCTCTTCCCCAGCAGACAGCCAGCAGCCTCTGCCAGAACAAGGATGTACCTAAAGCCAGCCCCTCGAAGCCCAAGTAAACACATCCCGCCTGCTCCTTCCTGCCCTGCCTTCCTCTGGAGCCCTTCCTTTTGTTTTCCTGCAGTTTCCAAAGCACCTAGGTCATCACCATCTGGGCCAACAAAGGAAAGGAAGACAGCCTGGCAGGGGAAGTGTGAACTGATCAACCCCTGCCCCAATAGTCATCATGCAGTAGGGGACACCCCCAAACACACACCGGGCATCCTTGCTCAAACTAGAGGTCACCTGATGTGAACACCCCAGAGCTGAAAGGACACTTGGAAGGGTCACTTCAAGCCAGTTCCCAATGCAATCACACTAGCCAGCCTAAACAATGAGCAAACTTAAATATTTTCCACCCACATTAATCAGCTCAATGATTCCTTAATGACTTCCTAAGAAATGTGTAAAGAGAAAGCCTGTGTTTGTTTGGATTCAGTTGGTCTTTTTCACCCTTGGGTTAAGGACCTCATTGTCTCCCAGGGGCGAGAAGCAGCCTGGAGTTTTAGGAAGGAGGAAGCAATACACTGTGGATGGAGCTGGTTCCTTGCAGGTCAAGAGTACTGGTGTCCCTGTCAATTTCATCATCCACCTAAGATGGAGAGATAACCTTAATTGCTGCCTGCCTAAATCACAGGGTGCTTGTGTGGTTTTGGGGGTTGGCACCACCCTGTGCCCTGCCTGGTCCTCCTTGGAAGGTACAAAACTCCAGTGATCTTCATGCAGCTGGGAAAATGGGGGGTCTCTCTCAAGTCGCAGCAACACAATAAAGGGAACAGCATGCATCTGAATTCTCAGAACTGAGCCCCGGAACTCTAATCCACTCTAGTGTGAAAAGGCAGGCAAAATCTGTCTTTCTAAAACAAAATAGCAACATCACACCCTTAAAATAGAAAAAGCCACATCGAATGCTGTGTTTCAGACACAGGAAGCCTGGCTCCCACTTGTCCCATGAATCTGGATTGTCATTCTAGGCTGTCATTCACTGCTGTGCCCCAGTTCAGGGACGAGGGGCACCTCCGTGAAAGAGGGGGACACCAGAACATGACTCACCCAGCTGCAGTCCTTGAGAGCGGATTGGGGTGCACAGTGCTCTGATAGTGTCCACTCCTCCAGAAATCCCTAAGTGAAGGGCTACAGAGGAGGCAGGGAGCTCTCACCTGTGGCCAGCGTTAGGTGGTGTGAGCCCCGCCTCCTCTGCATTGCACACACATCGCCTGGGCAACCGAGAGTACAGACATGAGTGACTGACAACCTGAGCGTCGTGTCTCAGTTGGAGTGATCTGTTCTCAAAAGCTCCCTACCCTCACCTCAACGCCCCACACAACCACTACTCTCTTAACCACAGTGCTGGAACGGGAGGACTTAAGAGACCAGCTTGCACTTAGAAAGTTCTAAAAGCGCCCAAGGAAATCGGTGTCTGGGCCTGGACCCTCAGCTATAACCCTAAGATGCAAAGCACAGCAAAAAATACAGATGCACATAAGACAAATCTCTCACACTGTAGGCAAACTATCCAAAGTCCATCGCTGAATGGGAAACGACCCTCAAAGGGATGGGTTATTGGGAGGTGGTGAAATTTTTGGGATGGGGGCCTAGTGTGAGATATTTTGGTCTCTGAAGGTGTGTCTCTAAAGTAGACAGCTAAAACAAACCTTCCTCTCGGAAGTCAACTATCTTGAGTAATTCATTCTAGTGCCAGCAAGCCGACAAACACACCTTTTAAAAAGAAAACAATCATATGGATCAGATGAGCCTAATGTCAAACGCTGGACTTGAAATGATTTTGCTGAACTTCAGTCAGCTGTGGAGTCGTCCTTCACAAGAGTTCACCAGCAGCCGTGCGTGGGTATAAACACGCAGTCAGTCGTGCAAGCCTGCATATGGGTGTGTGTGGACACGCTATAAATTACACACCTAAGCACAGACACACATGCTCACACGCTCTCCTCCCAACTCTGCCGCAGGGTCAACAGTCTGACTGGGAAACCTTAAGAGCTAACAGAAAAGGTGGGGGAGACAGCAGAGACTGGAAAGTTCCCAGGGGGAAGAAGGAGAAAGGGCTCCCTGGGATGCGCTTGACTCAGGGCAGAGATGGGCAAAAGCGTAAAGACCATCAACAGTCTTCAAAGGAAGTCAGTAAGCAGTGGCTGGGCCTTGCTGGCTCCCATACCCACAAAATGCAGCCAGTCCCCAGCTGGTTAAAAATGGGCTAATCTGACTAGAGAGTTTTAAATTTGGATTCACTGCCCAGTTAACCAACACATGGGAAAAAGAAAGAAAGAAAGAAAGAAAGAAAGAAAGAAAGAAAGAAAGAAAGAAAGAAACAAAGAAAGAAAGAAAGAAAAAAAGAAAGAAAGAAAACAAACTTAAATCTTATCCTCACAGTTCTCTTGCCAAAGTGGCCCAGAATCTGCCGAGCACTAAAATGAGGTTTGATGACAGGCATGTATCAGTGGGAGAACCATCAGATGATCAATACATGCCTATAGCTAAGCCCTACCCTGAAGACATGGAAATGGGAGGGATCTGATGCATTCAGGACATTAGATAGCTTCAGAGAAGACACAACATTTAGGTGTGCAAAACAGCGACCGTTTAACCAGGGGTGAGACTCGCAGTAAGCTGTCTGGCAAATGCTGTGACTGGTGCAGATGTTCAGAAACGGGATCGGTTACTGGAGGTAGATAAAGGATGTCCTTCGTCTGGCATACGAAGGAAGCAAGATTTGGATAAACACAAAGCAAAGAAGCGCGTAATTGCTCAACGCCTGTTCCCTTATCCATCTGTTTGGCCCATTATCCAGTCGGGGCTCTGGGTGAGATAAAAAAATAATAATAACTATTTCATGTCACTTCCCAGGCTGACTATCCCTGCTAATTTTCTTATTCTCTTTACTCCATAGCCAACTATCAGTTACTTAGGCTTTTGAGAAAGAAAAAAAGTCAGGGAGAAAGAGAGCATGCTAAAGGAACTTATATTTCTGAGCCGTTCTGATAGAGCCATGAAAGCCCCGCTCATGAAATGCGATATGGTTCTCAGCTGACCCTTCCCAAACCATCCCCCATGGGACGCGCACAGACCGTGTCATTTGGAGTCAATCAGATGTCACTGGAGATAATGAGAGTCAGACCAGGCTAGGGCACAGGAAGAAAGCATTCCCAAAGTGCACAGCTCGTGATGCAGCAGCCTGCCGAGGCTCTTTTGTTGCTCTGACTTCCTTCCACTACCAGACTTGTCAAACTGCCTGTGAGGTCACGTCCACCCACTGGGAAACATCTGGCTGAGACAGGTGTGGAAAGCTGGGCCTCCTCCAGGTTCCTTCTCCGTGATCTTGGGCATCTGGGTTTGGGTAACTGTCTACAAGGCCTGGCCAACAATTTTGCTGCTCACCAGGGCACTGCTGTGCAGTACAGTCAACAAAGAGTGCCTCTCCAGAACCTTCCTGAGACCCAGCTCTTGTAGGGCTAATTTCTCTGCTTTGAATCGGGCTCTTTGGATCTATTCTTCCGACAGAAATTTCCTGCCACCTCATGTTCTAGTTTCCATGAACTGGTGATAGACTTCATACTATGATGTTTAAAGAGAGAGAAAAGTCTCTATCTGTACAGCACGGCGCATGCCTGGAATCCCAGCACTTGGGAGCCACAAACAAGTTCCTGACTAGGGTGGGCTACATAACAAAGCAATCAACCCATCAAAAATCGCAGATAATAAAATCCCTCCTAAAAAGAAAGCATTAAATCTTCTGCCAGTAAAACCATCTGCCTAAGGAATCTACACCTGGATCCTTCCCGGTGATCGCCCACACAGCACAGTAACAACAAAGCCAGAGATGCCCTGAAGAGAGCAAAGACAAATGCTTGGTAAGCCCATCCATCTGACCTGCAATAAACCTTGGATACAGCTAGATTAGTGCCCCTTTAGTGGATTTCTGGTTATTGTTCTGTATGGAATAGAGTTAAAGAGTACAGGAGCTATAGCAGCGTTGAAGTTCTTTCTCCAGCCTGAGCTGCGCTGACTGCATGTTCTTGTCCTATATAAACACCCTGAGGATGAATGAGCAGAAAGAGCCAAGGTTTTGGATAAGCAAAATAAGGATGCTGAGACAATGCGTTTTGCTAAAATACACACTCTTCTGAATTCTGAAAGAGCCTGAAACTGCTCAGTAAGAAATTGGCTAAAGGGAGACATGGCTGTGTAGACTTTCTGCTTTTGTAAAACAGTTACAAAGAACACGGGTGGCTCCAGCTAAGGACCTGGGCCCTCCTTCCTTCCAGAAAGAGAGGATTACTTGAGAGAACTATCGTCTCTCTCCATCTTGTTTTCATTATTATTCACGCAGTTCCCTTTACACTGAAAAGCACATGTGCATGGCAAGCAAAGCAGACACGGCAGTGCGCTTCCGGCAGGCTCGACACTCGGCTTTTGTGACAGTTAAGACTGAAGTAGCAGTGGAACAGATACCTGTGATGTGTGACTCAAGAAGCCCAAGGAAAGTTGTTCACTGCATCCGAAAAGTACCCTGACCCATTAGGTTGCATAAGGATCTGTGATTTAATACGGACTCAATCCCCAAGTTTAATATTGGAGCGGGGCCATGTTGCCATTGACTCTTTATGGTATTGTGATTCGCCACAATTCCTCTCTACCTCTCTCTGGGTCTCTGGTAATTCTCTAGAAATATTCCAAGACACTACCCAAAGTAAAGCAGGAGGAGCTGAGATTAGAAGGAGGAACGGGACCACCCTGAAAACGCACTTTGATCTCTTAACTCCAACGAGAAAGTCCAAGGTTGGCTTCTTGCTAAAGTCTTTATTGAGAATCGATGGTATTCTGCCCAGCCTTCAGAACGGGACTGGAATCAGAGCATGTATTTTTAGCTGGCAAACAACCTATTCTTTTCCTTTGGCTGATTATCCTCGCCTGGAGTTTGGGGCGAATGGAAGACTTAGCTGACAATGGCGTCTACAGACCTCACTTCTGCATGTCGTAGCTCAAGACTTCAAATTTCTATAAATGTGGGTACAGTCTGGCTGGCACAGCCAGCACCACAAGGAAACTGCTGTGTTTGCCAGAGTATCTTCCCAATCTCCTGCCTCTAACTTTCCCAGTTGTTACCAGAAGGTAGAGGTGGGGGGCTCAGGTTGAAACCAACCCCTGGAACTGCAAGTTTGTTGAAATAAGGTTCTTAGTTCTTTCAGCAGCTTCTAGTTACCCACTGTCATTCCATTTCCCAGACATGAGTAGGGCCTTCTGGAAGAAGCGGGAGGTGGGAGGTGTTCAGAAGAGGGGAAAATCCCCTTCTGTGCATTAATGTTTTAAAAGGCAAACTCTGCCAAGAGCCGGGTTCTGGGAAGGAGCTGTAAGGGAGCCCAGGATCCAGTTGGGTGGCCTCATCTTTGAGAGTGGGATGTCGGGGTCAAGGGTCCAAAGTTGTATTTTGAGCATCAACAGAACTTCAGCCAAGATACTTGACCTTTTTCATAAACCCCCCCCCCTACCAAATAAAAGGGAAAGGAAAAGAGGAAGAAAGGAGTGAGTGAGGATGGCAGTGACTTGAAGAGAACTCTGTTTATTGGATAAAGACCTCTGGAAGCAGCCCATGAGAGGAAGTCCTGCGGCTCGTACCAGCCTTCCAGGGAGAAGTTCACAGGCAGTGACCCTCATCTCTGCTACATCACGAGGTTCAAATGAAGCATCCCCTGAGGTCCACCACACCTCATGTCTGTAACTCAACATGAATACTCTCTGGCTGTACCCACCTTTCAATAAGCATTATGTTTTGTTTTGTTTTGTTGTTAAGAAAATTTCTTCAAAAAAACTCTGCTTTCTCAACTTACTCATCATGAGCCCCCCCCCCCCTTAAAAACTAAAAGGGAAAGCAAACAGAGAAGAATTAAGTAAAAACTAATTAGAAACATGTGGGTATATTTCCCTTAACGTCTCTCCAGAATATATGAAGAGTAAGGGCATTTCCTCCATCCAGGCTTGAAGAAAGCAGGCCCTGTGAATGGTGGGTCTCAAGGGCTGGCCCTTGGGATGGCCAAAGGCCAGAGCCACAGGGAAGAAGGGTGTGGCCCCAGTGGGGTCCAGGCTCCGCATCGTGTCTGCTCCTCATGGTGACAGACATCTGAGAGATGCCAAAGGTTCCTTCATCTCCAAGGCATTCAAGACAGATCATGAGGCAAGAAGCAAGCAAATCACAAAAATTCTAAAGGAAGAAATTTTAAGTCTTTATATATGTGTTGATCTTAATGTTGATTTAAAATAAATAGCCTAATTTATTCCAAAGAGCTGAGTACCATTTTCCACTCCTAAGACAACACTGGCCTTTACCCTAAGCTTCTGGCACAGAAGTAACTACGTAATCTTACTTCCGGATTGGTTACTCACCGAAGAAAGGGAAAAAAGCAGAGAAACTTACAGAATTGAGATCTGCTCTTACCCTCCCACTAAGACTCTGGCACAGGTTTGAATTCACCTGGTAGGTGTGGCAGTCAGCCCTCCCCCCTTCCACACATCTGAGATGTAGACAGAAACTTTCATGCGATTAAACACACATGGGCCATACTCAAAGACTGAACTCTGGTTGCAACAGAAACCAGTTCGAAGATTAACTCGGTAATTGCTTAATCAATTTATCCTTAATTAAGGCCCTACTTTGGCCTTAATTGTCTGCCATAAGACGTCTTCCTTTGAACTAAAATCTTCTGCCTTCATTTCGAGGCTTTTAGTAAAACACGTGTTTGAATTTCCTCAGATAAGTTAGGGTCTCACCCATCTTATGTCAGACAGATGTACCTTAAGTGGAGCCGATATTTCCACTGTCCCGGGCAGATTCCGAAACTCTCCTGACGGTCTGTATGCTAAAGGCTTGGTCCTTTGGGTCTCGTTGTTAGCAATGGAAAAGCTCTATCGCAGGGACACTGGGAGCTTCTTAGGTCACTGGGGTGTCCCTTGAATGGGATTGTGGGGACCTAGGTCTCTCCTTGCTCATGCAATGTGCAGGCCACAGGACAACCTTGGCTGTTGTTCCTCCAGTTTGTGCACCATCTGTTTGAGACAAGGTCTCTCACTGCTTGGCACTCAACTCACAAGATAGGGTGGCTGGCTAGTGAACCCAGGAATCCTCCTGTCTCTACCTCCTAAGGGCTGGAATTGCAGGCAAACATCACCATGTCCTATACGGAATTTTGTTAACTTTGGTTCTGGGGAATCACAGTCTGTCCCTCATCACTTGTAAGGGAAATGCTTTATTAAGCTACCTACCCAGCCCCAGCTTGAGACTTTTCAACAGGTGTGTAAAGTTTTCTCTCTACCACGAAAGGGATCCAAGACCTGCTCTTCTCTCCCCAACTGAATTCAACTACATGTTTTCCCAGATCTTTCCTAGCTCCAGGACTCACTGAGTCTGGGCAGAAGGAAGAGAAAGAAAGGAGGAAACCTAGTACCAGAAGCCCTGGGAAGGTATTCTTCCAGTAGCATCCAGAGAGCTCACTTCCCACTGGTTACTACAGTATCCCATGCTGAGACTTTACGAGAAAAGTCAGCAAGGGCTGAGGCTGTTTGGAGAAAAGTTCCCAGGAGAGAGAGTGATGGACTAAGCAAGCCTACACATTTCCCGACCTCTGCTGGACAACAGCAGGTCTGGGTTTGGCTGGTGTGGTGAGGATGTTATGAGGTCATTTCAGCCTTTCCCTCCAGTGCAAACTTGGCCTCAAGTTGCCCAGCAGAAAGGTCCCTGCACAGATTTTGCTAAAAGGCTCAAGGCAAAATCATTTAAGATCTGCTCTGGATTAAAAAAATAAAAAATGTCCATTCAAAGAGACAAAGACCACTCTGGGCATTATAGTCTGGGAGCCCCCAACAGTACAGTGGGTCCCCAATCTAATCTTGCCAATTTTTCATGTGTAAATTGGACTCATAAGTGTCTTGTAGGCTGCTGGATATATTAAATAATTAAATAAACTGCTCAGTGCAGCACCTGGCACCAAATGAGGGCTCAGTGGGTGACATCTACGAGGCAGACAGAATAGCTAGAACTACCATGCAGCTCCAGGTGTGCTGACCAAGGGCACAACCACACACAGTGACTCTCATAGACAGCCCCATCATTCCCTTTGCAGGTCAGTCCGAAGATACAGGAGTTAAGCAGGAGCCTTCAAAAGCAACACAGAATAAAAAAGAACCCTGGTTTATGAGAGGGGCATTCCCTCCAAGCCCATGGGAATGCACCCTTGCAGCTGCCCAGATCACCCAACACCATTCCCCAGTGGCAAAGGTCAACTGGAAACAAAAACAGACTGAATGGGGACAAAGACAGGAATTTGGGTGTAAATCCGAACATCATTCACTTGGTCTCCAGCTTTCCCAACACACTGGAACCAATGTGGCAGGACCCCCAGATTACACAATCTCTCCCAACAGAAATAAATGTAAACTCATCCTAGTGACCAAAGGTAAAAGGAGTCTCAAATCCTTCGGAGTCCTCTTCCTCTTCCTCCTCTTCTTTCTTTCTTTTTTCTCCATTGATGAGACTTCAAATCTTAACCTATTTTTACAGCGTTTCTGATATGGCAAAACACAATGGTATCTGGCAGCTATTCCCCAGGCGTGTACCAGTGAGGAGCACACACCAATCCGAGGACCCAGGTGAGAGGTCAGCTGGCAAGCTGGAAGTCCAGCTAACCTTGACCCTCCCAGATGCCTCATGTACAGGTCTCCAGATGGGAAACAGGAGCTTGCTGGGTGGTCCTGAAAGGAAGGCAGACTTTGAAAACAGGGAGACCTGGACTCAACTCTTATGATTCTTGGAAAGGACTTATGGGTTGTAGACAGCCCTCACTGTCTGCAGGAGGAAGGGTACAAAACCCATGACCCTGGGACAGAACATGGCAGCCTAGAGCCCAGCAGGGAAGGTCTGAAATCAGACAGGGAGGTACTTATCTCAAGAAAGAGGCCAGGAGCTTGCTGGGAGCCAAGAGATGTTTGGAACAACATCCCAGCCACCATGGAGAGATGGGAGGAGGGAGGAGCAGGACACAAGAGGAGAGGCTAGAGTCTCCCTGGGCCCAGGCATCAGCATGTATCTACACCCCAGAAACCAGCACATGCTTCTGGAAGCTGTGTGAATAGGCTAGCTAGCACACTGTTGAAGAGCTTGGGAACAGAGGAAATGCTGTCAACTGTGAAGGAAAGGACAGTTATCGGTATCAGAAATAGTGCAAAGCCACTTGCTGGCATGTGTTCTTTCACGATTTCTTTTCTTTTTTTTTTTTTACAAACTTAGACTTCAAATTACTTTCAAACTTTTCGGGGACCAGAGTGGTTGATTTAGTGTCTCAATGAACATGGGTCAAAGATTCACACTCTACACAGAACTGGTGACTAAGACATGGCCGGCCAGATCTGGCATCAGACGTGTGTTTCTTTTTTGCCTTTGAGTATCAAGATGCTAAGCATCCCACATCCAATATCCAGACATGGGAATTATACATCACAAGGCATGGAATCACATCTTTTAGCTAAGCATTATGTCCAGCAAGGTTCTCTCCCCCTTACAAATCTATTCCTTACAGGAATGTGTTTCCTGTGCATTCTTCTAGAAAATACTTCTGACTCATTTTCCATCAAGCCAGAGCCCCCAGATTCCAGATCTCGCCAGCTCAGCACCCATCTGAATTAGCTCCAGTGTGTCACACCTCCATGCCTGACCCTCTACGTTTCTAAAGGCTTTGTGGTAGATGTGTCTTTCATGCCAATAAGTCCTTTAAGTCAATTCACACATTGAAAAATGATTGTAATAAAAGGGGGGGCTAGAGAGATGGCTCAGTGGTTAAGAGCATTGCCTGCTCTTCCAAAGGTCCTGAGTTCAATTCTCGGCAACCACATGGTGGCTCACAACCATCTGTAAAGAGGTCTGGTGCCCTCTTCCGGCCTGTAGGCATACACACAGACAGAATATTGTATACATAATAAATAAAATAAATATTTAAAAAAAGGAGGGGGACATTTTGACTTTTCTTAGGAGTAGAATTTCCCTTTATAAGGTGATCTGTGAAATAAACTTGTAATTCATTTCATCCCTGCTGCCAACACATGCAGACAAAATCCAGTGTTGAACAAGCCAGTGGAATTAGTTGCTCTTCTTGTTCTTTCTTTTATCCATTTTTTTACAGGTTCAGTTCTCTATGTGTTGGCTTTAATGTACAAAGTGGCTCTCAGCAAGGTGTACCCATCCTTAGACAGAAGGAAGCCAAGGTCCACATAAGAGGAGAACATTCTCCTTCCAGTGTCCTTACCATTCACAAGCTGCCCCCTTCAAGAAGCCTTCCCAGATCACCTCTTCTCGGTTGCCAGGCACTGAATCTCATCTCTACCCAGGTATTGCTCTTCCTAATTGGTTGCAGGGGTGCTGCCAGCCTTTGGGGCCTCCAAAAGATCTAAAAAGTCACACCCTAGATACTCAAAGAGTAGTTAGTGCTTGTTAGATGGCCTCGGACAGGAACTGTGAAGATGCCTAACCCAGGATTTCCCGAAGAAATCCTTCCACTCCTCTCAAAGCTATGAAGGAGCACGGGCTCAGACTTTGGAGGAAGGTCCTCTCAGAGGCCCTCCACAGCCCAAAAAGCTATTTCTGTCTTACTCCTGAGATCATAACCAAGGCGCCTCTACGTTTGAAGCAAAGGAGGCGCCTTGGTTATGGAACCAAATAACTAACATTTTATATTAAAGGAAGAGCCCTGTCGAGGCGGTGCTGCTTGCTACACTGAGGAACCGCTAACCCTTCCCTGTTCCTCTTGTCCTCTTTCCCTCAGTAGCTCAAGGGGAGGTCCTATTATTAAGTATCCCCAAGGCTGGGCAGTACAGGAAGCCTCACGGTGCAAGTCAGCCACCCAGCTATTGCCAACCCGGCACTTACACGGGTAAATCAGAGCCATGTGGTTGGCTTCTTCTCTGACACATATGTCAGCTCCTCTCTTGGGCTCCCCACCCCCTCAGCCTAATATGCTCCTTCTGCACAGAACCTGGGACAGGCTGCCCTTCACAGTGGAACTGCTCTTGACATAGTAAATGACAGCCCCCACAGCCCACTGGTTTGCCACAGATCAGCACTGCCTTGTCCTGGTGGGTTTTCTTTCCACGTGGATGTAGAACAGAGATTCGAAACGGAGGACGGGGGCACAGAGAAAGTACCGCGGCACAACAAGGAGTCCCACTCAAACCAAAGAATATTCTACTTTCTCATTTCAGCAGCACGTGGGAGGGAGGGTGTGTCTTCCATCTCTAAAGGCATGAACTCTGAGGAACAAAGACTGACATGTGGACATCCATAGCAAGCTTATTCTAAACAGCCTCGTTTCGAATCATCCAGCAATGATCCGGAGGCTGATGAACTGGTTGCTAGGGTACACTATTCTCTCTACAGCAGACGATAACCCCACCACTAGAAGGACACACAACACGACATGGATGAATCTTAAAGGCAGCTAAGGCAGCCAGGCACAATCACCACACAGATGATTTCATTCCTGGAGAATAGCAAGGAACAGGCAGAAAGCTGGGGTGGAGAGACGAATGGCGAAGGATTGCTACTGGGAATGGGTTCCTCCTTGAAATGGCAAACATGTCCTAGCGTTGAAGTAACAGTTGCGTACATGTAACAGCATTTAAAGCCACCTGATGGTACACTTTAAATGGGTGAATTCTATATCGTAACTTAATAAGGTAATGTGCTATGTTGTCAAGAATGGGGGATGCGGGTGGGGCAGCTGGTTTAAATGGTAACCTCACCAATGTACTAACAATGGAATCCCCAAGCGTGCTAATGGTTTCAGGGCATGGGATTGCCAGGATGTAATTAGGAATAGATGAGAGCTGATGCCTGCGTTGACATTAACAGTCACAGCTGACGAGGGAAAGGGACCACTTGGTGTCTTGCCGCCCCACCACAAGAGGCCCACATGTTAACAGAGCGCAGGCCCTGCCCAGGGCTAAGCATGTGATCATGCTCCTGGACTTGCAGGGCTCCACACTCTGAGCCAGATGAGCTTCTAGCCTTTGTATATTATTTACCCTCAGGTGCTCTGTATGGAAACAGAAAATGGGCTAAGACACTGGCTTAGATCAAAAGAACGATGTAAAAATGAAACTAGCCTCTCCCTTGGAATCCCGTAAAACTCCCCACTGGGCCAACTACAGGAAGATCTTAAACGTTTGCCCTTCAGGAACTAGACTGAATGTTGAATTAGTCCACTGTCATTTGCTGCCACATCTCCTGAGGCTCCACTAGGCACAGCCATATCCACGCCCTCCTCTCTTTTTCCTGGAAACGCTCTCGCACACACCCATCTTGTGAGATCTGACCCCACCCCTTCGCCAGCTTGTTTCATCACTTTGTTTCATCCTGACTCCCCACAAGAGCCCCAAGGCCTTCAGGTACATGACCTCCATAATGTAGGGGGGAGGGAGACTGAGGCTCAGAGATGCTGCCTGGCTCACAACCAGCATGGCAAAATGTCCTGAGTACCTATGGAAGTCCACAGAGTGTTCCAGACCTATCATCATGGAGCCTACAAAACTAATTACATTCTAGCAGGAAGAAGTGGGGGAATCCCACACAAATAAAGGGATGCACATTGCTGCTGTGTGGTGGCCGGGGAGTCAGTTTGGGGGTCAGCAAAGGCTTTCCGCATGGGGCGTCATTTGAAAAGAGCCCTGAAATGTGTGTGGGAAGGAGCCAGTGGACATCCTACAAGGAAGACTGCTCTAGGTGTTATGCTGACAGTCACAGGCCCAGGGGCAGCACCACGCAGGGAACTTGCTCGCTGTACAGCTATGAGCATGCATAATTGTCATTCCTATTTTACAGGTGGAAAAAAGAGAGACACAGGAAAGTCAGGTGATAGAACCTAAGGTTACCCAATACCTATGTCCAGCAGCCAGGACAGTCAGGCAGCTGCTCCTCTCGACCACGGCCTATCCAGCCTCCACTTGTGCTCAGAACGTTCTCTAGTCTCCTCTCTGTCCACTGACACAGCTTGGTGGGTCTGTCTTTCCCCTCCCTCCCTCCCTCCCTCCCTCCCTCCCTC
>NC_022018.1:9268461-9316015 GCF_000317375.1 Microtus ochrogaster | reverse complement strand
ATCAGGAGATGGAAGGAGAAAAGAGGGTAAGAGAGGATGAATATGAGCCCAATGTATTCTTTTATTTTTTCTCTTTTAAGACAGGGTCTTACTATGTAGCTCTGACTAGCCTGGAACTCACTATGTAGGCCAGGATGGCCTCGAACTCACAAAGATCCACCTGTCTTTGACTCGAGTTCTAGGCTTAAAGGCTTGCACTAGCATGCCCAGCAATTTTTTTTTTTTTTTGGTTTGTGAAGGCCCCCACCTCTCACAGCCCCCCCAGGCACTTCTTCTAGTTCTTTCAGCTCCGCCTCCATCCAGTCCCCCTCCATAAGCTTAGATTTGGTGCTGCCCTTTCTATCCGTTCCTTCCTCGGTTCCAGGGGGATATCTGATGTTTTTTCCCTCTTCTCATTTCCACTGAAATAAATTAAGTACAGTTCAGAGGTAGGAATGTGTAGTTAGCATGTATCTGTTAGGTTCCACACCGGCAAATTCAACCCGTCACAGTTCAAAATTACTTTTAATGTGTTTTTCACCTGGTCTTCATCACTGGGATAAAACACATGGCATTATTATCTTAAAGGACGGGCTAGATTTATCCAGACTCACGGTTTCAAAGGTTTCAGTCCATGGTCAGTTCATTCCACTGCTTTTGACCCAGGCAAGGCAGAATAAGTGGCAGAAAGGACATGATTTTAAATATACGGGAGGACATACATTTGTGTGATGCAAACATCATCTATTTTGTAAAAGAGACTCATGCATTCCTAGATTCTGGTGTCCTCAGGGGTCATGGCACCAAGCCCTGGGGACGTCAAAGGGCACCTGCAGAGAGCTCACAAAAACGGCCTTTTTGTTAGGACTGACTGCATTGAACCCCCCAGCTACCACTTTGATTTTAGCAGCTTTCCTGAAATGCACTGAAGATGAGATGAATTCCATGAGTTTCAACAGTAACCCCAGGTAAACTTTAGCACATGCTCACACCCCACCATACTCAAGGCTGTGAAATAGCCTTCAGCCCCAAGGGTCCTTGTCACCTCACCCCTGCTCTGCATACTACCCCTGTCTCACAGCAATTGCTGTCTTTCTTGGTGGCGCTACAGATTAGTCTGCATTTTCTAGAATATTTTATTAAAGGAATCATGGAGCATGTCTTGGGTTTTTGGGGGTGTCTGGCTTCTTTCCCTCAGCATAATTATTGTGATACCTTCATTTTTTCCCCTTTATACTGCTAAGCCGTTTTTGATTTGTGGATAGACTAGTTTGCTCTCCCATTCTCTCTTGATAAGCACGATTCGTTTTCAGCTTGGGTACACTACAAGTAAAGCTGCTGTGAACAGTGCTGTACAAGACTCTGCAGGGCAAAGCTAGAGGTGAGTTATTACGCACGAAAGTCAGTTCTCTGGTTCGTGAGAGTCCGAGGACCTTACAGTCGAGATAGTGCTAAAGCAATGGGACTTTAAGAAAAGCCCATTCCCACCTTTGGTTTACCTTGGGTAAACTACCAGATCAGATGGGCAGTTGGTGGCTAGCTTTTTAGGATGCTATCAAAACATTTTCTGAAGAGGTTGTATGGCCCTTACTGTCCATCCAAATCCAAAACCTTGAGCTTTCCCATCCTTTTTAGTCCACCCCAGCATTTCCTGCTCTGTGAGACCACTAGCTGCCTGGGGGGCAGGAGTCATTGTATCTTCTCCTTCCTTTCTGCTTTATCATCTGGTGCCTGGAGACCTGGGCTTTTAAAGTGGAGAGCCTAGCTGGAAAGACGGACCTCCCTCTGATAAGCAAATGTTTATCTTTCTGAGTTTGACTTGCTCCTGTCAGTTTCGTTCACCAAGATCACTGTCAGTTTGAAGAGCTCTGTTGCCACCTTCCCCTATGGTCAGTTTCCAGTCCTTGGCAGCTCCAACAGTGTCTAGCATACCACTGCAAGTCAGTAGTTCCAACTGTTTAGCCTTGCCTTTCCAGGGTTCTCAGCAGTGAGTCTCCTCTGGCCTTCTCTACATGGGACACCTGATTTCCACCCCCTTTCTGCATCCATCCTCCGCCATTCCTAGGGCTCCCTGGATCCACCAGCCATTCCAACCACCTTTAGGAAGGCTGTTCTGATGAAGCCAGCACCAAAGCTCTCCCTCCACTGAGTCCAAAGAGAACCACTGTGAGCCCTTTCTGAAGTATTACGAAGCACAGGATGACTGGTTCTGGGTAACCAATTAGTATGTACAGACCCCAGTGCCAGGAGGATGGGAAGAGAGCATCAGCAAATGTTGTGCTCAAATGGCCCAAGGTCCAGATTAGCAATTAAGATGTGGTTACAATAGAAATATCACAAAGTAACCTAATAAAGACCATAAGAAATTTGAACAAACGCTAATGATCAGAGGGAGCTGGCATTCAGGCACGAAAATCTGAGGAACACGATACTGACTGATAAGTGGTTGTTTCTCAGCAGAACTGCAGCCATCAGTGCCACTGTGTAAGGAGGCACTGTTTGAACAGGCTGGATGTACCATGGCACTTGGGACAGCCTCAGATCTGTCTTTTTATCGGATGTGTAGCCTAATTCGCTAAAAACACAAATTCTTGCCCTCACTTTTCTGAATTTTGGGAATACATTTGCATTTACTGAGTGCCATTATATCCCAAATTTACAAGATGATCAGCATCACCATCCCTGAAGACCTTCCGATCCAAAGGAGGCAGTGACAGAGAAACAGCACACTAAGTGGCTGGCACTTTCAGGACATTGGAGGACCACAAATGAAAGTGTATGGAGGCGACTCAGGCAGCCCTTAGTGCGTGGAAGACAGCACTTGAAGCCCCCAGACCTTGCTGCCAAGGCCCCCACCATCCCACTTAGAGCACCTCCACCTGGAGTCCTCCTCTGTCTCCACTTTGAACCTGTAGACCCCTCCCTAACAACCTGAATCCTATCCAGAACAGTCCTGGCAGCTTTGTGCTTCAGCCCTCAGCCCAGCTTACCCTTGGCAGCGCCACACAGTACCCTGTCGTAGGCCATATGGTAGTACAGCTGACGCTGTGTGACGCAGGACGGCTTCTCTTGCCAATCCGCGTCAGCCCCAGCCACGGGTACACCATGGCATTTAGACTGCAGCAAGGGACCTTTGATTTGGAGGGGGAGGCTAAAAGGGAGTCTGTAACATGTTCAAAACACCCACGTGAAGGATGAGCAGGAGGCCAGGGCCTGGGGGCGGCCACAGCCATCACTCTGTTTATCACCCTTCTGGAGAAAAACCAGGCCACCCAAGTGGACTAGGTAAGTGTGTGCTCTCGGAGCCTGAAACGCAAGACCGTACTTCCCATCACAAGATCTAGGGTCTTTAATGGAAGGAGAAGAGAAACCAGTGGAGAAGAAAGCACAGGTCCCAAGTCCTGAGAGCCTCAGCCAAGGGTTTAAGAACTGAGATCTCTGCTCTCCCAGGCAATACAGTCACTCTACAAATACATTCCGACACATTCATATGTACAGATGAGAGTTGTTCTTTGATCTAAAAGTTGTGTGCCCAGCCTCTTTGTCTTTCCAAACAACTCATGGTCCCTGGCCAGGAATTATCTGATCCCAGAGCTGCTGCTCCTACTTTCGAGGCATTTTATTGGCCCTGGTGGCTAGCAGTGTCTATTCTCAGTATAGCAGACCCACTCCCACCTTTGAAGGCCGAGTTTCAAGAGAAAAGTACCTAGCACTGAAGGTGATGTGCACTATGCCTTGCTCCCAACTCAACTAAAACTGCTATTTTTTTTAAAATTGGGGAGATGTGAGTATGGATTGAATATTAAATATTCAAATAATACTTAGACACTCTTGTTGAATTTGTTAGTTGTGGTCATGGTTTTGTGGTTATGCAAAAAAGTATCCCATGTTGTGGGAAATAGTTGGGAGGGGAGTTCTGGGATGTCTGGAAATGGCTGTCGAACACTTGTGCAAGAATAACAAAACCGCAGCGCTAAAAATTTAGTTGGTGGGATTATCGAGTTTATTCTATTCTTTTTGTTTTTATAGGTATACATACTTTAAATATTTTAATAACAAAAGCAGGGGTGGATCCGCAGTTAAGAGGACTGGCTGATTTTCAGAAGGTCCCAGGATTGAGCCCCAGCACTCCAGGACTGGCTGGAACTCCAGTCCTGGGGGATCGAATGCTCTCTTCTGGCCTCCGTGAGCACCGCAGGTAGATAGTGCCCAGACATACATACAGCCAAACAGACAGACACCAAGGGACTGTAAAGGAAAGGTCTGTGAGTGTAAAGTGCACAACTCAGTCAGGCTGGCTCAACCAAAGGGTAGTCTCAGGGCACCCCAAACCACAGCCAACACAATCACCATGGCCACAATCGCGACTGTATGTGGAAAAGACACACAATTGTTTCTTCAGTGTATTAGGTTACCAGTAAATGGAGTCCATCTAAAAACCCTGCCAAAAGCTCTCCATGTAGTCTCAGTCTGGAGATGTTAGGGGATGAGATGATCCCTTTAGAACTTCAACACCCTAGCGGTCCACATGCGATTGCTTCTAGGTCCCTTCTTCAGCATCTCTAGGAAACTCGTTAGATATGTAAATATCAGGCTCTGACCCACATCTGCTCAGAAACTCTGGGGTGGGTAGAGCCCTGAAGTCTGTCTTAATCAGCTTTCCTGGGATTCTGGGCTCACTGCCCCATGCTGCCAGGTGACCCAGACATTATTCAGTGCCTGACACACGAATGGCAGAGGAGTTTACATCCCAGATGGGCTCAGACAAACTTAGTCCTACTCTGCCTTAGTCAAGAAAGCTGGTGGAGAAAGAATGGGGGAAAATACGGCCCTAGCTAAATGTATATGTCCTCGGGGAGCATCCATAAACCTCCAGGACCCTCTCCGTAAACCTACGGTCAAGAAAGCCCTGTAAACAACAAGGGCTCCCACCTGCAGTTCAGAGGAGACAAACACTATTAAAACAGATGGGATCATAAATAGCTTACATAACCCACTAAGCCCTTGCCTCTCAGCACACCCCACCAGGTCTCTCCCTCGGCTGGCTGGCAGCTTCCACAGGCATAGTGAGGTGGGGGTAGGGAGGTGCCTGGGTCAGGGTGACTTGACCGCCTTGCCTGCATGCTGTGAAAGATAATATGCCTGCGGGTGCGGAGAGAGAGAGGGGCCTACAGAGAAGCCAGTCCTCCTGTTAGGGTTTAATTCCTAGAACCACAGAATGTTCTGGATGAATAATGGAGATCGCTGAAACCAGTTCTTAGAATCACAGATGGGGAAGGGAAAGAGCCTCAAAGAGGTGAGGTGATTGTCCTAACATCAGACAATCCACGGGCACAAGAAGCCCCAAGTCCTGTGTGTCCCCATGTTGTGTTGGGGGGGGGGGCATGAAACATGGAGGGAAGTCTGTTGGGCTATCTCTGTGGATATGGGAAAGATGACAAGGAGAACGCCCCCTAACACAGGGGTAACCCTTCAGTTAGCAGATGCTCTAATCACAAGTCTACTGACTTTGGATGAATTAACTACTCCAGGCCTCAGTTTCCTGCTTTAGAACATGGGGACAGTACCAATGGCCTCACAACAGTCCCGGAGTAGAATCTGAGGGAAATCGGGTTAACAGCACAGAGCTGTCCCTCAATAAACACCAGTTATTGACTGGGAGAAATGCATTTTAATGCTCGCTGTGGTCTGGAGGGAGGGGCTAGGAGGACATCCGGAGGTTAACAACAGGAGATTTTCACTCCTTTGTATTGTCAAAAATGTTGTTTTGGTAAATTTTCAAGTCAATTACATTTATCAGGGAGGGATTAATCAAATTCTGTCTCCCCAGCCTAGTGTTAAGGGCTGCGAAAGAGCCTCTTCAGAGAGCTGTCCTCTTTGATTTGATTAGAAGGCCCAGGCTACACACACAGTAACTGGTTAGAAACCCAATTGGTACCTGACAGCAAGTAAAGATTCTATATATGGTATCAACATATGTAAGTGAAATATTAAAGCATAATGGCATGTAATAATAGATATATAAATTGTGTCCCCACATGCTTAGCACTCTGGGTAAATGGTGGATAGCATTTTATTTCAGTTTCATAAATAATAAGAAAACTTTGCCCAGGTAAGGTGTTACGGTAGACATAAACAGGGCTCTATAGAGGTTAAAAAGGCAGGGATGCCCTCGAGGAATTTGCAACCTAGTTAGGAAAGCAGATGTGTATAAATGGCCCCAATATGCTATGAGGACAATACCACACTGAACATCTACCAGACATCACCCACATACAGCAGCTCGGTTAATATTATTATGGATGAAGTATCGTCTCCAGCATGTATTTTATACGTCTCAGAAAGACCTTAGATTTCCATGCTGTTACGACTGGTGAAAGATGCAGAGAAGGGAAGGAGCAGAGCTCTGCCTGGTGCCGCAGAGTGGAGTCTGTTCCCAACGGAGCAGCACACCAGCAAAGACACAGAGACAGGAAGGTAGGGGAGCCCGGCACCACTGAACAGGACAGGGAATTCACACGTGAGAGCAGAAATGAAAGAGAGACCAGAAAGGAAGACACGAGAGATGTAGACCGCCTCAGTGCTAAGTTAAGGGGCCAGAGCTCTCGACTCTTAAGTATGGAGGGTTGCAGATGTTTCTAGAAGGAAGGAGTGATTTAGTCAGCACTGATCTGGTGGCAATATTCAGGCCTACTCTGATGGAGGATGGAAAGGAGAAAGAGCATTGAAGGGCCTCCATGATTGCCTTGTGAACAGTGTGGGCACAGACTACATACTGGCACTAAATACTCACCAAGCACAAGGTATTAATCCACTCTGGGTAACTCCTATCCCATAGGCACGCACTGCTCTAAATATCCCCATTGTTCTCCTCCTTGGTCCGCAGAAGTGATGTATTATATCTCTATCTCACAGAGCATACAAACCAAGGCAAAGCAATAATAACTTGTCCAAGATCCCCCCAAGCAAGAAGTGCCCCCCAAAGCTCAAAGATGGCATATGATTTTCCCAGGTAGTTGCTTAGCTCACTGGCTCTGGTCCCAAAGGTGGATTCATCTTGGGACTCAGCTCCTGAGACTGTAGTACTACTCCCAACCCAGTTTAAAAAAAATTTAAAAACAAACAAACAAACAACAACAAAAACTTGGGAAAGAGGAAGCAGTGGTGTTAAATTAATGGCACATGAGACTGTAGATTGTATGAGCCCATCTACAGAATACTAAAACTCTATAAACAGAAACCAGGACAGAAAGTAGATTAAATTTCCCAAAAACTGGGGAAGGGCAGAGGGGGATGGCTGCTTACGGAGTGAAGGGTTTCCTTTTGGGGTAATGAAAACCTTCTGGGGTCGGACAATAGTCAGGTTTATAAAATATATCTAGCATATGCCTAGGTATAGGGGCAGAGGAGTCAGTGAAGAAAATATATTATCCACCATGTGTTCCTGGCAACCTAGAAACTCAGCCATGCTAGAGGGACTGTAGGCAAGAACGGCTTCCTGTAATATGGAAGGTGTGTTCTTCCTAGAAAGGGCCATAACCTTTCACACAAGTCTTGGCCTCTTGGATATCTACGGGAGGATGTTGGGGGAAGTTGTCAAAAGCATTTCTTCTGTTTTCCTTGGTGAACCAATGTCCCATTTTCTAATGAAAAGGAAGCTTAGTGCAGGATGGAAGAGCAAAGAAGGGGACAATATGGAGCACATCAAGTCTGGACCCCATAAGTCTCTAAGCGGAGACTCGGGGGACCTGCTTTGCCCCATCACCGGTGACACCTCCACCTTATGTCATTTTCAAGTACACACACACACACACACACACACACACAAACTAAGTCAATTAAAGTGTTCAAAAGCTACCCATTATTTAACGCTCATTATCCACACGACAACTTTTAAAACAGACAATTCACAGTGTTTGAATGGCAGCCCGTGCCTAGTGGAATCTCTCTTCAAAGCGAATAATAGCCTCTTAGTTCATATCAGGCATCCGTCCAAGTAGCTGAGCCATGTCTTGTATCAGGATACATCTGTGGAGTGCCAAGCCACATGCTACAGATGATCATTCAATTCCCCAATAAATGAAGATGCAAGGGCTTGGAGAACTCATGACCCAAGGATCACTGTAAGATTTGCAGCCTATTTCCTTCATAAATATATTTTGCTCATCAAGGACTGCCTCCCATCCTCTTGTCCAGCATGAAGGCTGGCCTGCCCCGACTTCTTCTGTATCAAGTTGATGAATGCAAATATGCTTCTTGGAGAAGACCTGAGCTTATGTGATGAAGACACCAGAGCCTCTGCCTTCCCCATGAAGGTGAACCAAGCCCCTGGGGTACCCTAGTCATGCTGAGATCCACCCTTCGAAAAAGGCATTTTGTAGCCAGAGATGATGCCACAGCTGTTAACCAGGCAAAAGAGTTTCTTTAAGGAAATCCAGACAAGAAGAATGAGGCGTACCACATGTGTGAAGTTCCCCTGCACCCTCTCATGCAGCCTGCAGGTCTGGCAGGGTGGAGAGGCAGAGGACTGTCTCACACATCTTAGCTCTGCCACTTGGTAGGCACAGGGAGCACAAGCATTCACATAGAGCAGCCATGTAAACCTCTGTAATCCCAATGCTAGAGATGCGGAGAGAGACCGGAGCATCTGTGGGGTTTGCTGGCCAGCCAGCTCAATCAGTTAGTTCCAGATACACTGAGATCCTGTCTCAAAGGAGGTGAAGAACTCCTGAGGAATATCTCTCTCTCTCTCTCTCTCTCTCTCTCTCTCTCTCTCTCTCTCTCTCTCATTTTCTTTCTCTTTCTGCCTCTGCCCCTCTTTCTCTGTCTCCCTCATGACAACAGTAAGGTTTTTTGTTTTTTTTGGTTTTTTTTTTTTTGCTGTATCTTACATTGCTTTAAAATTAGAGAAAAAATAGCTACCAGTTGCTTCAGACTTTGTGCTATGAAGATGTAAGAGAATAAGAAACAAATGTCTTGGCCTCCAGAGGTTCCAGTCTCAGAGGGAACGAGATGAGTTCACATGCAAAATGAGGCAGGGTCAGATCCGATATAGGTCAGCACTAGAGAAATCAGAGAAGCATGTAATGGGTGAGCTGCGAGGTGGGAGACTTTGGGAGGCAACAGGACCAAAGCATGGACGGTAAGAAGAGTGGAAGAGCTTGGGCAGGGATAGAGGGGAGCATTCCAGGCCTTGGACCAGGAGAGGAAGCTTAGGGAAAGGAATTTGATGACATGTTCCTGAGACAATGAGGAAGTCTTTCTCCCTGGGGAGAAGGCTTGTGAAGCAATCACTGAAGAGGACTGGAGGAGTGGCTTGGTGGTTAAGTGCATCAGCTAGTCTTCCAGAGGACTCGGGTTCTATTCCTAGCACCCAATGGCAACTCATGAAGCATCACTAACTCCAATCCCAGGGGATCTGGAGCCTTCTTTTGGCCTCCACAGCTACCAGTCACACACAGGGCACATATAAGCAGGCAAAACACTCATACATAATATATATATATATATATATATATATATTAATTTTAAAAGACGTCGCTGGGGAAGGCAGGAAAGAGGTAGAGTATGCATTCTAGTAAGAGCTGGGTGAGTTGTCTCTGTAGTGCTACAAGAAAGAGGGCACTGGATGCCATGGAGAAGGTTTGTGGTGCCTGGTCTGAATAGAGCTCAATTCACTATGCCCAGATACACACCATCAAAGTGCAGGCATGCGCAGTCACACTGGCTACATTTCTACAAGACACTGACATGAAGAGTGGGAGGAGCTGGTGGCTCACACACGAGATGAAGCCACACCTGATTTTCCAAACATAGAGAGGAGACTTTGTTTTCATGGTGGGGTTCTCTGTGTAGCCCTGGCTCTCTTAGAACGTGCTCTGTAGACCAGGCTGGCCTCAAACTCATGGATTTGCCTGTCTCTGCATCCTGAGTCCTGGGATTAAAGATGTGCACTGCCACCACCTGGCAGTTTTATTTCTTGCTCTACAAACGTTTACTAAACACCCACTGTGTGCCTTCCAGACACCGAGGATGGCAAGCTTGCTGAAGCAGCTGATTCTGGGAGCGGAGGTATGAAAAGCACACACATGACCATCCAAGTCTTCGCTTAGAGGAGAGGTATGTGTGTCAGGGGCTGCAGGGATAACCTAAGGATCCTCAGACATACAGAGCTAGAGATACAGCTAAGAGTTTTCATCGCATATACAGATCAAGGCCATAAGAAAGAAAAAGACAGGAGAATAAAGGAGGGGCAAGAGGGCAGGGAGCAGAGATAGAAGTATTTAGGACCATTGTCTGAGTTCCTTCAGTTCCATTGTCTGGCTATCACTTGGGGGCACACAGTTGCCATACTCATTTATGAATGACGGGGAAACCCCCTAGCATAGTAAAAGTCTGAAAGTTCATGGATTCTATCTGTAGTGACCACATAGGCCATCCATTTGACTTAGTACAGTGGCCTGAGCTAGAAAGGATGCAAATGTGGTGGAGGAAAGGGAGATGCCACCTAACAAGCTAAAACCCAGAAATCAGAACTCTCTGACGGTATTCAGGTTTCTCCATCTTGCCTCTGTGCAGATACTGGGATGCTTGAGGTTGGGCTGCACGTATTACCCGTGTCTACGGAGACACATACAGAAGGTGGGTCATGCCCCACTGTCTGCCTCCTGGGCATCCCACCAGCCTCCAGAGACAAAACGGACTGACGTTATGGAATAAAATGAGGACATTTTCAATCTCATGCCCGGTTCCATTTGAGGGCAGAAATGGGCTCACATCACAAACAGAGAAGCTGGTCCTTCTCATCCTTCCACCTCAACAAGAAAGCATCCTAAATCACAGCCAGGTTCAGAGCTCAGATCTCTATATGACTGGTAGGGATGCCTGCAGGGTGCAAGAGAAGAAAGACTGGTTAGATCTGAAATGAGAAGAGAAACAAACACTGAGCAGATGGGGAAAGAGCTTCACGGGACTGTCAGAACAGAGGGACTGTTCATCCATCTTGTGGGCCTCCTTCCGAGGGCCTTGTACCCTCCTGCCTGCATTGCTACAGGAAGGAGGAGAGCATGCAGGATAGTGTTTTCTAAGATGACTGGGACAGGAGCTATAGTAAGATGCTACTACGCTCAAGTTCCCAGAAAATGAGCCTCTTGCCCTGCAAGGCTTGCCTCCCTCACCCCTCCCTAGCACCCTGCACAGCTGCCTGAAACTCAGATCAATACGGCTCATTCTTTTGAGTTAAACCAGGGGGCAGTCTCCTGAAACTCTTGGAGAAACAGATTCTAGGGCACGGCCTGAAAAGAGAAACACCAGGATTAAAGAAGCAGGCCAGTCAGTTAAAAAACCCTTCACGTGACTCTGATGTGTGGCCAGAACCGAAAGGAAAACGTCGCCTTCTCTAGAAAAGGTTTTTGGAAAACAATCCTCGTGGACTGTTCATGAGAGAATCCCAGTAACAGCCACTACCACTAAGAGCCGCCCAGGGTTCTGGTCCTGAGCTTGAACTTGGTGAATTTAATGTCTGCTACTTCTCATAACCCTCGCAGTGATAGCATCATTCCCTTTCAAAGACAAACAGTCAACTCTTGGAAGCATCGAGCAGTCACCCAAGGTTGCTTGGAGAGGAGCTCTTCAGTATGGTTCAGGATTTGAACCCAGGGCCATCTGCTTCTTTTCCATATGTCATTTTTATTGCTCTCACTATCTACAAAACAATAACAGTCAAATCCACAATCCACTCAGCTCCCAGGGTCAGGCTTCTTCCTGTACATCCAGGTCTCCGAGCCCTTTACCAGGCCCAGGGATGAGGTCATTCTAGCCAAGCCAGTTTTCTCCGTCTGTGGCTCACAAGCTGACAAAACATCTGTGGGGACCAGAGCCGGAATCAGGCTCTATGGATGTGTTGGCTCAAACTCTCTGGACTAAACACAGTCTGAAAGGTCTCCTGCTTGGGGGCAAAGTTTTGAAAGAAGCATTGGAGGGGGAGGAGGTACCCACGCCCACAATACGGATATGAGGAATAAATAAACGTATACAGATGTGGCCAGGCCGGTTGGGAGCTGAAAGATAAAGCAGAACTGGCTCGGTGGGAAGGGATGAGCTAACTTCCTACATTAGCCCCTCCTGGTTCCCTTCTCCTTAGCAACTTCAAAGACAGCAAAGCACCAGCGTAACCTTGGAGGCTCTCAGATCTCTGTGGGTGAAGGATGGGACAGACAGTAAGGAGAAGGACGTCCACCAAGCTGTCCTTTTCACTGAGGCATTACTGACAGGTGAAGCATGGTGTACTCGTGGCGTTTATACACTAAGATGTCTGAAAACACACACACCTAGCAGGGTGTGGTGGCACACACCTTGGATCTAAACACTGGGGAGGGAGAGGCAGGAGGATCTTTGTGAGTTTGAGGCCAACCTGGACAACGAAGTGAATTCCAGGACAAAGATACACAGAGAAACCCTGTGTCAAACAAAATAAACAAACCAAACCAAACTAAACTAACTAAACGAAACACTTTAGACATCATCACCTCCTAACTGCTAACAGCACTACTGGACCTCCCTACCCTCTTCTTGCCATCCCGATTCTTAAGGTATATTCTCTCGGCAAGTTTCAAACACGCCATACACCATAAAAATATAATTGCCATGCTGCTCACTGGGTCTCCAGAATTTATTTATCTAATAATCCCAGGTTCACACCCTTTGACCAACATCTCTCATTTACAACTTCCTGAGCCCCCAAAACTACCATTCTACTCAATGTCTACAAGTCTGTTATTTTTCTAGTCTACACATGACAGACAGACTATACAGACTTTATTCTCCAATGAATAAATTATTTTACTGTGCACAACAACAGCAGGGTTTGTCCCTACTGTCATGATACTTCACGGTCTGTTAACCATCCTTTTATCTTCTTTGAAGAAACGTCTTCTCAGGACCTTTGTCCTTTTCTATATGGATGTATTTATTTATCTGACAGTCTTACTTCACTTTGTCCCTCTGGTATAAAAACCTCTATGTGGTAGCCACAGCTAGAGCACGGATCCTCTGAGTGGAGACTCGGGGGTGGGTCAGTGAGATCCTGTTAGAAAGACTTGGGGAACACAGTCCCCTTTAAGGGGTCAGGGGTCATGCAGCTCTAAAGTTTCCCACTTTGGTTTTTAAGGATTTATTTATTTTTATTTTATGTGCATGGGTGTTTTGCCTCCATCTATGTTTGTACTACATTCATGCAGTGCCTATAGAGGCCAGCAGAGAGCATCGGATCCCGGGGAACTGGAGTTACAAACCATGTGGGTGCTAGGAACCAAAACTCAGTCCTTGGGAAGAGCAGTCAGGGTTCTTTAACTGTTGAGCCAGCTCTTTAGCTCATGTATTTACCCGCTTTAGAATGTCTTTTTGTTTGTGTTTGTTTTACTGTTAGTGGACTGTATCAATTCCTTGAATCTTTTTATATTAGTTCATTATTGTGTATACAGTCTGCAAGTATTTTCCCCCATCCTGAGTTGCCCTTTCATTTGGCTATTTCTTTTGCTTTTTGGTTTGATGTGGTTCTGTTTGTACATTCTTACTTTTCTTGTTTGAGCTTTTTGGTATCACATCCAAAACTGCTAGAGAAGGAGGTACCTGGCATCAGGACAGAGGACAGCCCTGCACATTCTCACCCCAGCACATCTTTCCAACATCCCCAGAGCACAAGACAGATACTCGAGTGTTCGCAGAGGCTTGAGCAGACAGCAGCGTTCTCAGGGAGCTTGGAGCTCAGCACTCGTTAAACAGAAGACCCTCTGCAGGCCCACAGGGAGGATGGTTTCTGGGGCAGCAAAGCCCTGTGCAGTTTCTTGGTCGTGAACGCCTGCCCAGAAATCCAGCACATGCTACATTAGCATTGAGCCACCTTCTGAACCTGCCCTTGTGAGACCACAGCCCACAGCCTGTCAGCAGCACTGGCCAAGCCTGAGCACAAACCCAAATGTGCAGATGCCATCTGCATCTGCCGGGCTTGCACTGGCAAGGTCTCCCAGCTGATCGGTGGGGTCTGGCTGGGGACCCAGTGAAAGCCGGAGAGCAGGAGGTGCTCAAACAGGGCCTTGCGAGCATCCCTCCGGGCCTCCTCCTTTCCTTGTCTATCACAGCCAGGCCGCAATCTTTCAGCACTGAGTTGAAGAAAGAGCCTGACACTTGTCCTCGAGTGGCTTGAGACCCTGTCTCGCTCCCTACAACTGATGGGGCGCTGTGTACAACTTTCAAGCCGAGAAGTGTCAGATCTGTGTATGCTGGAAGCCAACTATAAACAAGAGCGAGGAAATGTTTCTCAGAAGCTGTATGGAGCTAGGGCGTTGGCCCTCCGCCAGAATAGGCTGCTTCATCTGAGTTCCCAGCTCAAAGCAAACCTCCTGTCCTTGTTGCATGATTAAGAGCCTTCCGTGTCTCGGGATCTCACCTGTTACACAGCAGGAACCTGATCTCCTTCATCAGTGACTCCCGACAGGCACACTCAGAAGCCATTTTGTCTGGCATCCCCAAGACAGGCTTCCCAGCACCTTAATTCTACCCACTGAGTCTTCCCTGTTTCCTTGGAATAACTGGTAAACAATGTCTCTCTTCCTCTCTCTTTTTTTTCATCCCATTTCAGAAAGACTACAATTGCTTGCAATTCATGTATTTTTAATCAGGTGTCTCAAATCAGAGAATGCTGTGTGCACAACGGAAAGCATCCATTAGTTCTCTGGCAGTAAAGCCGGGCATTGAGCAGACTAGCATTTCAGAAACTGCCATGTAATTTGTGTGTTACATAGTATCTTCTTGTTCTGCGGCTTTATTGTCAAGCAGTTGCGTTAGAGACAACACAGGGCGGCAGGAAGAAATTGTAGCATTTAGGGGTACAGGAGTGAAAGACTGGATCTACAACATGCATTCCCGGATTGGAGTGCACTGGGAGGGATTGTGAGTTGGAGAGAATGAGAATACAAAGACCCGCATTGGAAAGATTGGAAGGAGATCCCAAAAAGACTTCCGGGGGGAGAGACAATGGGAGGAAGGAAGGGAACACCTAAATTGGTCCTTATATGTACAGGATGGCTTGGTAGAGGGATAGTCCAACAGAACGACAAAGAGGGATGCTGCATTCCACGGGTACCAGATATTTCCAGGCTCCTCCCATCCCCCTAAGCTGGCTGGGAACCACTGACTGCACAGCATTATGGGAGCGGAGGCTAAGCAGCTTCCTCTGGAATCGTGTATTTCTCTGAGCTCCGCCGCCTCATTCTGTGCCTCGGCCCTCTGCCTCAATACCAGCTGCTACATTTCCCAGATAGCTTCTGCTACTGACCTAGCCCAAGGGAAGAGGGGTGTGGTATGGGCTCATGGCTTTGGTAGGACAGTGGTGGCAGGAAGGGCTCCCAGTGTGTTCATATCCAGAACTGCTTAAGCACTTCCCAGGGAGAGGCACTCTCCTCTTGAATGGCTCTAATACTCTGTGGCTTCTTACTTTCAGTATTAGATCCCAGTGGCTTCTCAAAGCTTTAACTCATCTGATGTGGGAGTGATTTCTTATTAATAAAGAAACTGCCTAGGCCCATTTGATAGACCCATCCTTAGGTGGGTGGAGTAAACAGAACAGAATTCTGGGAGAAAGAAGCTGAGTCAGGAGACGCCATGCTCCCAGCTCCCAGGCAGACGCAAGCGATGAAGCTCCGACCCAGGATGGACATAGGCTAGAATCTTCCCGGTAAGCGCACCTAGGGGCGCTACACAGATGATTAGAAATGGGCTAAATTAATATGTGAGAATTAGCCTAGAAAAGGCTAGATAGAAATGGGCCAAGCAGTGATTAAATGAATACAGTTTGTGTGTTGTTATTTCAGGCATAAGCTAGCCGAGCAGGTGGCCGAAGTGCTGGGAACGCAGCCCCGCCACTCATATTACTACACTCATCACGGCCTACAGCTGCAGTGTTCATTAAGTTGTCAGTCCCCCTGTCATTCAGGACTGAACAGGAACTAAGTGTTTGGGTACTTAGGTATAATTTGCTCACTATAAAATGGACCCATTTGAGAGTACAGTTCCAAAGACTTTGATAAATATGAAGAGTCTATAATAACTACCACCATCAAGACTGAAAAGAAAATGTTATCTCAAAAGATTCTCCCATGTTCCTTTGACCTCAGGCCCACCCCATCCAGCAGACACTCATGTCTTCAACACCAGAGTTCTGTCAGTTCCAGAACATGGGATCTGATAGTGTGCAGCCTTTAAGGGTAGCTTCTTTCACTTCACAGAATGCTTTTGAGATCCATATCAATTTTTTAAAGAGGATGAAAAGAAACAAAACTTAAAAGGACTGGGTATTGAGTCTTCAGGCCATTTAAGAGGATCAAGGAGAGGAAAATAAGAACACAGCAATGTCCTTTGCGACCCTTGCAATGGAACTCAGAGTTGTCACCTACGTCATCAAACAGGTTTGTTACCTAGATACAAAGAAAAGACACTGACTGTCCAAAACAACAGAGAGTAATTCAAACAGCATGGGTTCTGGTTTGCTATAAGATCTTCGTTGATCTACTTAACTTTTCTAAATCTGTAGTCTGCTCCTCTGTTAATTGGGGGCCACACTTGGCTCCAGAGCACCATGCTCCCTGGGTACCACAGTGAAAGAAGAGATGGCTCCTCTCATTGACTTCTGCTAGCTATCTGGAAACACAGGCTTTTCTGTCATTCTGTGTTCCTAAGCTACTAATAGGTAAGTGTAAGGGTGAAGCTGTGACAGTCATTTCTGTTTCCACCATAGCCTTAACCTGAGGATATAGCCAATCAGAACTCAGCAGTCTAGACAAAGACAGCAACATGATGTCATATGAACGTGTTGATCCAACTCTGCCCCCATCTGTCCCCAGACCATTATATGACCAATAAAGTCCCTTAATTTGCTTCATAAAAACAGTACATGAGAAACCCATTACTCAGAGGTGCTGTAAGGGCCATAAAGTAACAGTTGTATTGAAACCATGTAAATGATGCGCAGGCATGACACTAAATGCTCACCTCTTTACGTCTCTAGAAACTCGTCCCCAACCCTGAAGTTTGAGGAGCTATTACGCTCTGTTGCTGCTGCTGTTGCTGCTGCTGCTGCTGCTGTTATTGTTGACACAGGGTCTTGCTTTGTTGTCCAGACTAGCCTAGAGCTTGTGGGCTCCTTCTCCTCATCCCAAATAGTTGGGGAAAGAGGTATGCACCATTACCCACAGCCTCCCGACCTGCATTCTTCTCCCATGCCAGGGATGATACCCAGAGCATTGCATATGCCAGGAAGGGAAAGAGGTGTCATATCTTTATTACAACATCTCTGAAGCAAAGGGCAAGCGCCCATGACACACAGGCTCCATGTAATAACCTTACATCTAAGATTCATTAGCATCAATTTAGGCTTTCATAAAGCCTCATCCTGGCTCCTCCCAAGATTCAGAATAATTTTAAACAAGATGTGCAAGGCAGAGCTATAGTTATAAAAGAATTAAAATATTGTCTCCCTCATAAAGGCAATCAAAGCAAAGAAAGGTATCCTTGAAGACATGCCTCAGAATAAGGCTTAGGCTGCACACAATTCGTAGGGAAAGGGACATTTAGGGGAGGCCAAGAAAGCTTACATGGGAAATAGCAAATGAGCGATTTTGACCAAAGTGTACTTTGTCTATGGGTTTAGAGATCAAAAAGGCTGAGCAAATTCCATCTGAGACAATATTGTAGATTTGAGCAAGAAAATCACATCATTAAAACTATTAATTAATGGTTTTATCTGACATAATTAAGACTATAAACCTTGTAACAGTGGTAGAATGGAGCTGGAGACAGGGTAGAGAGTGGACCCAAGGCCAGTGAAGAGGAAATTCTTAAAAGGCTAAGTCAAAGGTTCTAAGAACCTATACAAGGACTACGACCAGGAGGCACCGAGGCTTCTGGGAAATAACAAATAGACTTCAAGAAGGGACAGTGAGCAAGGGGCCCAGGAATGGCGCAGGAGTCCAGAGAGCAGAGGCTAGATGAACAGAAGTGAAGCTGGAGACAGGAGGGAAAGCTAGAGTTAGCCGGGGGCTAAAATAGCTCATTCTTAGATTTGTAGAGTTTGGGGTGCTGGGACAGTGTCCACATAGTTTTTTGGAAATACACACAGCTTAGCAGATGGCAAGACTGTTGGTGCCCAGAATGAAGGGAGGCAGACCTGAGAGGCAAAAAGCTTGTCACAGGCAAAGCAAGGAGAGCGCTCGAGAAGGTTGGGGGAGATCTGGAAGGCGGAGGATGAGGTTGAACCTCACATTCTGAGCCCTGACATTATACATGTGGCAGCTGCAGGGCGGGAGAAGGCCGAGTGTGACATATCACAGGGGACATGTTCATGTCAGACGCAAAGGGAGAGATATCCAGGAAAGACGTGGAAGAGCTGAGCCTGCTCTGCTGGTGGGAGAAGCCCAGACTCCTAGACAGATTCACCCCCACGCTGGTCCTGTCTCGTGAAGGGTACACCGCTCACCACCCTGTGTCCCTGGGCTGCCCACATGGAACCTGGACAGGTGATGCACATATGAGTGTTGATCGGAGCCTTCTGGTCCTGGCAGGCATTTATTCTGCCAGGCGCAGGCCAGGTGGGAAGGGCGGGATGATTCCATGAGGAGCGCGTTCCGGGTTCCTGATTTATCTGAGAGACGAAGGAAAAGCTCAAGCAAGCAGGCAGCCTGAATGCTAGCCAAGACGTGGGACAGGGGTAATTCATTCTTGCTCGCTCGCTCACTGGCTCACCCACCTCTCCGGCAGAATTTCATGTGGAAGACAGCTGTGTAGGAGGAACATTTGGTCTCGAGTTGGCAGGGCTGGCAGAGCCATGCTTCTGGGGGACTGACAAAACCCCCACAGTGTACTGGTAGACTCTGTTGGTCAGGATAGACCCCTGACAGCACACAGAAGTGGTCAATGAATGACCACCATCCACCCCCTAGAACACGGCAGTCTGCTTTCTGAATAGCCATGCTTCTCTTTGTTAAGCTCCACCCCCCCTGCCCCGCCCCAGTTGCTTTTATTCTCCAGACCCAAGTGTGTGACTCTTCCCTCCCCCACATTGCACCCTTCCACCTCCCAACTGACCCTGTCCCCATGGATGTCAGTTGTACCGGAGGCTATAGGTTATCTCTTCACCATCTAATGCTCCCACTGGCTCATTCTTCCCACCTCTCTGTGGAGGGCAAGGTGAAAAGAAGGGGTTTGACCCTGTGTGTTCTCTAGGAATTTGACTGTGTGACAAGAATAAGGACACCCCTCTGAAGCGACCACAGCACCTAGTACTTGTTTATATGGGACGGACACTCCCTGAGGACTCAGCAGAGCAAATGACAAGTCCACATCAAGAAGAACAACGTTCAACTCTAAGATCTAAAGCTCTGACTGCAGGGATGTAGGGAAATATGAAGCCAAGCCACAGGGATGGCAAACCACACACAGTGTTGCAACTGTACCATGGCCCAGGCTCCACATCACAGGCACTTTCTAGCAGATTCTGACGGGGGTTGGGGACTGTGTTGGAGATCTGCACAAAGGGTTTCTGGGGTACTGGCCCAGATCAGCCCCCGTGGAAGGAATGACGGAAGCAGGAGCAGGCGGAAGGAGACATCATTGCAAAGGTCTCAGTCAAATCAAAGAGAGGCTGTCCTGCAAGGCTGGCCTTGCACAATTGCCCCAGGTGGTGTGAATAGGGTCAATGTTTGACCCTGGTAAAGTCATCTTTCGGCACTGGCTGCTCTCAGATGGGACAAAGCCTGAGACTCTCGTCATCTGAATCTAACAGTCCCGGGAGGAGGGGACAGTGGCGAACTCTGAGTAGAGCATCGTCCCAATCACTCAAGTATGAGTGCTCCAGTCCTATATGGGGGAAGATGAGCTGTTTATCGAGACATAGGCTTCGGGGTGATCTTGACACATGCTAGTCCGGGCATAAAGGCTTGCTCTTCCAAAAAGGCAGGCAGGGCACCCAGCCCTGAGCACCTGTCTCCCCTTAGGCTTGTCTCGAGCCCAATCTGTACCACAAAGCCATCTCTTCTCATCTGTCACTGGCTGACTGCCACCACTCAAGCCACTTGACTGGAGGAACACACTACCTTTCTAGATTTCAATGGTTACTTAAGTGAGCTTCAACTAGAGACGTGGCATTTCAGAGCTGAATGTTTAGCAACCTGAAGATGCATTTTTAACCACTTCATAATCACGTAGCCTCAATCCCCTGTCCCACACTGTGCTACCTAACCAGTGTACACAGAAACCATAGGGGTGTCCCTGCCTTCCAGGAAATATGCCCGAGAGTCTGAGGCCCTTGTGAAACCTCTGCCTCCCAAATGCCCTGGGGTGGGCTCCGGGGAATCACTGCTCTGAGAAGGAAGAGCCAGCAGGTCCCCGTGGCCTTGTGACTCAGCAGAGCAGAAAGAAACCCAAGATATCAGACAGAGTTTCTCTAAGCCCTGAGCAACTCTCTCAGCTACTTAGCTGGACAGAGAGTCTTCTCTGAGACACGTGGCCGCAGAGTTGAAGAACATCTCAGGTCAGCTGCTCGGCTGACCCCACCCCCTCCATCAGTTCTTGGTTCGCACGGACCCTCTCAATGAGGCCGGTGCTAACCAGCCCGGCCTGAAGTGCCTGCCACCTCATGCCAGCCCAGAGAGATGCAGCGCACACCTCATCACACACAGCAGTTTTCCTCTGTACATCACCTTTATCGCGCAGTCTCATATCGATTACTATCTCACCGATTATTATTATTATTATTCAGTACTTACCGCCTACCTTCCTTTGCTAAGATGTAAGTTTGACGATGATCCTGCCTATTTTTGTTCTTATGAATCCCCAAGTACCTAGAATGACTGCCAGAACAGACCGGGCCCTCCGTAAGTTCTTGTTGAGCAAGTGAGCGAGGGAACAAACATGTTGAGTGGGAAGGTCAGAACCAAAGCCCCATTGCCATCACATATGGCAGCCCCAGTAATAGTAAAAAAAGAAAAAAAAAAAGTCCAGGAGTTCAAAGATTGTAAGGCTTAGGTCTCCAGTGTAGGATGCTATAGTCATGACCAAAACCATGGATGTCTCTAAATCTTTCTGTCATCCTTAAAACAAGTGTGAGAACTAAAGAAACTTAACTTTCTGTTTCCAGAAGAGCTGTAGTAAACAAAATATTTCCAGACAAATGTTTGCTACTCATTCTGCTCTACTGCCCCATGCCTCTGGGCATCTCTCCCAGGCCCAGCATTTGTGCAGCAAGCCTGCAGAGATCACAGAAGTGATGGTCCTAAAGCATGATGGGAAAGCCACAGGAACTGGCTGCTTTGTGTTGGAATGGAATTCTCTTGGTCCAAGAAGTGAACTGCAAAAGGTGGGCAATGTCTTTAGCGCATGATTACCATCCTTACAGGATGGGGAAAGACCGTGCGTCGATATGGGCAAAACTGTCCTGCGTCCTTCATTAGGCCATGCCTCGGTCTCTGGATATTGCCAGGAACAGCATCCTCCTCTCTAAAAACAAAGGCAAGTGTGGACTACACAGAGAACTCAATTAGCCCAGACTTACTTTCCCACCAGTCTCCACAGTTTGCTCCGCACAGAAAACTCACAGCAGTTTTTGCGTGTGCTTCCTCATTAGAAAGCACCCAAGATTCTGAGGCAGACAAACAGGGATTAATTTAAAGACTGGACTCCGCTTGGCGTGGGCTATGCGCACAACCTCTCCGAACAACATACCTAGCAACCTGTTGGCAACACAGAGTCTCACCTGCATTGCATTAGGCTGTATGCATGCTCCACTCCAAATACTGGAATACATTCGTTTATCTTTCCCTTATAATAATAATCTCAGCGAATTCTGTTCCGTCATACTCTCCTTATGTCCAGGTATAATATTAGAAAGGGCAATCCAGCCTGAACTGGTTTGGAGTGCATGTGCAATAAGGAAAAGTTGGATCTTCAGGTAAACAGAGAGACTCCCCCATTTGCCATCTTAGACCTCTGCATCATTAAGAATGCATATGATTAAAATCAGATGCATTATGCACAGTGGAGAAATGATTATATAACCTCATGTGTCTATATTGATTAAAATAGAGAATTACCCACACCACTCTCTTCTCTTTGGACTCCATAAAAAGAGACCTCAGGTAGTCATCTGGGCCCTTAAGTATGTTCACTCATGTAGACCACTGTCATGCTTGACAGTGTCCTCCTTTCCCCTACTCACGACTGCTTTGCTTGAAATAAAGTTTCCTCATACTTTGTAATCTGTGTGGGCTTCTATTTCATTCTTGAATAAGATGTTGAGAGCCTAGAAACACCTGGCCCGACTCTGATCCCTGGTAACATCTCTCCAGTCTCTGCATCCCTATTTCTTACACCTCAAAAATTCTCATTGATCCACACCACATGATCTTTCATACCCATGAAATTTAGTTTGCAAACTTCATGTTTCATGAATGTGAACGTGTATTTCCAAGTTACAGGACTGGGTAAAATGCTTTCTGCACAAGCACGAGGGCCTGAGTTCAAATCCCCAGCGCTCATGTAAAAGCCAGCCGGGCAGCATGAGTTTGTAACCCCAGCAATGAGAAGGGAGAAACGGGTTTAATCTGGGGGCCTACTCACTGGGAAATCTGGTAGAAACAGCAAGATTTTGTCTCAAATAAATAAGTAGTAAATAAATAAAATGGGTAAGTGACTAATGAAGACATCCTGGTATCAACCTCTAGCCTCTACACATGCCTAAATGGGCTAGTCCACTTGAACATACAAGTCTACACACACACACACACACACACACACACACACACCATATACCATCACACACACCATATACCATCACACACACACACCATATACCATCACACACACACACACCATATACCACCACACACACACACACACACACGTGCACACAGATTACAAATAACAGCCCTTTCTAATCCACACTTGTTAAACAGATACACGGTATTTTGTCGTTATTTCTGTTTCTATGGAAACTTTCTTGGCAGGAATGTCGCATCGAGAAAAGCAAAGTGGTAGAGCCCTTGACAGTCAAACCACGTATGCTCCCAAGCAGCTCCTGTGGCCTGGCACCCGCAGCACCATGACTGCTGTCCTGACGTGTCTTTCCATTTGCCCTCCTAGTGGACTCAACAGACAGCTGTTCTTGTCAGTGTTGCTGAACAATAAGATTGTGACTTAATACTTTTCTTTAAAAAATGGAAAAATTCTTCCATGACCCACAGATATCTTCCAAATTGATCTATCCCTTCCATAAGGCCACAAGTGAGTCTAAAACTTGGACCTTGCGTGGATTTCACACCATTGCCAAACTGAGCCCTTGGTGAGCTGCAGAGAACATTCTTCCTCCTGTAGAGGGTGGCCCTGGGCTGTTCTGAGTCAGTATGCAGGCTGGTCAAGGAAATGACTTAGGTGCCTTGTAGTATTTTCAACAGAGACTTGGAAACTCAGCTCCTATGAAGGGTGAAGCCTCCAGCGAAGCTGATCATGAAAAGCAGGTGCAGTCTTTGGTAAGCAGGAGCCCTTGGCCCTACATAAAACTGTCAGCGATCACAGCATCATGGGGCAGGGGTAGCATTCTTCAAACCACTGCTGTAAGGAGGGGAGAACAAAAACAGACAGAAAAGGGTCTGAAAGGGAGACACTACACATGACAGAAGTGGACAGCTGGAGCCCTCAGTGTGCCATCACATCTGCAGTGACTGTCCTATCAGCAGAAGACCACTCTTCAGCAACTGACCTCTGCTGAAAGGGGAGATGCTTGATCCCTTCCTTCCAGCTATTTTCTCTTTGCTGTATTGCTTAATCTCTCCCCAGCCTTCCTCTGCCCACTGTCTCAATCAACCAGCCCTCACCTCCTGAATGAGTGATCTGGCTCAGCTCCACAGCTCCTCAGATAAGGATCCTGAACCACAGAAGAAGTCTTTCCTGCGCTATCTATGGACTCCAGAGCCCTGAATCACCTTGGCAGTCACCAGCACAATCCAACCTTTGCAAGGAGAATGTCAGGGCTGTGGAGGATGGGAGAAAAGAGATACAGGTAGAAGCTGGGGAGGAAATGGGAACACAGCAGCTTGGGAGCCCTGCTCTGGAGCCGCTGCATTCTGAAACCACACTTTCACACAAGCACCTATTAGTAGCTACACGCTGCTCAGTCTCATCAACTGTAGGGAAGAGGTCAAGGTCTTCTCATACAGTTGTTCTGAAAGGTAAACACTACGATGCAATGAAGCCTTAAGAAGGAGCAGCTGAGGAAACCCCATTGAGAACCTGCAAAGTTATGTGACCCGCTAGGGAGAAACTAGATTTACAACCCGATTTTCAGCTCCCTATTTGTGAGACATTTAGAGTGAGGATTTCCTCCCAGCTCCAACATTCTCAGAGCCTAGGAGTGATGACGCAAAGACTCAGATGTGATGTGGGCATCACAGCTATGATGTAAAATGTCACCCTGCAGCAATTCACCTCTGCGAAAGGACGCGGCAGGCAGGAGTCGTAGGTGAGGTGTGTGGAGTTCTGCTGTGGGAGTGCTGGGAAGAGGTGGTTAACCACAAATGTCACTGCCCACACTGCTTTGCTACGCCAGCCTCTGGGGAGGTTCTGACCAACGAGGTACTGGGTAGACAGCTGAAGTCTTATTTTTAAAAGTCCCCTAAAATTAAGAGAGGGAGATAGGGAGAGAGAGAGAGAGAGAGAGAGAGAGAGAGAGAGAGAGAGAGAGAGAGAGAGAGAGAGCTCATATTTCCACCCTAACCTTGATCTTTGTTCTTGAAACTAAATAGATAGCACCTTTAAGCTGTATAGAATAGCTTTTCTATGGATTTCCTCGAACAATATTAAATCATTTTTTTTCCAAATACATCTAGAGAGAGAAGGAACACGAGAGCGAGCACTGTGCAGTATTTAGACAGTATACCACTTTCTCCGGCCAAGTCCAAAGTAGCTTCCTTCCTCTCTCTCTCCCAGATTTCAGGTACCCTATGGAAATATGTGCCCAAATGTGGAGCCAGAAGGCAGGAACCACTGAAAAGCCAAGACATCAGTGTCAACCGCCTCATGACGGCCAGCACATCTGGGCAGACCGACAGATGTCATATAAAATCTCGATCATATCCTCTAAGCCAGCTAGAGTTCCCCCTGCCCTGGTCCGAATCCTCTTGCCTTTAAGGCAGAGTTCAGAACTCCATCCTTCTAGCAGCTCCTTCTGGGAATACAGGCTCAGATAGAGATGAGCTACTCCTGCCATGTACCCTGGTAATACAGCCTCAGATACAGATGGAGCTACTCCCGCCATGTACCCTGGTTGGACAGACAGAATATTCTGCCATGGTGTGTCTCCTACCGTCAATTCACAGCTCATTCCTGTGGGACTTCCAAGGTGGCTGACCACCTCTCTCCAAGCACCTTAACCTGGCTCACGTTGAGTAAGTCGCTGTAGCCTAAATAGATAAGTAACCATTCTCGCAGTCACAGTTTTCTCCAAGTTATATGTTCAGTCATAGAAAAACCAACTTCACTTGGGCAGATGAGAGACTGTATGTGAACACTCATCCAGGTATATATCTTTACTTAGAACATTTGGCCAGCAAAGGGCAGGTGGACTAGCAAGAATGCTCAGGCCAAGTCTGGTAACCATGTAGAAATTGCTTTACTTGCCTTCTCAATCCCATTTCCCCCAAAGAAAAGGCAGGTCCAGAAAGGTTAAGTGACTTACAGAAGGTCACCCAGCTAGCAAACAGCAAAATCAGATCTGGAATTGATTCCAGTCCCTTTGTATCCCCCATAGCCTAAAGAGTGCCCTTGAAACCTAGACAGATAAGGCACTAGCACCAGAGGCCAGAGGCACCCAAGATGTATCTGATTCTCCAATGCAGCAATATTTGTATAAGAAAAATGTGTATCAAGAATCAAAACCACACAGCTGGAGTGCCAGGATATCAGAAGCCAGGCATTGGCAACAGAAGATTCCAGAATGCTTAAGCTTCTGGAAAACAAGAATTATAAGAAGGGACCCCTCCAGGAACAGGCCATGTCACCACAACATGAAAAAAAATATAAAAGTACAAGTGTTGGAATGTTAAGTGAGCTGTCCTGTGTAGCAGAAAAGCCACAGTGGGCAGAAGCAAGCAGTGAGTCATGGCCATTAACAGGGCAAACTGGTTAGGAAAGGGAGAGTACCACCCCCATGAACAGCCCCAAGCAGGACTCACTGGCCCAAGTCCCCTGAAGCCCAGAAGCACCTCTGGGCTGGAAACTAATACTTCAACCTTAGAGGCTGGAAGACAAGCACGCTCTAATTACTGCCTTGCAAATACATGAGAACTGGATTCTGGTTCTCTCAGGGGCCTCACTCCCAATGCTGCATCCTTTTCCTAAACAGGGAGGATCCACAGCATCTTCTACTGAGACTCTCTAGGGCCAGAGAAACCACACATGGACACGATGCGGACTGTGAGCTCAGAGAGGGCAGACACGGCCTCTCAACTGATTCCCACCATGAGGAGAGAGAGTAACTGCTACTCACTTAGCACTGCAATGCATGGTGGGTCCTGAAGAAGGCAGTCCTGAGGTGCCTGTTACACACATGAGCCAGGATTAGAACTCTCATCGGAAGGAGCCAAATCTGTCATTGGGCGTCAGTATGCTCAGACTCCCAAGAGACGGGGCTAGGAAGGGGGCCATGAAGAGGAGCGATTGTGGCCTGTGTTCCCTCTTCTTCCCCTGTCCCAAGGGAGATCCATCAAGAGTCAACTTCCCACCCAACTTCAACACCCTTTTGGATCTTGTTTAAAAATTAGCATCCTGTGTGGGTGGGGGGAATCCCTGAGAGATTTTCAAAGATCTATGAGGTTAAAATCATTCTCCTAATAGTAGACTTCTTTATGTCCTTTCCACTGTCAGGAGACTCCGTGGGCTACAAGAACGGTGATAGATCACAACCGTCCAAAGGCAGAAGCCAACTTACTCATTTATCTGACTTCTATGAAGCCAGATGCTAGAGGGGTTTTCAAAATTATAAATGCTTCTATGAAGTTTGCTTGAAAAAAAAAAACTTTGTGCTTCCTGAAAATGCACTCTGTATGTTAACATCCAATGGGCTTATTTTAAATTAATTTTTAAATGCATCTATTTCCATTTTATGTGTAAATATTGACAGCCATCATTCACAAAAACAGGCTCTCGGAAGCTGTCAACTCTGGTATCTTTTAATAATCTTGAAATGTTGACATTTACATAATTTAAATTTTGGTAGTAAGACCTAAAAGTTTGAGAACCATCAGTGTATAAAAATGAGAGAGAGATTCTCACTTCCCATCTGTGTGTCTGGAGAAGCTAAATCCGGACCACCCACAGTTTTGTGTCCACCATCAATGGTCCAAGCCCATTGAAATGTCTTGATGGGCCTGCATTTTACCTTCTGAATGCCCCGACAGCTATTTTGCTATGGCAGCTAGCATGTCATCACACAAATGTCTGCGATGTCGGTGACATGCTCCACGCTATTATCCTGGGGTTACATAAGCTCGGCTGTTATTTAACTTCTCCAGGAGGGTGTGCCATGCTTCCCCAGGGCAATTCAGGACTGCCAAAATGGGTCTGCCTCTGAACCACGGGCTGACCTTTGGCAACTTACAAAGCCTCGGTTTCCTTGTTTCCAAAAAGACCAGGCAGGGCAGGCCGACTTCCTGAGAAACCCAGGCAATTACCTGTTCTTCCAGTACCACTCAGCTCAGGATTTTTCTGGGAATTAATTGTGATGACAATTTTTGAACAGTAAACTCGGGGTTATTGGCATATAGAAAGATTACCAATTTTCTTGCCAATGGCCCAGCCACCACAGCAGGAAATGATCAAGGGCATGAAGGAATGATGCATGGATCACTAATTCAAGTTTCAACAAGTGAAAGAGTGCTCTCCTGCGGGGACAGTTAAAGATCCATGGGCTACTTGACTTGTGGCTCTAAATGAACAGTATTTATAAACTAGAGGGGCATCTCAATGTTATGGCATTCTCCTGCCATGCACAAAACCTGAACTCAATCCCAGCTCTACCAAGAGAAGCCTAGGTACTTAAAGGAAAACAAGACAAAAGAAAAAAAGAAAAGAATTATTGAGATTTGGTGTGTAGCGACACATCTAGAGATCACGTGGTCAGACACCACAGGAATCTGTCTCTGGTATTTTATCATCCTTATGATCTCAGTATCTTAGTTCCTCTTCTTTGTCTTACTAATAGAAAAAAGGGGGAGGTCCCAATGATGCTACCCAAACCATTATTCAAGTGCAATGCCAATTCCCCCACCCTCCTATATAGGTCTCTTACCAGCCATGAGGCTGAATCAACCGTGGCTCCCTTATGCCGTCTCAGCTCCCAGAGGGCTGTGGAAACAGCAGCTCCCAGGCTTCAGGCCATATTACTTTACCTGGCTCACCTTAATACAATTCTTTACACCTCTCCAGCCTGCCTCTGTCGGTCTCTCTGGCAAGCAGTAGATAAAGTAACCCATGAAGGCAGGAAGGAGGCAAAGAACGCAGTTTCTGTGTGGACTCCATGGTCCCGGGAAAGAGAATCCAGCAAACAAGCCAAGTATGAGCTCCCTACAGGCAATCTGGGAATTTTAATTGACTTGGGGTACAGGGAGATCATGACTTTGTTTAATCTAGTTTGCACAAGGGTTAGAGAGACCTTTGCAAACCATGTGCATTTGACATCTGTAGTCTGTGGCACACACATGACTCAAAAGGACCCTACTCTGAGCTATTACTTAGAACCCTAACTTTCAAATGTGGCTTATTACCTCTCCATCCATGCTGGGTACCAAGAGCCCACTGCTCGCTCACTAGTGCCTCCCATGAAAATGAATGAGCCCAAAACAGTCCTTCCCATGGCCCTCCAGACACCCTGAGATAACGGCAGAAAGGGTATCTGTGTTAGGGCCTCTATCCACTAATATTCCTATCGAACTTTAAAATAAGACTCATGATTTGCCCTCTGGGAACGAAATTGTAAAGTGAACATAATGAATTCATGGCCAGATAAGCAAAATCAATCACTTACACTAGATTTCAATCAGATTAAACACTTTAATATAATCACAGCCGAGCGTGAGGCTGGGATGGGGTTTGATAGGTGAGGACAAAGCAGTCAGCCAAGTAACGAAGTTGCCAGGCATCTAGTGGCACTGTTCTAACACCTACAGGCCAGGGTGTCCTGTGGTGAGGATGCCCCAGGTTCTGTCAGCCTGTGGTGAAATGGTATCAAGAGACATCCCACAAGGTTTAGTAACCAACACTAAATATCAATCCTGTTGAACTCTTGTAAGCCACATTAGCACACCAAAGGTCCTAGTGAGCTTCAAAATCAAGAAATTGGTTTGTCTTCAAACTCAGTGTTTGGAAACTTACTGGAGCCCAGAACTGTCATCACAAAACAACCATGAATGCTCCCTGGGATTTATGTTTCTTAAAACTCTATGGAATCACTGAACTTATCAAGTCTGACTCTGGCATTAGAGTCATAGCCTGCTTCCAAAGTGGATTAGTGAACAGTTTCTACAATCCAGATGGTCTAATTTGAACTGATACACTAACTTCATAAAATGACATGCCAACACTTAGTGGCCATTACCACCCCCTCTCAAAAGACCGGAACCTCTCTTATATGCTAACTAAGTGGACCGAAACTGAGAAGTTTTGTCAGGGCAAGAGTCATCCAGTCTGCCTGGAGATGCTGTTGGTCATAACTAGGGGGAGAGAGCTCCTGGCATCTCCTGGGTAGAGACTCATGGATGTTACTCAACACACTGCAGGGCACAGGCAGCCCCACAACAGCCACCTGCTCCAAACATCAGCTTTGCTGATGCTGCAAACCTGGAAAAGCCATCTTCTTGGTCTGTAAGGTTGACAATCTTGAAAGACTGGCAAAGACAATGAACCCTTAAGGGATTGTGGGAAAGCAGTCATTGGTTTCTTGAGGGTGGTAGTAGAGGAGATATACCTATATCTGTACATTTCTTTAAATCAAGAGGTGCCCCCTGGAACTGGGGCATAAATGTATCCCCAAAGAATGAATGAGACCTGGTATTCTGGACTGGGCACCCTCTGTCCGGGCTCTAACCACAGCTAACAGCCACACAATGCCATTCCTGCCGCTTGGCCCTCATTTGTTTAAATCAGTGATGGTGAACTTGAGGAAGTGGCCAGGCCAGTGGGAAGTGGAAGCCTCAGCTGTCTCCTTGACATCGGGAGTTCCCAACCACAGAAGCAGAAACCAGAGTGTGGTCATCTCGCGTAGCCCCTTCCGTGACTTCAGTGTCACAGTCCCCAACGAAGACATAAACCTCAGGGTTTACTTTCCATAGTCAAAGAAGCCTACCATAAGGAATGCATGATGCTCCATGGGCTCCACGGATGTGCACCGATCTGGAAATGTGTTTTAGAAGGAGCTTAGTGGCAGCTTCCCTGGGGGAAATAAACTCTCCAACATAGCCCATCAGTATTCAGGCACATTCGCCCGCTTGTAGACAAGCAGAAAGAAAAGGTGGATGAAACAGAGACGAACAACTGACCTATGATCAAAAGGCACAGGGTAGAACACTGTTGTCTATGTCTTGCTCCTTTACTCCCAGGGCTAGCTTTCCCTATCACTCAGTGTGAGACCACATACAGACCTGGACACTGTGAAAAGAAGCCGAGAGGGACTGTATTCAACTTCTCCTTCCCGCAGTTACATGATGTTGGGTTGGGCCAGCCTGTTCCAAGACAAACACACTAGGATTTATGTCCTTTTCACCCAATCACTCTGGACAGGGTCAGGACAGCAGGCTGTCCCATGGCACCAGCCTTGACCTTTGAAAGGGAGAGGCAGCCCTTGCCAAGGATTCGAGTGTTGTTGGCTACTGTTCAACACAAGGTAAGAGACAAGAGCAGCAAGCTGAGGAAGAAACGAGAGTTCAGAGTCATTTCATAAGTTCAAAACTGGCTCAGTGGCTTAAGACGTAGGCTCAGCTTCGTTTCCTGTGAGAGCTTTGGCCCAGCACTGGCAACAAAGACTTCTGAGGGTCCAGTTGGGAGGGAATGCCCAGGGTGTCTGGGGATGAGGGCGCCATGGGAGTGGGAAGGAGGGGAAGAGCAGTAACAACAAACTTAGGGTTGTCTCTAGCTGATACCATTCCACTTGTCCCAAAGGACAGGAGTCCCATCGTATCCCCAAACAGGAAAGAAAGATACAACAAACCCACCAAGAAGACAGTCAATGTGGAGGAGACATGCAAGATGCAAGAAAAGCTGAAGCAGCAGTCAGGAGGCAGAGGAGGGAGAAGCAAGGTGACACAGGCCACTGTGGAAAGCAAATCCATCATTCATCAGGAACCAGGGCCAGCATTTGCCTCAGCACAGGAAACGAAGCACTGTAGTGCAGAGGATCTGCTGCCGCTCTGGAGTCCAAAAGGCCCAGAACAGAGGTGGGAGGACGCTCGGCTCACAGACTGCTTACAGTGCACCCATGAGAACTTGAGTTCAGTTACAAGAAGCCACATTTTTAATAAGCCAGGTGTGGTGATGGGCACTGTTAACACCAGTGCTGGGGAGGCAGGCATAGGAGGAAGATCCTTGAGGATGCTGGTCATACAGGCTCTCCTAAGTAGTGAGTTCCAAGTTCCAGTGAGAGACCTCATCTCAAGAAACAAGCCAGAAAGCTCCTGAGAAAAGATACCCAGGTTGTCCTCCTGCCTACAAACACACACACGCATGCATGCACACACACACACAGACACACACACAGACACACACACACACACACAGACACACACACACGTTTAAGCCTGAGTTTCATCACTAAGAAGCCAAGTGACCCTGGTAAGGTGTTACATCCTAAGACTCCATAGATGGTGATGTGTTTACTTCAGAACAGTGAGACCTGAGGTGATGGTATAAGGAAACTCAAACACTCCCAGCATCCTCCTGTACACAAACCTTCCTTTCCCAGATCTCCTCTTCTTCATCCCCTCACCACTCAGGTTTTATTTCTGATGAGCTTCAACTCTTGAGAATACACTAGACTGTTTCTATGGAAACCGTACTTGTAGAAAAATCCTAGAACAGAAGCCAAGTTTTGGGGCAGGGGTGGGGGGAAGCCAGGAGCTTTTCAGAAGACAATGAAGAACAATCATACATGAAGGGGAAACTGGAGGGATTTCATCCAAGAGGAGGAGCCAAGAGTCACCAGCGAGAACACAGCATGTCACTAAAGACCGAGTTCCCCCCAGACTCCAAAGGTAGCGAATGGCATGATTCAGGTCCCACAGCACCTACAGAGGTGTCAAGGCATCAGAAGGGAAGGAGAAAGAAAAGTGCCTTCCCAACAAGAGTTTAAACCTGGCACAAGTGACATGGCATGACCAAGCACATGAAAATAAGCCAGAGCAAGTAACATCCAAGTCCACACCAGATAGTAATGGTAGCCAGCAGAATGCTTGCAGAACACTGTGAAGCTCTTGATTCCAGTCCCAGTACTGCGATGATGATGATGATGATGATGATGATGATGATGATGATGATGATGATGATGATGACGATGATAACAATAATAGTAACGAATGTTTCTAAGCAAGTGAGTGATTTTTGCAGCTTGCACTGTGAGTTGTCTCTTCTGGCAAAGCTCTGTGAGGCTTGGCCTCATTTTGTATTAGGGAAAAGTTCCAGATTGCTGGGGCAAAGGCCAGGGAGCGCTGAGCTGCAAGTTCTGGGAGTCCAGACACTGAGAGGTGAGAGGCCAGTGGCTACCTGCTGACCCAAATGCCCACACCGGCAGCGATGCATCCACCACCTTATTCACAAGGGAAGTCACTGATGCTTTTGGGTCAGTGGCTGCTTCATCTTGGTGCTGTGGGAGACAGAAAGTAGACTCCAAGAATGCCAGAGAGATTCTAAGATGGGCCTGACAGGCTCATGGCCCACTGTTCCCAAGCCTAGAAGGCACTCACTGAGAGCAAGTTGGAACCACATATTCTCACACAATCACGCACTTCCAATGTACAGGACAGAGCTTCCTGGGCCAGGAAAGCCTATTACTGACCATAGCAATATAGGGAAGGGAGGATGCGGACAGAAAAGAAGCCAAAAGAGAAACATTCATGTAAGTGTGCATGAAATTGAAGGTGTAGGTTTTTTCCTACCTCAGACCCTTGTACATCTTTCTGCCTGAACACTGTCCATATCCAACTCCTCCTGCCTCCTCGGGTCACTGTGCCTTCCCAGCACCCCTCCCCAAACAAGCCACTAGAAGTCAGGACTCCTCTTCTCCCTCAGATTTTAGTCCCTTGTTTTCCTTCAGAGCATCGACCACGCCTGCCCCGCCTGCCATGAACCAGTCATCTCGTATGGTATTGTTGCACACTGGCTCTCAGTGAAGGCATATTTAATTATTGAAGTAAATGTTCCATTTGTTCATGAACTAATTATGGAAGTATTTATTTCTTTACTTCTTCCTTGGCAACATGAGAAGAACGCAGCTCTAGGCCAGTCCCTTCTCTTTTCTCCATCTGGGTGTGCAGGGACAGCAAGCAAGATACATTTTACTCTTTCAGGAGATCCAAGTTTACAAACCATACCGTAAGAATTAAAGTACTTTTGTGTCAGCAAAGATTCCTCTGGAGTTCCTCCATTAAAAATGCAGACTTGCTTCAGGAACAGGTGCTGGCGAACAGGGGTCAGCAGACCCTCACCAAGTCCCAAGGAAGCCGGCTTTTCCAGGAGTGTGCTGGCTTCACATCTCATTTGCTATCAGAAGACTCTGGACCTAGGCTTGTCTGCCTTCTCCTTTTCTGGCCTGCCAAGCTCTTGCTTATGCAAGTTTTCATCTTTCGACCTATAAATATTCATGAGTTCCTGTTTAAAGAATGGAGACCCATTTGGGGTTTCAGTGACAAGCCCGTGCTGTGGCACTGGTCTGTCCTCAGGCTGCACTTGCCTACAGCAGGAACACCTGTTTCGCACTGAGTGGCTCTCAGTGAGCCCAGAGCCCAATCAGGAGCACAGTGGGAGAACGCATAGCCCTGCAGCTAACAAGACACCAGCGTCTTTATGGTTGTCCCTTACCATCAGGCAATGCCCAGCTATGCCAGGCATGGGGAAATGTACGCTCTTAGCTTCCCTTGGGCTTCTGCTCTCCTTATGGCCATTCCTACCAGGCAAAGGTGATGGACTGATGAATCTAAGGGCAAGATGGGAAGAAACAGTAGTACCCACTGCATGTCCAGACATCCATTCCAAACTCATTATCACATCAATATTCATGTCAACCTTCCAAGACAGTAGTGGAGAGAGTCATTTTAGATCACCTATAAGTGGGGAAACTGAGGTATGGGGTGACAGCATTATGTATTAGAGAGAATGCTGTAAGTCATTCACTAGGCCAGGCCCAGGATACATATCAAGAGTGGGCGAGGGCTTTGAAATCATGACCAGAATGGCAGGTCAGGTGATAGCAACATCATTAGCATGACTCCCCATCCATTCAAAGTCCTCTGAGCATTTGCCATTTGCCAAATATACTTCCAGGCTCAGGGAGGGAGACACAGAGTGATCCAAAGATGAATGATGCACGACCCCTGCCCATCAAGCAAAGAGAAGGCCCTGGAGACGTTGAAAACCTCACAATAAACAAGGACCCTACCACAAATATAGAGCCAAGCAGGTGGGAGCAAAAGGAGGACAGCACAACCGTGTGGAAGAGCAGAGCTGGCTTTTCTGCCGGACAAGCAGCATTTACACACACACTCACACACTACACACACACATGCGCACACACACACACGCTACACACACATACACACCAACACATACACCGCACACATATACCACACCAACACATATATCACACACACATGTGCCCCCCACACACTGCACACACACGCACACACACCACACCAACACATACACCACACGCACATATGCACACACACACATATACCGCACATACACACAAACACACGTGCACACACCCATATACCACACATACACAGCACACCAACGTACATACCACACCGACACATATACTGCATACATACACACGCATGCACACACAAACACACATGCACACACAAACAGCAATTCATAATAATTCAGGCATCACGATACACACACAGCACTACCCTACAGGGCCCAGAGACTAGTATGACGATGTCATTATCCAGACATGTAACATGGAGTTAAATTGGAGATTTTCCCATTCTTTAATTTTTCATCTACCCAGTGAAACAATGACATTTGTTCTGCAGTTACTATAAAGTTATTAATGATGGAATGATGATTGAAATAAGAGCCAATATGTATTAATCACTTATGTATTAAAAAAAAAAAACAAGCAGTGAGTCTCCGTTGCTCCAAGGGTTTCACAACACTGATTCATTTAAATCTCACAATGAGCCTGTGACATAAGGACTTGGAACATATTCGTTTTACATCTAAGGGGACTGAGAAACAGAGATGTTAAGGGACTTGCCCCAGGTCACACTGCAGTAAGCTGCAGAGCTGTGCTACACAGCCACGGAGTCTGGCCATAGTCCCTGTTCTCGCCCACTAAGTCCATGGCCCTTGCCTGCGCTATGCCAGCACTATGGTAGCTTCCCCACAGCTGCCTGCGACTTTGGTCCTCACAGTACTTCCTCGAAGCAAATACTCTTTACACTCTTCTAAAGATCTCTGTTTTCTAGATGAGGAGGCAGACAGAGTGGATGGGTATCCAGCCCAAAGCTGCAGAACCACGAAGTGGGTGAACTGCTAATTGTCTGTGTTGTTGCAGACTGCGCTGCTGCTGCCTGCCCTCCCCACTCTTTTTTATTCAACGGAAATCATGAGGAGGACCAGGGAGCAAGGAGAGTGTTTGGTAACGGGGACTAGCAAACGGGATGATTCCTGGCCAGAACCCCCCTACACACACACACCAGATGTAAAACAGAGAGAAAATAACCATTCTCCCAAGCCAGGCTCAGGCTTGGGTCCCACGGGTCATGAAGCCCCAGACCCTGGCAGGTGAGGTTCTGCAGGCCTTGCAACTGGAAGGGAGGAGCTGGGCAACAGAACTCTCTCAGTCAGGCCCTGGTGTTCTGATAGATAGGTCCTGGCAAGAGCAAGGTGTCAGTTAGCACTGCTGTAAATTCTCTTGACAGCGGCTCTGTGGGCTCGGGCAGACTCTGGGCCAGGCTGGAGCCACACTGTCCAGAGTCCTCCGTTGCCACTTCTCGGGACTAGGCGTGTTGGCGTAGAGCCTGGCAGCAGGATCATTAATCTATGGGCAGGCTTCTTACAGAGGAAAACATGAGAAATAGCTTTTAAAAAAATCACCAGGCCTCGGTTGGCACACCTATCTAGAGTGTGATTCTGAAGCGAGAGAATCCCACAGCAAAATGTGCTAGGTGTTTACAAGGACATAGGGACTGGGAGCGGACCCAGAGGACAGCCCGTGTCTTTCCGTGGCCCACGGCATAGACTCTGAAGCTAAGCTTCCCAGGGAAAATCCTGCCAGTTCTTCAGGCCCTGGCATACGAGGGTACAGACAGCAGTCATATCAAGTCATATCAGGGAATGAAGGGTCAATATCTAGATAGAATGCCCAGGACATAGGCAGTGTCCTGAATGTACTTATTAAATAACATGCATGGGCTCAGTAGACAAATGTACTATCTCTTCCTGCTGGAGGAAGTAAAAATATCCCAGTTAATAAAGTGAGAAACTGCTTCTGCAATTTTTTTATTTTCTGTGGGTGTGTAATGAAACTCACGTATTTGTGTATATAGATATATTCATGTGTATATATGTAGGTAGGCATGATCTTGCACGAGGATGGCAGAGGCTGACGTTGGATTACTCCATGAACTACTCTCCGCCTCACTTTACTGTTTGGATATATTCGTTTTATTTCGTGTGTATGAATGTTTTGTCTGCCTGTATGTGCATATACCACGTACACGCCTGGTACCCATGGAGGTCAGAGCCAGTATGTGGATGCTAGGAATCAAACCCAGAGCCTCGGCAAGGGCAGAAAGAGCTCTGAACCACTGAGCAGTCTCTTCAGTCCTCATCCTACTTTTTGAGACAGGGTCTCTCATTTTAGCCTAGTTCAGGAATCTTCCTGGCCCCTCCACTCCAGTGCTGGGGTTACAGGCACATGCCAGGCTTTCACATGGGTGTTGGGGGTTAAATTCAGGGCCTCATGCTTGTGTGGCTAGTACTTTACCAACAGAAGCACCTCCCAACTTCTAAGACACTATTTCTTTAAGAGAGTTGGGTCTGAAGGTCGCTGATGTGGGGTTTGGGGGTCAGGAAATGGAAGTGCGCATCAGCCACATGTTACAGCAGCTTTCCTCAGGCAGAGCCTTGGAATCTGGGGTAAAGTGGGGCGGCTTGGGAACTACAGAAATCGTCAGGGCGCAGTGTGCTTGTCTGTGTTAATGCTTTCAAACTTCACCCTCCACACACATCATAGATTACCTATCCGGACACAGATATCATAGATTACCTAGTCCGTGCACAGATATCATAGATTACCTAGTCTGTGCACAGATATCATAAATTACCCAGTCCGTACACAGATATCATAGATTAACTAGTCTGTCCACAAATATCGTAGATTACCTATCTGTACACAAATTTCAAAGATTACCTAGTCCATACCCAGCAAGGGAGGAAGGCAACCATGCTGAGGGCCAGAGAGGGACCTCATCCAAGATCCAAAGCTGGTGGATATGGCTAATGAGGCAAGAACCAGGTTCTGCTAGAACTCGGGCACGGTCCAACACACCAGTCTCCTGCCTTTAACTGGAAAAGACCGAGAGTCCAAGGTCTCAGACTCGGCTAAAAACATCCGCCACCCGATAACTAAGGTGCTGACACCAGTCCACAGCCACCCAGCCCTGGCAGAACCTATAGAACACAGCACAATTTCCTTTCAGAAGTGGAGGACCAGAGGCCTTTTCACACCCAGAAGAGGCTCCAGGCAAGAGCACTGAGTCAGAAGATACAGCTCAAGAAGGTGCCCAAAGCCCACCCTGCTTGCATACTTCTGGCTCAAGTCAATATTTCTGTTCCTGAAATGGCTGGAATAACAGGCATATGCTCTTCCCATCCTGGGAAAGGCTCTCACCCAAGCAGAAACTGGAGAACCGGACTCATCCCTGCTGTGATCTTGCCACCTTCACACCATGGCCAAGAGCACTCTAATAGGTGATTCAAGCCAACCGAAGGGGACGGCACCCAGAATGCTAGTCTGGTGAGAGTCTGTGGACTGGCTAAGAGGAGGGCTCTTTCATCCTCGTTCCACTAGTCAAAAGCTAACCATGTGGTCCTGCATCGGCCATAAAGCACAGCGAGGTATTGTCTAAGCCAGCTCCCATGCAACTAGAAGCCTTGGCAGAAGGATGTTTGAAGACAACCTGGACTTATAGAGGTTGGGAGGGAGAAAAAGGAGGGGAGGAGGAGAGAGGAGAAGAGAGGAGAAGAAAAGAAGAGGAGGAGAGGAGAGGGAAGAGAGGGGAGGGAGACATGCTGTATTCTAACTCTCTTTTCAAGATGTGGATAGACTTCAGTGGACACATATGCTACCTTTGCTGTCAAAGACAGTGACTTTGCTTTATGCCATTGATGGTCCTGGGCTGGAACCCCCACATAAGTCAGCAACTAGCTCTGTCCAGAAAAAATATTAAAGGGAGTGCAATAGCCTTCCATGTCATGCCCAGTGTCTGGTACGCAGGGACGGTGGCAGAGATGCTCTTTGAAACACACTTTGAATTGGACACAGGCCCCCGCAGCACGGTAGGTACTCTCACACACTGCCGGCCACAGACAAGGCCCATGTGTTGGCTGAATTGCAGAAAGGGCTCAAATGCAACCTGCAGGCTACTACTAGGGCTGACCGCTGCTGCAGGATGCTGGCAGGAGCCGGCCTCGCTGGAGCATCACGCCTGGAACGTGAGGTTGGCAGCCAGAAACCAAGGAGAAGAGGGGAGTCAGAGCCCCCTCCCCTTCCCCACTGGCTCTCCCATCAGCGGCAGACTCTCAGCTCGTCTGTGTGGGAAGGAGGCAAGAGCTGCTTCCATTTTCTTTCACAGTCGTCACGAACAGTGGCCCACAGGCACGAGGAGACAGAGAAGCCATGTCCACCCTCCCCCCACAAGCTCCTGAAAAGCAAAGTCTTAGAGGAGGTGGGTGGGGGAACACCTTTGAACAGGCATAGCCTCCCCGAGAAGACGCCAGCAGTAAGGGAAGAACACGAGCCAAGAACTTGCTACCAATCTACTCCGCGACCTAGGGTAAGTGACACATTCTCTCTGCCACCCCCTCCCCCATCTGTCAAATGGAGATAATAAAAGCTGTTCTGCAGTTAGAATGAGATAATCAATGTTTAAATGGATCTGGAAAGCATAAAGCTTTCTTTGGGGATATAAGGTGCTATTATCCACTCACCCTTCCCGCCTCTCCGGCCAACTCAGGTGTTTGCTAACAATTACATTCCTGGCCAGGACTCAGTCTTGAAGAGAGGAAGAGGAAGACACGGCAGCCTCCACATTTCAGAGATGGTTCTGCAACCTGGATCCTAACTGCCCTCCAAAAGCCCACAAGAGTTGTTATTGGGAACTGATGAAGCCTTTAAAACCCGGGACCTCGTGGGAGGTGGACTCTTGATGGAGCCTGTGGGACCCTGGCCTCCTCTTTTTTTCTCTCTCTCTTTTGCTTCCCAACAATAAAGTGAGTATATTTTCCTGCCTCGTATTCCAGCAAAGATATCCTAACTCAGAGCAACACAGCCAACTGGTCATAGACTCAAACCTCTACGACTGTGACCCAAAATGATCCTTCCACTTTGTACAGCCATGAGCTCAGGAATTTGCAATCATACCTACCAAGAGGGTACTGGGACACAGGAGGCCTGGCAAGTGCTAAGACTCATGGGCCAAGCAGGCACTATGAGCCTGTGAAATCATGAACTGTGACTTATGGGGACTTCCACCGCGCTCATCAAAAGCCAGGATAGCACTGACAGATGTGGACATGGAATGCGCTGGATTGCAAGGAATACAGCTACAAAGTCATGGAATTCTGCTGGCTACGGCCCCGTCCCTAGAAAGGGGTTCCAGTCCTCAAGTATAAGGAGGAAATGGATTCCATGTCCCATTAGCCTGGGAAAGGTCTACCAGGTTAACGTGCAAAATCATGGTTCAGGATCATGAACCAAATATCTAACCACTCCCTGCCCCAAATTCTCCCTCATAGGCATAAGAAATGAGAAAGCAACTCGGTAACTAATATGCACAGCTGCAAGGAAAGCTAGTTTCTGCTGTTGATCAATTCCTGCAGCAGTCTCAAATGTTCTTACATACAGCAGGCAGCTTCCCATGTTCCTTCTGCAGGGATTTAATTTGTCATGGGACAGTTGGTCATGGAGCCAACATCAGCCTCCTCTTCAGGCTCAACATGGGGAAGGGAGCTGCTGGGACTGCACATGGGAGCCTGTGACAGGTGCACATTTTGAACTAATGAAAAGCAGAACCAGGAGCGCTAATGGTCGTTCTCCATCGGCCTGAGCCCTGCAAGGGGAGAGCCCACATCTTCAGACCTCTCTCAATCAAGACTGTTTGACATACCCTGCTGGAAGACCCCTGAACGTGAGCGATGTTGAGTAGAACTTCGGAGTGCTGCTAGAAACACCAGTGGGGGAGGGGTTCCTGCGCGGCTGAAGAGAAGAAACAGGCACCCTCAGGGCCTCCTTCCTCATCAACGTCAGGGCAGGGCGCACTTGGAAGGAGGGAGGGTTTTCACAGAGAGTCTAAAGCAATTCCATGTAACACTTTCTCTTGCCGGCTACAATGGCAGCTGGGCAGCACCGTCTCCCAACCACGCCACTTCCAGACCTTCCCATCATCCCACCTAAGCCCCTAGCTTCTACCCCGACATGTTTCCATAGTGAAATCCTAAAAGAAATGCTTTATAATCCTCAAACCCTATCAACTTCGAAGAGCAAAGATCCTTTCATGTGCCATGGTGACCTCTGGGTCACTGGACAGAGTGAATAGGGACAGCCAGCCAGGGACAGACAGCTCACCTGCGGTATCTGACAATGGGTATCAAAGCCCAGCTCAGCACCCAGGCTCAGAACCATATTCAAAGAGCCCCCAAGTCCCAGCAGCTGTGCCACTGGACACATTTCATTCTCCTGAGCTCCAAAGCAACACAGAAGGCTTAATCAGGTCAGAGGCTTTGATCTGAAAATAAGTACCTTTTTGGCCCTCTGTGGATTATAGGAATTACTCCTGGGAAAGCTACCTATACCGGCATCACGTCAGGATATTCAGGGATATTTGGCTGAGGCAAATGACTCCACAGCCAAATGCCATCAAACCACAAAACCAAAGCTAGCCCACCCATCACTCCAGAAACCAAAAGCTTTGAGGCTTATCTGACAGTGAAATACAATAGCCAAACCTCAAGATTTTCACACCTCCCACTTTCTGTGCTTTTTCCTATGAACAAAACAGGCTGGGGTGGTCCAGCGGGGTTGCAACCAGCCTGCTCTGATGCGCACCGAAACCCATGCCCAGGCATTCCTGTCTTTTTTGACAAAGTATCATTTCAGCTAAAATTTTCCACTCCTGGACTCAGCCCAAAGGTAAATTTATTTTGGAACATCTCAGCCAGATTGTTCTGCAGCGAGAGAGTCTTAGGCAGGTAAAATAAAGGCTATGGCTCCTCTTGATGGACAATTATGTCCTGAGAGGACAATGATAGCTCAGGCCCCTAGTGTTACCTGGAGCCAAGCTCCTCAGATCCGGGGCCAAGGATGTTAACTATTAAATGCATGGTATTAAATATATGCCTACACAATGATCATGAGTGAGAAACTGAAATTTAATTCTTGACATTTCCACATGGGGATGAGAGCAAGTCTCTGGCCATTTTAAGATTTAGACATCTCCAAGTGCTTCATCCCTCTTAACTCATCCGCACTTCAACAGCTGCCTGGAGGGAAAGCAGTGACCAACCAGGCTTCAGTTCGACAGATGGTAAATTAGGAGCAAAGGACAGGCTGAGAATTATGATAGTTACATAAGGTGACACCAAAAGTCCATTGGCAAGGTCAAGACCACTGGTTAGCAGTCCTAAGAGAAATCTGATAGTCTTTGAATAAGCACCAGAATTAAACTGAATCTTAAAATATGGCATTGCAACAGTTTATTTGGTACCAAACAAAATACTTGAAGTCAGGTGTTTTACAAAGCTAACAGTTCTGGAAGCTGGGTAGCCTCGTTTCTTCAGCCTCTAAAGTGAGTACCTGGTGGTATTAGAACATAACCAAAGAGCAGAAAGGGAAACGGCCATATGTAAAAGGGGGCCAAGTACATGGGACAACCCCACTTCGTAAGAACCCACTCTCTGAAGAAACAACCCCAAGATGACAGCTGTCATCCCTTCAAAGGACAGCACATCCAATGAACTAAACATTTTGCACCACATATGCCGTCTTAGGGTCCTACCACCTCTCACACAGCCATGCGGGGGACTCCTTACACACAGGGGCACATATCCAATCCACAGCATTCACCCAGCTCTCCTAGGCATAGCACTTAGGTGAAGTCTACTGCCTGGCACTTTGAAAAGTAAAGGGGAAGGAAGAAACTGACATTTATAGGGCACCCACACAGCAGACACCATACCAAACATTTCTTCCTCATGAAACTCTGCTATATCACATTCACTTTTCAGACAGGAGATAAGAGACCCCGGCAGTAACTAGACGAGCTAACACTGGGGATCAAGCGAGCCTGCTGATACAGGCCACATCACCCCATCATGATCCCAGGCAATGTAAGCTCTTCAAACTGTCATGTCACACTTGATATAGAAATGCCACTTTAGGGTATGAACTCTGAACTACGCTTTAGCCAAAATGGCTGATAAAATGCAATAGCTGTCTCGCTCATCCTTCTCCAACTGCCCAGGCACTGCTGAGGGAAACTTGCAGGGTCTACAAATATTAGCCACGTGTGGTGGTGGCCCATGGGAAGTGGAGGCAGGAGGATCAGGAGTTCAAGGCCACCTTTGACTACATAGAAAATTCAAAACCAGGCTGAGTTGACCATAACTGTGTCTCAGGAGAAAGGAAGAAAGGAAGGAAGGGAGAGGAAAGAAAGGGGAAGATAAAGAAACAATGAAACTCAGACAATCTACAAACCAAAAAGTGCAGCTCCTACAAACTAAGCTACTAATTCCATTGGGATATAATATACTTAAGAGGTACAAATATGTTTTCTTCTATATTTAGTCAAAAAAAAAACAATAAAAGGTGGCTATGGCGACACACCTCTTAATCTAAGCACTTGGGAAGCTGAAGCAGGAGGATCAAAAGTTTCAGACCAACCAGAACAAAAGAAAAGAGGACATATTGGGACAGATCAGTCATGAAGTCCTTGCCTTACACCTCTCAGGATCTGAGTTCAATTCCTCAGAATGCATATTAAGAAAACCTGGCAGTAGTGTCATGAACTTGTAGTGTCAGTACTGAGGAAGAAGGCAGGTAAAGCTCTGGTGCTTACTGGGCCAACCAGCACCAACTACTTGGGGAACTCAAGCCAGCAAGACACCCTGCCTCAAACATCCAGGCTTCTGAAGAATGACACACAAAGCTGATCTCTAGCTACACACACACACACACACACACACACACACACACACACTTACTCATTCGTTCACTCACTGGGGGTGAGAGAAAAACAATCATAGAGAAGAAATAAAGATAACATGCCAATAATCGCACATACTATCTGAGGTTCCCTACCAGGACTTCCCTGACCTTAGTCTATGTGGGTGTGTCCTACCCATATGTCTCAAGACCTTGTACTTAGTAAATGATGGATAAATGGATGGACAGACTGATGGAAGGACGGACGGACAGACAGATGGATGTTACCAAAATGTTCTCCAAAATAATTCCTCTGACTCCAAGTGAAGTTTAAATCTGTACTGCTCTCTATTTGATATTTGAATACATAATTGCCATTTTAATACCAGCAATATACAATAAGTTGTTTGGACTTTACCTTCTGCAAGCATATGGAAAAAAGAAATGAATATTTTTTTGTTGGTGGGGAACGAACAGGCTGCATACTTCAGATAGTTTCCGAAGGAATGTAACAGAAGCCCAATTATTGTTTTTAAATAAGACACAAAATAAATGTTCCAGGAAAGAATTTTCATAAAAAAGTGAAGATTTCTATGTAGGACAATAAGAGAAAGCCTGCAGAAAAAGCCATCCAGGGACAGAAGAGCTATGTGTCAGCTCCATGGGATGCCTTCCGGTCCCACACAGGTTCCTGCCCTCAGGAAGCTTCTCCGCCACTTGTCTACTTGTGGGTTAGAAACTGAAATGCAGCAGACATCACTGTGCCCCAACTCGGAATGATGAGATAGAACAACTATTACCAGAAACAAACAAGCAAAAACTAGAAACCCAGGCCCCGAAGTTCCACCTTAAATGCTTCCACAAAGAACTTGGGTCACTATGGAGGCCCTTGTCCACGTATGTGGTTAACTGTCTCCCTAACAGTGGCTCTGAGGAGTCCTGGGCTCCGAAGTCTTCCTGGAGAACAATCCCCTTCTCTCAAATGTGGGTTTTCAGCAGTGTTTGGTCTTTCTGCACCAAACATAAGGTAGTCAAAGGGCTCCTTCTGGGACATCATCTGAGGGAAAAGAAAGAGGTCCTCGCCCTCCAGTCAACAGCAGAAGCTCATCTTTGATTTACAAGAGACACTGCCCCTCTCTGGAGTTTTATGAAGGGGGGAGAGTGAGAGAGAGACTGAGACTCCACTTACAGAAATAATCGTAATTTGGATGCCAACCTGGCTAAATCTTGTCCAATTGCTATTAAACAAATCTGTATGGGAGCAGGTGTAGAAGCAGGTGCAAACCCAGATACTTAGTTAACCTCAAAGCCAGCCTTCAACAATTGTGAAGCCTTAAAGGCCAGACCAGACACATTCACGAGTTTTGCTCTTCTGGGCAAACCTCCTACTACGGACCATATAAGGCTGCAGACACTGTCTCATCCAGTCATGACTGGAAGGACTCCTGGTCACTCCCATTTTACAGATGGAAACTTGGCACCGAAAGAAAGACAAGTGACCATACCCAAGAGGCAGAACTGGTTGCCAAGGCTAGGGTGCACTAAAGCTTCCTTGCCAGCTCCCGAGACTGGGCTAGTCCTCACAACCCTACATTCAGCCTTCAGTGGCTGGCACATGCCTGCAGGCCTCAGCAGGCTGGTACAGCCCCACATCCTCAGCTGGTGATGCCCATTCCAAGAGTATTCTTCATCTCTACATTTGTCTGGTGATGGTGAATCTAACATTTAATAGACTGAGATAAGAAAGGAAACGGGCTCAACTTTACCAACGTCTGGGAGGATTCAGGAGTCAGGTGAGCCCTCGCTAGTACCACTAGAGTGGATCACATGGAAACTCTGCTTTTATCTGGAGCTATGTCTAGGGGAACCGAGGAATGAATAAACATGCTGTTTCCACCGCATTGCCTCTTCTCCAAGGTCCCTCTGTATTCGTACCTGTGCTGTGCTGATAGGGTCTATGCTAATTCATCCAGACATCAAAACTAGCCCTGGAGAGGGATCTGGGGTCAGTCATCCACCAGTTACTATATCTTCAAGTTTCTACAACATAGCTGCATTTTTTTATAAATTTGGTGTGTGTGTGTGTGTGTGTGTGTGTGTGTGTGTGTGTGCCCAATGTAACCTTTGAGTATTTCCAGGTTTTCCAAAAATAAACACAAAAACAAGCTGAACGCCACACAAAAACAGGACCTGCCCTATTTTCTCCTCCCATGAGACAATAGTTACTATAAATATAACGACCATTGCAATCACTCAGGCCTTGTCCTGGGTATAAATATCTTCACTTGGTCTTCAATACAACCCCCTGCATAGCCCTTCACCAGTGTCTGCGCATCTTAGGTCTTCCATAGCAAAGAACCACCGACTGGGAATGTTTCAGAGGCAGGGAGCCAAGGGGGCTCTGCTCCTTCAGGGTCCTCTGAAGGAGTCTCTCACTTGCTTCGGGGACACCTGGGCATCAGATCCTGCCTCCAGGCCACACAGCATCTTCTCCCTGAGTCTGTCTTCATGTCTCCATTCCACTTTTCGCATCCAGAGAAAGACACTGATCATATTGGATTCAAGCTATACTAATGACCTAAATTTGGCTATTATCTGCAGAGAGCCTGCTTCCGAATACAGAAATGAAGGAGGTTGGTACGTTAACCTAACATTTGTTAGGGAGGACAGAATTCGACTCCTAGTATCCATTTGTGGACTGCTCAGCCTTCAGGGTCACAGATCAGGGCACGCTGGCTTACACTTGTCATTCCAACACTACCAAGACTTAGGCAGGTGGATCTCCTGGAGTTTGAGGCCAGCCTGGGCTATCTAGTGAGTTCAAAGTTAGCGCGGTCCATATATGAGACCCTGTCTTTAAGAACTGAAGGCATTTAAGATCACAGCAAACTTCAGAGTTATCTCCCACATGATCCTTAGTATCTTAAGAAGCTGCAGGAAAGAAGAGAAGCGTCACCCTCTTCCTGCTGTCCCCTCTGCTTCAGACATCTCTTTTTCACTGAACTGCCCCATGTCTCTTACACACCTCAGCTCAAGCATCCTGGCAAAGTTCTCCTAGACGTTCCCACCTGGGTGAGAGCTACTCCTATAGGATCGCTGTACACTTCCGGTACCCTATAGGCTCTCTGTACACTTCCGGTACTCACACATCACCATTATGGCAAGTTTCCAGTCTCTGAGGATGACTCCCTTCTGTGTGGTTGATCTGAAGTTTGGGTTTGTTGTTTCTTTGTCAGGGTTTGGTTGTTGGTGGAGTTATGCTACAGGGTCTTATTGCCCAAGCTGGCCTCAAATGTTAGGTTCTTTTGCTTCAACTTTCCAAATGCAAGGATTACAGATGCATGCCACCACACTTAGCAGTTTAGGGATAGATGCTCCATCACCATCAGACAGACATTGCAGGGACCGTAGATCCTGGCTCTCAGGAAGGACACAGAGGCTAATCATCTGCTATTTGAAAGGAAAATTCTATACCATATCTCCCTCCCCCTCCTCAATCTGACTAGTTAACTGTGGATATCCACTTAACTTAAAAAAAAGATTTATTTATTAATACGTGAGGGCCTGCACGTATGTACGTGTACTGTGTGCATGCCTTGTGTCTTTGGGAGCCAGAAGAAAATGTCAGATCTCCTAGGACTGCTGGAGTTACAGATGGTTGTGAGCTGCCCTGTGGATGCTGGGAAATGAAGTCTAGTTCTTCTACAAGAGCAACAAGTGCTCCATTCATGGCTGAGCTGCCTCTCTAGCACTACTGCAGGTACCCACTTTATGGTCTGCGCCTACCCTCTAGCACTACTGCAGGGATCCACTTTATGGTCTGCGCCTACCCTCTAGCAC
>NC_022018.1:9261701-9268286 GCF_000317375.1 Microtus ochrogaster | reverse complement strand
CTAGCACTACTGCATGTACCCACTTTATGGTCTGTGACTAATAACTTCAACAGGCTAAACCTGACCACTGCCTTCCCTTCCTCTCACAGGCATACGAGAACCAGAGAGCTAGCTACCTCCTGCCCACCTCCTGCCCACCTCCTGCCCACCTCCTGCTTACCTCCTGGACTCGTCAACCACCTGCATTGCCTCCATCCCTCAACCTCAAGGGGTTGATCTTCAGCCCCTCCCCCACTCCAGATTTGGGACTGGTATCCACACTATCACCTCTGGGATGCTGAGATGCAAACTTGCTTCCTACCCTCCATATTCAGCCAGCAGTAACAACAGGTGGCCCTAAGTGCTTGCTTCCTGAGTGTTCCAGGGCCTACCTGTAACACCTTAAGCAGCTCCGTGTTGGGTAATAGTTGCCTCCAAGGCTGAAACATTCTTTCCTACAGGAAGCTCCTTAAGCAGGAAGGTCAACAACTCAAACCGGCTTCAGGAAGTTCCTGAAACTGACCAGATTCACTAGGTTCCTTCTGTGCCTGAGAAAAAAGCAAAGTCTAGGAACACCTCACTGGCCAATGAAGCCAAGCTGCAAAGGAGACTCTGAAACCAGAGCAGCTAGCTACCTGGAAGAAGAAACCAGCTGAACTGGCTGGAAGAGACTTGGACCAGAGTGTAACTTGAAAAGGGCACTCTCCATCTGTTTTGCTGCCTGCATGTTGTCAGGGTTCCTAGCTTTGTGAGCTGTCTTCCAGCCTGGGGAAGTCAGCTCCTCTACATAACCCCAGTACCACTCCCTGGTTCACTAAATTGGGCTTTGGTAGTATCCATACTTTGGTCTGTCATGGTTCCCTATCTGAGGTGAGCAGACATGTGTGTTTTGTCTCCCTAGAAAGTTTTCTCATCCAACAATACACTATACACACTCACACATGCCTGACGTGCTAAACATCCTTCAGGACCATAACATACATGGCAGGCTGCCCTGGGTCTGCTTGAAGTAACTTCCACATACAGTTAAAACAAACTTGGCACCGTGTACAAAGACACTTGATAGAGCCATGTCTACTGGCTGGATCCTGTTGAGAAAACTAACCAGATCGTCACCTTCACGATAGCCTCTCAGGCACACAAAGGGGCCCTGTGCGGCAGCAGAGAGGAAGGCCACCCAGCCATTCCTCCTCCTTGTGCTTACTAACTCACTGTGCCTCCTACACCCTCCTTATCAGGCAGCGTTTCTTGAGTTCTGATAGTGTCACCACAACAAATGGGGACATTGAACAGAGGAAAAAGAGGCCCGTTTGGGCCCAAAGGAATTGGCCAGTATCTCAACCCTGAAAAGAGACCAGCAAGAAAGCAAGCAAAAAGAATACAGTGACTATAGCCTGCATGGTAGCATGCAACTATAAGCCCAGCACTGGAGAGACAGAAGGGTTAGGAATTTGAGGCCAACCTAAGGTACCTGGAAAATCCCAGGTCAGCCTGGGCTATATACAGGAGAGAGACCCTGTCCAAAAAAAAATTTTTTTTTAAAGGAAGAAGCAGTAAGTTGATGCTCCCAAGAAAGATAAATGCAGAGGGCTACTGATACCTGCAGAGGTGTCTTTCCTGAGGAGTGGGGCTTGTGAGGAGGCCAGGAAGGCGGAGAGAAGGGAGGGAGGTTGAATGACATGAGTCAGAGCTTCTAGGGAAGAGGGAAATGCATTGTGGGACTGGCAAACCAGACCACTTGTCTGAGTTGTAGCCTGTCTATTGCAAATAGAAATAGATGTAGGCCAGCTTATAAAAAGTGAGGTAATTAGCTGGCGAGGTGTGACTTGTTGCCCTCCCTTAATACATGAGTTGAACCTTCTGTTAGAGGTGCCTCTCTGAGTTCATGAATGACAGATGAGTCCTGCACAGGGGAGGCCAGAACACAGTCTTTCTGTGCCTCTATGCTGCACTGCTTGGCTCGCAGCTATACACACAACCAGACCCTAAGAACGGCAGACTCCTCATGCCACACCTGTGCTTGTCTCGGGTCGGCTGCTTGTCCGGATGGGCTCCTCAAATGTATTTGTGGTGATACCCAGATCTGAGATCTGAGAATCTGGGTTCAAAACCCCAGTCTTGCCCCTATGGCTTCTCGCTCACATAACTGGTGCCCTCCCATGTGTCCTTTCTCTCCCCTCTTCCTTTCTCTCTCCCTATCCTCCCACCACCTTCCCCCCCCCGCCCTGGGCTCACTGCTGTTTGCAGCAGCTGCTGGATTTCACATATCTGGGAAGTCCATTAGCTTGCTGTTTATCCACACCATTAATGGAGCTGTTGGGTAAACTCGAGCCTGTCACCCCAGCTCTACCCCCCACAGAAAATCACCCCCTCTGGCTACAGCCATGCTACCCGCCCCAAAATCCTTTCTGTGTTTACTCGCTCTCCCAATTGGAGGTTCATATTTTACACAAGTCAGACTGTGGATTTTGCCAAAATAAAACTCTAAACATGATGGAAGAAAAGAGTCCCACCAATTCACCTAATCTGAATACTTTTTTTCTCTCTCTTTTCTTTTTTCTTTTCAACATTATATTTTAATTAGAATATTTCTCAATATTTCTCCCTTCTCCTTTCTCCCTCAAAGCTCTTCCATCTACTCCTCTCCTCATCTGGGTGATTGTGCATAAATCCATAGTTGTAAGTCACACATGAAACCCTGGTTTAGCCTATTTTCTAGAAGCTGACCCACAAAACGAGCATGGGTTGCCCAAGCTGAAGCCGAGCATTACCTTCGCATGTGGCACCGGTGGAGCCTTTGCTGAAAGGAAAAGCCAGCACCAAATGATCTCCACTTAGTCCAGGGCTGCCTGGAAATTGAGACGAAATCTACAGGGAGATGCCATGAGCTCAGCCACTCAGTGGAAAGTGCTCTCTCCCTCCCCTTTCTCTCCTGTCAAATGGCTGCTTTCTGCTCACTCTGGCTGGAAAGGATGGCATATGAGGTTTAATATGCTCAATTTCTCTTGATATAAAAAAAAAGAAAGAAAGAAAAATGCATGCAGGTTGAGAATCCCTACCCTGAAAACGCAAAATGCTCTGAAATCCATCTTTTCTTTCTATCATCATAACTCAGGACACTCTGGGGTCCGGGATTTTCAATTAGGGATGTTTAACTTGTATAGTCCATGCTAAGATTCTAATCTAACAAGCTCCAAAATCTGAAAGAGTTCTGGGTCCCAAGCATTCTGGATGAGAAATACCCAACCCGTACACAACCGAAGGATGAAGGGACAAATTCCAGCTCCCCACAGGGACATCTAGCTGCTCATTCAGCAATAAAACCTTGACAGGAACTGGGGCGGTCAATGGAGCTGATGGAGACCATCCACTCTGGAACTAGGAAGCTCGAGGGAAGGGATGCGAAACAAGAATCAGCTTGAGAATGGAAGCAAGTGAGCTCCTAGGACATCCAGGAAAAGATGATACCTAGGAGGAAGCCACCTAAAGAGTGACGTCATCATTGTGCCAGAGCAGTGGTTCCCGGCCTTCCTGATGCTGCAACCTGTTGATGCAGTTCCTCATAGTGTGGTGATCCCCAGCTATAAAATTATTTTTGCTACTAATTCATAACTGCAATTGCTACTGTTATGAATCATTATGTAAATATCTGTGTTTTCCAGTGCTCTCTTTGGGGAGTTGGAATACACAGGTTGAGAAGAGCTGTTTTATGGTAAAGAACAAAGTAGAGCTGCAACCCCCATGGTGGCTTCCTCCATAGGGAGTGAAGAGCTGGCTGGTCTCCACCCCTCCGCGTCTTCCCACTTAGTGGGGGAGGTGCTGGTCTAGTCTACATCTTTTATTTTATTTTTGAGCTGTGTTTTATTGATTTTAGTCCTTATCTGTTTGGGGTAAACGAATAATAAAGATAGTGTGCACCAACATTTTGGTCAAGAATCAAAGTCTAAAAACCATTTCAAGAGGTAGATAGTACAGTGTTGTCTGAGGAACCAGAGCTCTTTAGGGCCCCAGGAACAGGTCTGGGGCAGCCAGGAGGGCAGAGTAAAGCCAACAGGGGGAGCTCTCCTCCTTATTGCCTCAGGTACACACAGGTAGGGCAGAATATAATCACTCCTGGTAAATCAGAGTGGTCCATTTTATTGGCGCCTTCTTCCTCAGCAACATCCACTTAGAATACTGGGACAAACTCAACCTCAGTGGTAGATATGTCCAATAGTTCTACGTTCATTTACGGAAGAGTGGTCAGAAAGGGATTTGTTTTCACTCTGCACCAAAGACAGGCCTTGTTGACAGTTACAAGATAAATCCAAGGCCCCGGCAGGAAGCTAGAACCAAAACAGAAATGGAGAAGGGGCTAGAGAGATAGTTTAGTGGAAAAAAATGTTTTTTTTTCCCCAAGGGCCTGACTTCAACCACCAGCACCCACTGAAAAAGGTGCATGGGATTAGCACTTGCTCATAATTCCGATGCTGGGGAGGCAGAGACTGGGGAATCCCTTGGGCTTGTTATCCAGTCATTCTGGCTTAAATTTAGAGCTCCAGGGCTCAGTGAAAGCCCCTGTTATGAAAACCCAAGAATGATGGGTGGTGACTGAGGAATAAGACCCGTGGTTGGTTGACATTTGCCAGAGAGAGAGAGAGAGAGAGAGAGACAGAGAGAGACAGAGAGAGAGAGAGATCTCGCCCAGGAAGAGAACAAGAGCTCTATGGTGGGAGCCAGGAATCACATGACTAGCTCTGGAGTCCTAAGCATTCACCTCCTGGTCCTCAAACTGCCAGGATTAAGGCCCTTAGAGTTTCTATGCTAGCACTGGAATGTTATAGTCTAATATTCTGATTATTATTGATTCTACTAGAATATTATATATTGGAATTATTCTGAATATTTTGCTGATAGTCTGTTATTGGAAGAAGCCACATGGTGGCCAGACTTCACTGTGCAGAACAATCTGGAAGGCAACCCTCCTCTGCTTCCCATGAGAAGGTTTCCAGCTGGATGAAAAATGGAGCCGGGTTCTCAGGCCCCCGACTCGCCCCCACAGGCTCCTGTCATGTCTTCTGCATATTCAGAAAGGCCTCAATGTTTCAGAGCAAATGAAAAGATGATGCCTGTCAATTGGTTTCTTCGCCCACCACACAGCCCTGAGGGAAGAAGAATTCCAAAATGAAGAGACAAAAACGGAGAAATCAGAGCAGAGGCACAAAGGACCCCTACAGACGCTGTGCAGGAGCAAAGAGAAACGTGTGTACCTCCGCAGCTTCCTGCGAAAAGCTTACAGGGATCTGAGAAAACAAGGTATCTCTGTCAGTGTAAAGAACTGGGGCTGTATTTAACAGGGCCCCAGAAAGCCTTTTTTCATCATTTTTAAAAGGTAATTATTTTAACTGCCGATGTGTATAATAAACTCTTGTCAGCCTGACATTAAAATTTGTTTCTTTTCTCTGCTCCCCCTCTTCCCCACAAGCGCTTACTTCCCACAAGCACGGCACATGTTCTATTCCTGTTATTTCAGGGCTTCTTCGCAGAGCTCCTCGGTGGGCAGTTATTCTGTGAAGCCATGGTGTGTTTGCTTCACACCAGCCACTATCTCCCCGCGGGGATGGAAGGAGCCTACGTAGGCGGTGCTCAGGCTGCAGAACACGGCTGGGTCTTTCCTGGGGGTGGTGAGGGCTTCATCATAGGCATTGTGGGAACAGAGGGATGCAGAAGGGGACATTACCAAGATCCTTGGAGGCTAACGGCAGGAGAACACGGCTGCAGAGAGAAGAAGAGGACTGAGAAATGTTTTGGCTTCATGAGAGCCTGGGTTTGACGTGGCTCGAAGAATGTCTAAGCTCATGGGGAAGTTCCCTGATTTTCCAAGATGGAAAAACTAAGAACTCCTCATCTCTTTCTTGAGTTCCAGAAGGGCAGAGAATGAGGCCAAAGCATCTTGCATGAGGGCTTGGCACTTCACAGGCACACTGAAAGCCTGGAAAAGCTGTTCTCTGCCCAATGGACAACCTTCATACATGATCCTAGCTCTTTCGGTAGCTCTCATTTTCTCAAGAGAAAAAAAAAAAAACCTTCACAATCCAGCCTGAGAGTCAAATGTTTCAACAATTCAGGCACCTTACCTGGTCACAGACTCCTATACACACACACACACACACACACACAGACACACACACATACACACACACATACACACACATACACACATACATACACACACATACACACACACATACACACATACATACACACACATACACACACATACACACACACATACACACACATAAACATACACACATACACACACATACACACACATACACACACACATACACATACACACATACACACACACATAAACATACACACATACACACACACACACATACACACACACAGCCCCTTCTTAACTTGGCCAGCCTGGCCTCAAGAACACAACACATTACTTGCACATCCCCCATCTACCTGCCATGCCATTGTTTTTTGTTTTCCCACATTTTTAATTTGTCTTAATGAATTTTATCCCATGTGCTTAGATCATATTCATCCTTTTCCCCAGTTCACCCCTCCCAGATTCACACCCCCTTTTCGTACTCATCCAACGTGATC
>NC_022018.1:9244631-9261515 GCF_000317375.1 Microtus ochrogaster | reverse complement strand
GGGGCTGCATACTTTAGAAAATGATGTTCCCTCTCCCAGCAGCTACTCATTCATTGCCAATAGTTCTTCAGCTGGGGGGCGGGTGGCTTTGTGCCCTCCTCCCCTCCCAATGCTGGGCTTTTGTCTGGATGGAGTCTGTATCGGTTTTATGCATATTGTCATAACTATTGAGCAACTACCATGCTGTGTCTGGAAGATACTGGGTTGTTTTGTTTGTTTGCTTGCTTTTTTTATTTGTTTTTTTTTTTCAAGTCATCCACCACTTTTGGCTCTTAGAATCTTTCTCTGCCCTCCTCCTCTTCAATGATCCCTGTGTCTTGAAAGGAAGTTCCCCAATGCCATTTCTTAATCATTTGTCCTAACTGCCCATTGAAACCCATCAATACCATCCATGAACCTTTCTCTATCACTGTTACCAAAATAACAATGGACAGATATGTGTGTGTGTGTTGTGTGCATGTGTATACATACATACACGCACACGCATGCATATGCTAGAAAACTCTTGTCTCCTCTCCTAGGCCAGAACAAGCTGTGCATTCCATGAAGCTACACAAAAGCAGAAAACCCTCTCTCCTCTTTTATCTACCAGATTCAAAATGGAGCTGACTTGATGCTTTGGCACCCTAGGGCACAGTGTGAGGCTGAGGTGGTTCACCCCAACACTCCTGACCCCACCCTCACTCTCATCCCCACACCCTATATACAGAAGCTGAGATCCACAGGGAAGCAGAGGCAAGAGGGCAAGCCTGGTGGGGTACAGAAGAAACTAGGTATTTCCAGGGCAGCCTCCTCCAGGTTGTGTGTCTCCAAGATGACACAGTCCACGAAACTCTAGTACTTGGGCTACAGAAATCCTACCCAGGAAGCAGAGCTACTTGGGTCCTGGACACACCCAAGTTTCTGGAGAAGCTTCTGGAGCTAGAGAGTGCGCCTCAGTCCCCATGTCTGAGCCATGCGTCAACAGGTCCATTCCCCGGTCTTCAGGAATGGCAGAGAACCAGCTGAAAGAGTTATTGATCCTTTTGAACTAAAATCTCTACTCTTCAGACTTCTTTCACACAACGACCCATATCTAGTATCCCTAAAATCCCCTTGGACATCTCCACTAAATTCTCTCCCTGCTATCAATCCCACATACCAGCTTTTCTAGAACTTACCTCATCAATTAATTATCCTCTTTTCTGCCTACCTGATTTATGGATTTCTTCTCCTTTCCCCTGCTTCCCATTCCTTCCTGCTTCTCGATGCCCTTTCCAGAGTAAATCAGTACTGACTGCCTTCATCCCACATCCCCTTAACTTCCTCCACTGGGTGAGTTTTCTCAAGATGGGCCTCTCAGACAGATGTGACGGCCTTCTCACTTTCCATTCTTCTCGGCTAGAGTGAAGTAGGCTACCTCCTCCTCCTACCTCCATGCCCTGCCTGTCCAGCCTGCATTGTCTCCGACACCTGTCCACCCAGCTGCATTTCCCCAGGCTTAGGCCTTACCTAGCCCCTCTCCTGCCTTGCCTCTGTACACTTCCTCTCTAGGTGACCTCAGCCACTCCTGAGGGCTCAGATGCCACACTGGCAGCTGTTCCACTAGCCTTGTCGCTCCTCCAGAATGCCAAGCTCAACTTTCTAACTTGGTGCAGAGCACCTCTACCTGGGGCTGCAATGATCTCAAGCTCAACACATTTGCAGGCACATTGAACAGCTTTCCTTCCAAACTCGCCCTCCGTCTGTGCTCCTAATCTAGTGTGAAGGATCCACTATCCTTCCAGGAAGCCCTGCCAGAACTCTCTCTCTCTCTCTCTCTCTCTCTCTCTCTCTCTCTCCCTCCCTCCCTCCCTCCCTCCCTCTCTCCTCCATCTCCAACTTCTCAGCCCACCACCATTCTTGAGTTCAGGCTGTCTAGAGCTACCATGACCTAATGAAGAATTACACAAGTCTCTAGTCCTCCCCCTCCCCCATGTCTTCTAGAAGCACCTTGATTTCCAGGCCTAACCACAGTGCTTTTGCAACTTTGTACATAAACAACTTAAAAGGCCCTTCATTGCTCTCTTCTCTATAACCAAAATTCTACCCATTCCTCAAAGCCACAAGCCAGGGCAAACTCAACAGAATCTCTGCCACTTAACAACTCTGCATCACAGTGCAGATGCATGCTGGGTACTGATGTATTGTCTGTTAACACACAAGTACATGAAATTCTCCATGGAACTCTTGCATTAGCACAGCGCCTGCCCCTGTGCTCCTTTTAAACCGATCCCATATCTTTGCATCAGTTTCTCTACTAACTTGGAAGTTAGTATTCTGGGCTACATTTTATATTTTGTACTGCACTCTCCAAACAAAAAACAAAAACAAAAAACAACCTTCACAGAGAAGCCCTAACCCTCAACTTCAGTACTTGTGACCCAATTTGAAAATAAAGCCTTTGTGGCTATAATCAAGTGAAGATGAGCCCATTAGGGTGAGCCCTCAATCCAACGACTAGCTGTCCTGTTCTTATAAGAGGAGACAGACAGATGAGGGGAGACAGTCATGCAAAGACAAAGCCAGAAGTAGGCCTGTGCTAACACATGTCATGGAAAGCCAGGGCTACTGGCGGCTGAAATCCACAAGGAAGGATTCCCTTCTGGGTTTCAGAGGGACACAATCCTACGCATGCCTTCATTCCGAACTTGCAGCTTCCAAGAATACACTTCTGCTCCTGTGAGTGGCACAGTTTGTGACACTTTGTCTGGCAGCCCTGGGAAATAAAAGCAGGTGGGAATTTGCTCTCATTTGTTTTGTGACTCCTCGGTGTCCACAAAGTCCTTGAAACTCTTGGTGAATTAGTTTCTCCGTAAATTTGTAAACAAAATGATCCAGAGGCACCAAGAGTCTCTTGCCATGAGTGAAGATTTTATAAAAATTATCCTATTCAACTTGAGTGCCATTCATATTTAAATGATCCTTTGTATGTCCCAGGGTTGATATTGGGGATTGAATCCAGGGCTCACATACTCGCACAGACTTGGCAAGCACTCTACCACAGACACTTCCCTTTATTTTGTTTGTTTGTTTTGTTTTGTTTTCCTAGATAGGGAGACAGGGTTTCTGTGTAGCCCTGGCTGTCCTAGAACTGCTCTGTAGATCAGGCTGGCCTTGAACTCACAGATCTGCCTGACTCTGCCTCCTAAATGCTGGGATTAAGGGTATGCCTCCACCACCACCTGGTTTCCTTTTACTTCTTATTTTGTGTCTAAGCTGTCCAGGTTGGCCTCAAACTCAGTCCATAGCCAACCTCATAGGTAGCTGTGATGATCATGTGTACTATGAGATCCAACTAAACCATCTTTTATATATACATATATATATATACACATATATATATCATAGGAGTGCGTGTGTGCATGCGTGCATGTATGTGTGAGTGTTTTGAAAGTCAGTTCTCTCCCCCTAGCATATAGGCTCTGGAGATAGATCTCAGGCTATCAGGCTTGGCAACAAGTGCCCTTCTTTATCCACTGAACCTTCTTGCTGGCCCTAAAATATGCCTCACGTTTTTAAAGACCTGGAGGGAAATCCTCTCCCTTTTTATGTTTGTTCGGTTTTTGGTTTTTTGGGTTTGGTTTTGGTTTTTTTTCAAGACAGGATTTCTCTGTAGTATTGGAACCTGTCCTGGAACTCGCTCTGCAGACCAGATTGTTTGAACTCACAGACATCCACCTGCCTCTGCCTCCCAAGTGCTGGCATTAAAGGCATGTGCCACCATCGCCAAGCCCTACAATATTTCTTTATAAAAGCCTAACTACTGATAAACGATGAACAGAACCTCAGAACTAGTCTTTATATCCAGAAAAGGTGAAACTGCACTGCGTTCACCTCCCTCTCCTAGTCTCTGAATAGCTCCTGAAACAGTGTCAAAGCAGGTGGTTGACCTGCAGGTGTCCGCTACAGGAAACAGACTCTCTGCCTGTGCAAAACTGTGACCTTGTCCCCATTAGCATAAGACTCCACTCCACGGAGCTCAAGGCTTCAAATACTGGCCAGCAGAAGTCAGATACCCTGAAAGGGGAAAGGAGATGGACAGCTGGGTGCAGGCTTTCTTTGCATGCCAAAGGAAGAGTGCTGAGATGCCACACCAAGATGCCAGCGCTGACACTGAACTAACTTCAAGTCAACCAAGAGGACATCTGAACCGAAAGCCGATGTAAGACGGACAGCTGGAGAGGAGGCTGGGAAGACCGTGCATTCTTCTCTTGTTCATAGGCTGAAAACCAACCTGCAGGGAACATTCCAGAAAGCCCTTTGATGGACAGAGAGGAAACATTTCTAAGCCTCGGTCAATCTGTCTGTTGGTCTCCACCAGTGTGGTGGCCATAAATAATATGTCTGAGTCACAGCAAAAATCCACAGTCTCTCTGGGGACACAGCCAACCAGTAACAGGTGCACCCTGCCTGCTCCTGTGAGGAAATGGAGCTGGAGGGTGGCAAAAAGACTCTCCCTGCCTGCTACAAAAATGCAAATGGGGCATTCTTCTCGGGGAAGGCAACACAGAACCACCAGGCCTGGCCTGTGAATGACACAGTCCCTGATTTTCCAAAGCTCCTGCAAGGGCTCGATGTGTCTTTCATCTCTTAGCCCTGAAACATGATGCTACCCGTACAATTTTAATGGACGACAGACATGACCTTGGATACCTTGCTCTTAGTGCAGGTAATTTTAAATAAAATGAACGCTAGGCCACAGAGAAGCAGGTTCCACTCAGCTCAGGCTTTTTCCAGGATGGCTATCTTGAAGTTTGTAATTATTGAACATAAAGTACTTTCCAAAATAAGTTAGTAGTGTCCCTACTGGTACCCTCGGGGCAAGTCCAGCGTAGCCTGTGCCAAGTTGGTCCTAAACCCTGGGAACAGCAGGGTGATCTGGTGGCTTTGCGCTGTCCTTCCCATCTCTTAAGTGTACTGTCTCTCTACCTGAGCCCTGTGTGCTCAGAGGAGCGATCACATGAACCGTCTAAATTCCACTACCCTCTTACTTGTAGGTTTCTCACACGATCTTTTCTTTAACAGCTTATCTGTCACCCATGAGATTAAAAAAATACACTAAAGAAGAAAGGTCTTTTTACCATGGAGTTTTTGTCTACATTTTGATCAAGCCTTTAAGCAGAGGCCTATCACTCTCAGGAACCGCAGGTTTCTCCTGCAGAAACCCAGCAGACCAAGAGCTCCTGTCCCCACCACGAGGGAAGTTGTGTCCTCAGCGGATGCTCTGCTGACAGAAGGTCACTTGCACCAGCCTTGTCTCGCTCCTCACCAGGTGGTCAGGAACTGGTAACAGCTAGGTCTACCTTTTCCAAGAGGAGCTGCCTAGGTGGCTTCTAATAGCCATTTCTTCTCAGTCAGACATCTTGAGCATCTTTCTAAATGAACTGTTGCCTTCACGGAGATAGAGAGCTGTAGGCAAGTCAAGGGAACATCGATGCAAACAAAATATTCATGAAGGCACTGCTTAAAGTACTCACTGAACCACGGATGGCTACCCTGGGTAGAATCATGACAGGAAAGCAAGTAAACCAAGATGAGCGGAATAACAATTTGTAAAACCTATGGATAACAAAAGGAGCAAAGATACCATGTAATCTGTCCCGAATATTTCTAGAGAGATATACAAGGCGCCAGCCTCTTGGGAAGGAAGAGGAGCCTGAGATAAGAAGACTTCCAACCACTGGCCTGTTACTATTGAATTCTTGACTGTGTTCATATATTAATTTTTTAAACATTAAAAATACAAATAAAATGAAGAAATGGAAAGGTATCAATACATTTAACAATGTAAATCCTTATTTAAAATCTGTGACATTAGCCAGATGTGGTGATTTATGCCTGCAACCCCAGCATTTGAGAGGTACAGACAAGAGGATCAAGAAGACCTCACTCAACTACAGAGTAAGAGAGAAGTCAGTCTGGGATATGTATGTGTATATGTAAATGTATGTGATGTATATATGGTCCTATCTCAGAAGACAAAAACAAAATAAAAAATCTTATTATCTACTTTTAAATTAATTTATTCTCTGACAATTCCATTCACATTATATAATACATTTCGGTCATACTCATCCCTAGGCCCTCTTTTCTCCTCCCATGCTCATCAATGCCCCCTTCCTCCCACCAAGTCCCTACCCGACTTTCATGTCTTATTGTTTTTGCTTGTGACCTTTGGGTTTAACCAGAGCCACTTGCTTGGTCACTGGTGCAGCACTACCTCCTGAAGCATGGTTAACACGGAAAATGGCCCTGACTCTCCAATCAATGCCTTTACTTCACCATAAGGACACCAAGAAGAATGGATAGCCAAGAGTTGCTGAAGGCAGGCCTGCTGGCCTGCCATTCACTTCAGTTCCTCCCTCTCTCCACAACATTCTCACATCCACGCCCACAATCTAGATTCCCTCTTAAGGGAGGCCTGGCTGGTCTTTATTTCATGCGTTAGCTTGACTTCTGGGAGATCTCTGTCTTTGTGAATTAATGTCTGTTCCCAACGTGCCAGGGCTGTGCTCCCATCACTCACTTCAGCTCCCTGGGCTTCTCTAACCCATCGCTCTCATGAGGTTTCCCTGAGACAAAGAATACCCCATGGTTCATCTGTCCCTGCAAGGACGCCATGTTCTTTTCCCTTTGCCCACACCACTCCAACTGCTTTGAAATGTGAGCTCCCAAAAGGCGGCGACTCTCACGAATCATGCCCGCCAGGGCCATTCAGACACCTTTTGCCACAACAGTCCCGTTAGCTATGACACACTGAATCAGGGGTCAAGGAGCACTGGCTACAGATAAAGTTACAAACTTACCACAACAAACAAGGAGAAAGTGAGCTCTTCCCACCTCCTTTGGAAGCTTTCTCTTTGCCTGGTCTCTGCTCCTAGCTTTTCCTGACTTCTTAGCAATGCAATAGCTTCACTGTTACATAAGTTGGGGAGCCTCTAAATACTTGGTCTCTTTCAAGAAACCCACAAAATCAACACAATCATTTGGTGGTTTAGGCACTAGCCATCAACAAAGCCCAGACTGATACTCTATTTGTTATGTGTAAGGTATTTGTCCAAGTTAAAATTCTCTTCATTTTGCTAAATTCTATCCTTGACTGTTTATAAACCAGCTATTTTACTTGACCTTATTTTGGGGTTGAGTGGGGAAGTAGAAGTAAACCTAAACGTGCTTTAAAATAATATTTTGAAGGAGAAAAGAACTTAAAAACCTAAGTTTGAACATCAGACTTACTTTCTTCTCTTCTAGAGACAAAGCAGCTCTGACATTTCACTCTAGAGAATTCTCTTTTTTTTCTTTGTATATTAAAACTTTTTAACCTGCCCACTCATTAATTAATTGAAAATATTTCCTTCTGGCCTCTAACTGCTCAGGGACCTCTCCAAGCAATTTCCTCACCTATAATTATGTGGATGGACTGGGTTAACAGGTGGCATTATTATCCAAGTCAAATTGATGTTGACATGAATGTTAACACTGCCCAATGGGAGGGTTTCTCCCCTGCTGGGACCTAGATGATAGAGAAGGTTTTCCCCACAGGCATTTCCATATGGGGAGAGCTAGAGTCCCCCAAACTGGGGAGAGGGGTGCATATCATCTTGGTGTTAGCATTCCCTCTCCAAGGGGCAGGGCCATAATGACTGCCAGCAACCCCCTCCACGGGTTTCCAAGCAGGGCACAGGATGCCAGGACAGAGATGTACACAGAGAACTACCAGGATGGCCCTGCCTCATCAGGACACGTCTTTTACTCTTTCTCTCTTTCTTTACTGGTGGTGCTGGGAATCAAGCCCAGGACTCATCACGTGGCTAGGCCAGTACTCTCTCAGAGAAATGTAACTCTGGGCTTATCACCCTTGCATGTCAAGGCACAGGGCCATTCCCTGCTATTGAGGATTCTTACTTTTCCTGCACTTCCAGGGCACTGTCACAAATTGAGGGTGTCTTTCTTGTTTCAGGCAGTCTGGCTCACCTCTGAGCTGCTCATATGTCTAGAAACTAGAACCCTTTCTTCCAGCTCCCAAATAAGAAGAATGACCTACAGCAACAAGGTCTGTTCGTATACTGGCTGACGTCCTCCCACACATTTCTGTAAAGTGTTTGGGGGTGGGATTACAAGCTAATGGGTATGTGTGTTTTCATGTCAATGGTACATTGCTCAGTGGTAGAGCTGGTGGTTAAAGTGGCCTAGACTCTGAGTTCCAGAGACCAAACTTAGGCCATCAGCTTACCCAGCAAGTGCTTTCCTAGGCCATCTCCCAGCCCCTTTGGTTTGCTTGTTTATTGTTGTTGCTGTTGTATGCCCCCTTACACACACACACACACACACACACACACACACACACACACGGTCAATCACGTGATCACAGCTGGCCTCAAAACTCCCTACAGGGCTGCAGAAGGCCTTGATCTTAAAACTCCCAGTCTTCCTGCCTCCACCTCCCCTCTCCAAGTGCTGAGATCACACAATGCACCACCACCACATCCAGCTTATGTGTTACTAGGGGTCCTACAGCCTAGGATTCATTACAGCACAACGGCCCTCTCCCAAGTGAGCTAGGCCCTCAGTGCCAAGAACAACCGAGGCTGGAAGCCAATGGGAGAATGCATCCTTTGGCATCCGTTGGCAACACAGCCCCTTAAACCTCATGTCTCTCACTGCCTCTGTGTTCTGCAAACCCTGCAGAGAGGAGAGAAAGGAGTGACTGAAGGTTTTGATGTCTGCTCTGGGGTCCAGGTGTAACAGACACGAGCAGGAAAGAAATCAGAGCGCAGTACGGGTTCCTCTCCCTGCGTTGGCCCTATGCTTTCTCTGGTTCTGCTTGCTTCCTTCTCCTCTTAAAGCTTACCACACATTACACGGACAGGTGTATGTTTTGTGGATGTCAAATACAAACCAAATTTAAAGAAGACTAAGGCTGTATTCTAAAATCTTCCTATGTGATTCTTTCCACTCTTCCTGCCAACCCCCTGTACTTAAATTTTTAAATAAGAAAAGTGGTCAAACCCAGTGAACTGTAATTTGCCCCTTGGGACTCCTGGGAAGTCAGAGTTCTTCCTGTAGGTAGGAGGTAACCAGGTTGCCAGCTCTGTCCTCAACAGGCTCTATTATAGGTATAGTCATCACAGCAGCGGGTCCTATCTGCAGTGTACAGTGTTTCAGGCAGACTCATTCAACAGTCCCGGAAAGCCCAAGTCATGTTCCACACTCCTCCAGAGCCTTCCCACACCATGGCACCAAACATCCGGACAACAATGACCAGTCCTCCACCAAAGTCTCTATTGCCCCCCTCACCCCTTTGTGACTGATAACTCTAACTTTTTAGCTATGTGCATAAGTATCTAGAATAAATACTGTATTTCCAGACCTTCCATAACACAAATACAAAGGGCTGGGAAGACGGCTCAGTGAAGGATTTGCTGGGCACGCAGAAGATCCTGAGACTGGACCCTGAGTGCCCTTGTAAAAAACTGGACAGGGTGATGGCACCCGGATTCCTAGAACTGGGAAGGTAGAAACAGGGGGATTCCTGGAGCTCGCTAGCCAGAGAGATTACAGCATCAGTGAGTTACAGGCTCAGTAAGACACCCAGTCTTAGCCAGCCAGTAATCCCAGCACTCAGGAGGCAGAGGCAGGAGGATCTCTGTGAGTTCGAGGTCAGCCTGGTCTACAAGATCGAGTTCCAGGACAGGCTCTAAAACTACAGGGAAACCCTGTCTCGAAAAACAGAAAGAAAGAGAGAGAGGGAGAGAGAGAGAGAGAGAGAGAGAGAGAGAGAGAGAGAGAGAGACCCAGTCTTGAAATATAAGAAGATACAATAGAGGAAGACACCAAGACACCTAATATTAACCTCTGGCTTCCATATGCATGTACATCTGTTTGTGCTGGAAGGAGAGCTCACGCACACACATATACATACCACGCACACATACACACACACATACACACATCACATACACCACATGCATACACATACATGCACATACCCCCCCAAACACACACCACATACACACACACACTCACATTTAAAAAAACAAAAAGCAAGCAAGAACGCCGTCCTCTCCTTTCCCTTAGAATGAATATGTGATAGCTGGAGTTTCTGGCAACCTTCTTGAACCATGTGGATGAAGGGCACACCCTTGGAATACAAGCTATATAGAGCCAAATTCCTGATGTATTCATGGAACATCATAGGAATCCTACCTACTTGCTGTCAGTGAGAAATGTGAGGGGCTGGACCACACTGCTAGAGGTGGAGCCTCACAGATGACACAGGACCAGGAGGACGGCTGCCTGCACGGCTCTCCCACTGCTCCCAGCAACCAGTACTGGCTGGTTCCCCTTAGCTCCCTTCCCCCACTCCTGGGGCCTGACAATTCGCCAACAATGGGCAAATATCACCATTAGCTTTCTGCTAATTTGGATTTTCCATTTTAGGTGGGCATTCTAACTTCTAACGGGTCTGTATTAAGTGACACCCTACCTGGTCACTGTAGAGGTGGGTTGGGGGCCCTTTCTTACGTTCCTGCAGCAGTCTGGCTTTCTCAGCTCTGCCCCACCCCAAGGACTGGTCCATCCCACTCCATCCCTGGTGCCTACTCAGTATCTAGGGTCGCAGTGGAAAGCCAACAGTTATTTGCTGAGTGACAAACTTGGAGTGGCACAAAAGAAACTCCTGTGCTCTGCAGGGCGTTATCAAGCGCAGGAGGGGAAAAGAAAATGATTTTCCTGCCCTAGGAAACCTGGCAGATGTTCTGTTTGCCTTAATTAACTCCCTGGCACTCCCTCCTGGCACAACGGCCATTGTTTGAAGCAGAGCAGTGTCTCCTCGGTTTTCAGAGGCTAGATGCTGAGTAATGGGCTAGATGAAAAGTCGGAGCGTCCCAGGGAGGGCACCCAAGCAAGGGAGCAAGCTTAGAGCGAGGGGTGGACCCAAGGCCTTGAGCATGCTGGGCAAGTGTCTGACCACCAAACCACATTTCCTACCCCCACTCCTTTTATTTTTTCCTTTCGTTTGTTTGCTCGTTTTTGAGGGAGAGTCTCATTGTGTAGCCTAAGTTAGATTGGAACTCATGGTAAACTTCCTGCCTCAGTTTCCTAAGCGCTGGGACGATAAGCATGTGCCACCTTACGTGGCTATCTTTAAAAAAAAAAACAAACAATAGAAACCACTGTATTTCAGATGTGTAAGAAGACCTACTTCCACAACGCAGGGTCTGACCAGGTCCCTGGTATAGCTGTTGGTCAACTTAGTAGCAATAATTTCCATTTCCAACCCAAAACTGATCCTCTTTATCTTTCACACAGAAAAAAAAAAAAAAAGCCCAGCACTTCCCTTTTAGCCAAAGGAGGGTTACCCAAGAGTACCTGGCAGGGTTGAGGTCACCTGGGCCTCTGCTTCTCACCTGGGTTCAGCAGCTTCCCGCTGTTGGCCCACTTTCAGACTGCAAGAGTGGGGGGTGGGGAGCGGGAAGGGGACACATCGAAGAGGAGCCAGGACTAGCTGCTGGAAGCAGTGCCAGCACCAGGCAGGCAGCCCTCCTGGCCTTCTCTCACCTGTGACGCTCCGCCTTCTGTTCCTTCGCGTGCTGTACTGCAGGCACGCCGCCAGCCCCACACATCTACGGTAACGACAAAAGGCCTTGCAGGACACATGAGTCCCGTGCCCCTCACCTTGGACGCACAGGCCTCCCTGCGTGCGTTATCAAATGCGCTACCCAAACGGAGTGTCCGGTGGGAAAGAGAAAAGAGACCCAAGGTGCCGGCCCACGCCCCTTCCCCCACAACCCTACCACACACCAGGTGTGAGAAATCCAAAGCCTCAGCTTGGCTGGGCCCGTCAATCACGTGTCACTCACATGTCACTCCTGGGTGGCGAAAATAAAGGAGTAGGGCCAAGCAACAACACTTGAGTAAAATAGCCGGTTATTAATACAGATCAGACACCTCTCATGTAGAAGGGTAGCTGGGGATTCAGGCCAGCTTCCTAAAGCCCAGCTTCCAGCCTGCCCAGGTGCTGAGGTAAGTGTGTACTCGGGCGGACATCCCTTCCCCCACCCCACCCCAGGCCCAGTCTCACAATCTGACCTCCTTTTGCCTCCTACCTTTGATTTTCTTCACCAGGGGCCATGAGCTTCCTGTTCACTACAATCAAAAAGACCACAGTCCTGCAAAGGGGACTGACCCACTGACCGGTGCTCATACACTATGTGCCCCCCACACCCGTGGATATTCCTGAGAGCACATTCCTTACCCAGACAGAGCCCACCCCTCACTAAAGAGAGCAGGGAACAGACACAGCATCCCTTTTCAGCACCCTCAATCCCACTATGATGCAGCCTCCTCTTCCTTCCCACCCCCCGAGGTGCGGCTCTCCGGCTGCAGGCTAATCCTGCCCTGGTGGACTGTGGACTTAGAGTCCTACATTTTTTCAGTTGCCACCACAAATGACCGAGAACCAGCTGTCAGTGGGAAACGTGTGTTTAGACAAGCGATGGGAACTCAGGAACATCCCACTGAAGGCAGACACGGGATGCAGGTGAGGGTGACTGAGGGGACACTGTCAGGGGACGGCTGTTTATTTAGGCAGCATTCGCTTGACAACAGGATACCATCTAGGTCTAATAACTCATCCAAGATAAAAAGGATGCTTTCTAAGATAGTCATAATTTTACTTCAAAGAAACAAAACCTTAACCAGGAATGGTAGCACCTTCCCGTAATCCCTCCACTGGGGAGCCTGGGGTGAAAGGATAGAAAACTCCAAGCCAATAAAATCTCTTGAGTTCCAAGCTACCTCAAACTATCAATTAAACAAGAATATGGGCTGGGGATATAGCTCTGTGGGTAGAAACAATTGCCTAGCATATAAGAAGTCCTTGAGTTCAGTAGCTGGCATTGAATGCAGTAATTCCAGCATTTGGGAGGTGGAGAAAGGAGGATCAGACCTTCAAGGCCCTTCTTAGCTACATAGTAAATTCATGACAAACGGTGGATACATGGAATCCTGTCTCAGGGAAGGAAAGAAAAGAAATGCAATGGCTTGGTTACATTGTCTCTCATTGCAGCTAGAGACCAAAGTCTATGAAGAGCAAAGAGTATCCGTTCCCTGCAGGCCTAGGCCCACAGTGGGATCGAGGATGCTGATGGCCTGAAACCTTCTTCCCCAGGTTGCTTTTTTTTTCACTTTTCTTTTTTTTCCCTTTCTTCTTGTTGTTCTTGTTCTTGTTCTTGTTCTTCTTCTTCCTCTTCTTCTTCTTCTTCTCACTGTCTCGTTTTGGAGAATGGCAAGACCCACAGGGACGGAATCTGAAAATGGTTTGTCCCTTTTGGTGAATTCAAAGAAAGACATCTCACAATTCCTAAAGCTGCTTGGCGGATGGTTTGGGAGAAAATGGTTCCAGTCCACAGGGGTGCTAATTAGAATCAATTAAAACTCAGCTGGGCTGCCCTGGCACTGGGTTACCTTGCAGGACTTGCTCAGCCCTTATGAAAATCAAAGAGGACTCCCGAGAGAAAGAGATCCTGTAGCGAAGAGCCTGCAGTAATTGGTGTATGAACTTATTGACCCCGGCAAGCCTCTTGACCCCACCGAAGCCAGCCAACACCCCAGGAGGTGAAACCTTGGCTCTGTTTGTCAAGAGGATCAAGGGCCTACAGCTGTTGCTGGCACCATGATAAACTCTCTTCCATTAAAAAAAATATCAAAGAAATAAAGAGGGCTGGAAAAACATCTCAGTGGTAGAGTACTTGCCAAGCATGAGGGAGGCCCAAGGTTCAAGTCCCAGGACTGCAAGATAGATAGATAGATAGATAGATAGATAGATAGATAGATAGATAGATAGATAGATAGACAGACAGACATTCATTAAGACTTTATGGTTTTGTATATGTGTCTACCAATAAACAGTCATTATTGCATGCTAGAACAGCCATCTCACCCCAGAAGAAAACAAGAACCAGGTTGTCATCTGAAAACGAAGGCACTCCCCCTTCAAGTAACAGAGTGTCTTGTCTACACTGTGAGACAGGTAACTCATTTGACCACTAAACCTACTGGGGTGGGAAAAAAATGAATTTCTCAGTCAAGTTATCACGTTCAGACTTAAAAACTGTGGCTAAATGTACAGTTTGTTGTGTGCCGGTAGTGACTTCATAGAGCCATTTTCAATTCAACACATCAATTCATAATTTTTTGAATGAGAAAAAAACACTCCTGTATTTTCAAAAGGCCATCACCCACATTTTGTAAACATAAGTGAGACCTAAGTTTGCTCCCCATGAAGACTTTCTGGAAGGGAAAACTCAGTGACCACATTGCTAGAGCAGGGCAGCTGAGAAGAGACGCCAATGTATGCAAAGGCCACTAACAGCCTAAGACAGGATGTCATCGGGGCAAAATGGATGACTCAGACGGTGTCTCTCAAGAGCAGGGATTGCTAACTATGCACCCAGGGACACCAGCCATGCTGATGCTGAGAGAGACAGCACAGGCCTCCCAGGTCTCAGTGCTTGGTCTCCCACTCTCAGGATTCCTTGGTGTCTGCTCATGTGGTCCTGGCTAGCATGACACTAAGAAATAAGCCAAGTTCTGATCCTCTTGGGCTCACCTCAGGCTAAGGAGGGGAACACTAGGAGAGCCAGATACTCTCTGGAATATTCCCTAAGATATGATCACTCTAACAATTTGGTGGGGCCTTCCTCACCAGCATAAACACTAAAACCAAAATAGATATGGTATACCTCTGTTTATGAACATCATGAATTCCTTCGTGTGTGCTCTGAAGACATCATCACTATTTATAGACATGTCTAGTAAGACCATTTTCCAAATGGCCATTTCCAAAGCATCTGGTGAGAGCCCAGGGTAGCCACACTGCCTTTGACATGACATCACAGTTACTTCCCAGCGACAGGCAAACAGAAAGAAGCTCAAGTGATTACATGGAGAAGAGTTTCTGTCTGGAAAAGACACCTAGAGACTGCAATAATACCTAAGTTCTCAGAGCTTTCCCAGCCAATGCAGGGCCTAGAACACAGTCAATGAGTGTCTACTGAAGAAACAGCCAGTGTGCTGTGCTGCAGAAGAACTTTTAAGGATCTACGTCCACTCTAATTGCTGAATGTGCTAGCCTGTTTTTCATCTAACTTTCCTTGGGACAAAACCTATCTTTCTTATATCCACAGACTGAACTACAGAAGGTGCTGGAACGTGATTACATTCCCCATATTTCCTGTTAGCGTTCCTTGAGCTCCTAAAAAGCAATCACCAGCAAGACGCCTTCCATGTGCAGGTCTAAGTGTGTCTGCAGGCCTGTGAGGACCAAGCTCAGCTGTGCTCCCTCAGCCTGTCTTTATCTCTCTTTCCCAGTTTGGCTTGCTGTGTTCGGGACACGCAAACAGTCCAACTTTAATGTTTAACTCTGAGGACCATAAAAGTATCAGTCAGAGGCACAGGCTGGAGCCTAAAGGGCAAGAGTCAGCATCCCACCACAGGTTAGCTCCCATTGAGATAGCAAGAGCACCACCCTGTTTTTCCATCCCAAATCCCAGCAGAGGCCAGAGGAACATATGGAGCAGAATCCTGTCGCCTGTGGCACACTAGATCTTCTAACTTGGAGGGAACAGCCCTTGGTGCTGGTTCTCCTATGACTGCTGTCTAAGTATTCCAATCCCATAGAATTACATAGCATGAACACCAAAGCAATCCCCATGCCTTGTCTGTGGACTTCTATTGTTCTAAGAGCAGTGAGTGCTAGTCTGTGTGACAGCCCCAGACTCATGTCCTAACCTTTCTTCCAAGCACACTCCTATTTATGTTTCCCTTTTGCCACTCTCTCGAAGTTACTGATCTCTTTCAAAATGTTCTCTTTCTGCAGAAGATGCCTCTCAGATCTAAAATGCAAGAAATAAAGGTCTAAAACAGACGGAGCCTAGATTTGGAAAAGAAACTGCTCATGTCCTTTGCTCTGCTAGGACTTCACCTCATATTGCATTGTCCTTTGGTCACACTTGGAAGAGCTGAGCTGAGCTGGTCCTCCCTGTCCCAGCCAGAGGGAATCTAGATAACAGAAAATCAAAGTGCCTACAGAGGTCAATGCAAAAATCCACAGAGGGACCTAGTGTGTGTCTGCAATCCAGACTCTATGCTCTTAGCAACCCCCTCTGCAGATAAGCATTGCACCTATAGCCCTTCTATGGACTATTCCAGCCCATTCCATTATTCTAGTTCCGCCACTGGAGGAAGACATCCGAAACTATCACATCCGTATACCTATGAACTCAACTTCCTTAGGTCTGCACTGCTTCCTGGCTACACCATCTACCTGACCCTTAAACAGACTCAGATTTGAACACATATGTACCGTTCACCCAGTTGCCTTGTAAACTGAGTACAGGGTGCTCCTAGCTATACCATCTACCTGACCCTTAAACAGACTCAGATGAGAACACGTGTACTGTTCACCCACTTGCCTTGTAAGCCGAATGCACGGGGCTCCCTTGCAACCCTGCCTTTCTGAGAGCAGGCAATGCCATAAAAGTTTGTGAGTTCCTGTCGAAGAGAGGTCAAGTTTTAATACTAGATCTCAAAGGAGGGAAACCTCGAGCCCAGTGGAAATAAGGCTTCCAATGCCTTGTTTTCCTTTTGGAAATGACAGGTGTGTGTGTAGCCTGGCACTGGCAGTGTAGCCTTGGCCACGGACAACCATGGGTAGATTTGATCATTGCCACGTTGCCATTTGCTGCTCACGGATTTTTGAAAAATGATCCTTTCAGGATAAAAATTTCCACAACTGCTTCAGATCTTTGGATCCAAAATAAGTCATTCTCTCCATTTCTGCCCCTCCCTCCCTCCCTCCCT
>NC_022018.1:9211356-9244531 GCF_000317375.1 Microtus ochrogaster | reverse complement strand
ATCTCTCCCTCTCAATCTCTCTTTCTCACCCTGAAATTTTGAACAATACCCAGTCAACCATGTAGAAGTCAAGCATTAGTTAATAATAATAATAATAATTTTTAAAAACAGAATGACACAGTTGTATCTTTCAAAATCAATGTAAGCCTCTTTTCAAAAACAACTCCAAGACTAAGGAACTTTCTGTTTGTCTTGGTCTCACCAAGGATGTACCTTGTTGATAATGAGGGCCAATGGGATAGGAACAGATCACAAACAAGAGGCATATGTATTTCTTCATTGTACTGGCTTCAAGCTTCACAGATTCCCAAAGTCGTGTTCCTCTCCCCATATCCTCTAGAATTTAAAACTATGCTGTATTCACGAAACTCTCATGGTTCACTGGGACTGAGCTAAACTCAGGGAGATGGGGGTGAGGGTTAGAGATAACCCGGGAATTTGGGGGCAGCTTTTGCAGTTAACCATTTTTAAAGTAAGATTCTCTACAACTGCTGCCTGCAATGAACTCTTCTGCCCTCGGGGCTCCCATCTAGAAAACACTCTGGAAGAATAATTGTTTTAAGACTCCGACTCATACATGTATATTCTGATGCCCATAAAACAGGATAAAAGTTTGGTACTCTCTGGTCACCTTGGCTAGCAAATGCGTTTTTCATTTGATAGTATCAGTTACAAAATGTTTGCAATCTGCAGGACAAAACATTGGGGAAACTTTCTAAACCTGATCCCCTAGTGATGTTACCAAAGCTTACATCACAACCAGTGACAGCTGCCAAAATAAAATTTGTCATTCTTAACTTTGTGTTGCTTTATTATTACAGCTTTTTTTTTAAGAGACCCTTTAAGAATATTTAGGAGGCTGGGGATGTAGCTCAGCCGTAAAGTGCATGAGCAAGGACCTAGGCAGTGTATTCAAACCTTAGCATCAAAAAAAAAAATTATCATGATATAATTCATAGAAATTGCATGGTATGTGCTGAACACATTTAAAACAGACACACTATTATAATCTTTAATACAGATTTTAAAAAGAAAACCTTAAGTTTTGACATGACATATACATATATCTCAAACCCCAAAAGGTGAAAAAAGGGGGGGGGAGAAACTGGTAAAAATTCCTTGCATAGAGCAAAAGAATGGAGTTCCCCTCCCAGAGAGTAGGAGACCAGCAACTTGTTGGGCTGCATTCTCAAAGACCCTAGGACTGCTCACAATAAAAGCTGACGTTGACCTTGTAGGAGCAAAGAAGAGATTGGAAAAGCATCCCAGGGACTTCTACCAGGTCCCGAACCTCCTCACACCCCCATCTCTTCACTCACACTCTGGCTGTTCCCTGCACTGCCTCTTAACCAGACAGATCTCTGACACAGACTGCCCCAACTTTATCTAAAGTGGTGACCAGAGAAAACAGCATCCTTCCAGAAGCCAGGTCCCCAGTCAGTAGAGTCTGACTGCACCTACAGTCGTGAGGGAGAGAGACAGACAGATAGACATAGAGAGATCAAGAGACATAGAGACAGAAACTCAGAGAGACAGAGGCAGCTGGAGGGGGAGAGGCAGCGAGAGAAAGTGACCATGTGCATGTGTTTGGAGACAGGATTTAATGTAGCCCAGGCTAGACTCAAGCTACTATATAGACTAGGGTGCCCTTGACATTTTCTTTATTTTGCTTCCACCTTCCAAAGTGCTGAGATTATAGATATGTACCAACATCCCCAGCTAGGCCACAGTATCAGTAACGAACTAGCTAAACGGTCGCAACTTAAAAAAAAAATTCTATCACTAGTCCAGTCTCCAAGGAAATAAAAATCTGGACCCAACTGGACTATTTTGTAGGTCTAAACTCCTTCTCTGGCTCCTCTATTACTCTCAGTATAAAGCCCAAACTCCCAAATTGCTATTCACCTGAAGCGGCCCCTTGGGATTCCACCTTTAAGTCAGAAAGAAGGAAGGGTGGAGGACAGATTCTAGGTGAGAAAACTCCCGACTTGTCCTCAGGCTTCCCACTCACTCCCGCCCACCAGGCTTCATGACGGTAGCATTGCTCTTTGCTTCAGGTCTGTGTTTAAAACCAGCTCCTCCAAAAGGCCCACAGACTAGACAGGGGCCCCTTTGGGTGCTCTGACAGCATCTGTCATGAAAATGTACTTTCAACTCCTCCCTAGTTTAAACATACATGCTCAAAGTCCGTATCTATCCTGTCCGCAAGGCCTAGCATGACAATAGCCATGGGGGGTGTCCCATAATGTTAACTTCAATGAAGGAATCATCTAGAAAGCGGGAAAAAAAAGGGAGAGATGTGCATGCATGATTCCTTCCTTCAGTGACGGTGACTGACTCCAGCCTGATGAGCTGCCTTGACTGGTCACCTGTGTGGGATCTGAACTCAGCTGTCCCTTGAATTGTAACAATCTTTTATCACAATGTAGCAATAAATATGCCTCATTAACAGTGAGTGAAAGGGAAAGGGGATGAATCTGACCACCCACATCGCATACATGTATTAAAATGTCGCATACATGTATTAAAATGTCACGATAGAACTCACTAATTTGTATAATCGATACCTGTTTATAAAAATGGCAGAAGAGGGCTGGGGAGATGGCTTTGTGTTGCTGTGGAAGCTCAAGGCCCTGAGTTCGATTCCCCAGCATCCAAATAGGAACTATTAAAGAGCCAGGCATGATGGTGCCTGCCTGTAATCCCAGGACTGAAGAGGAAGAAACGGAAGAATGCTTAGGGCTTGCTGGCCAGCTAGTCTAGCTGAATCTGCATGTTCCAGGTACAGGGGGAGAACCTGTCTCAAAGGTAGAGAGCAACTGAAAAGGCACCTAAAGTTGACCTCTGGCACCTTTCTGGCTTCTCCTGCCGGCATGGGTGGGGATTTGCTTCATAGGAGAGCCCCCCCACTCTGTTCATGCTCCTGCCTCACACCCAGCTCCCCTCCTCATCGTGATGTGTTCTGACCTGCATGTTCTCAGAGGGGGTCAGGCTCACACCCTTTGAAGATACTTAATGTATCAGGTTGTTCTGCTGCATTTGTCTTGATTTTGTCGTAGACAAGCCATCAGACTCTTATAGATTAACAAAGGGGATCCACCTAGGGTCCACAGGGCCATACGCTCTATAGAGAGCCAACCAAGGGTCCACCCTGAGCCTGGGGACCCTGGAGACGAGGTTTCTAGTGACAGTGGTTAGGAACCCACATGCTCATTGAAGCCATCTTGGGGCTCACTGAACTTCTCGGGTCCAAGAAGCTCCTCCTACTGTGATGTTTACCTTCCTGGAAGCAAAACAACCCGTGGCCATTCGCCACTGTGACTGCTGCCATCAAGAAGTGAAGCAGGAAGCGACTGCCAGAGACAGAAGCATCTCCAGCCTTTGCCTGAAGTAGCAGGAGCAGCTGATGGAAGAGGCACCGTGCTAAACCACTTTCATCCTAAGAGCCTGCCCCTCCCCAGTCTGCCCATGCTGCCAGCCTGGAGGCTTCCTGGTGGAAGGCTGCATCCAACCCAATTCCAGACCCACCTATGAGCTACAGTTCAAACCTCCAAATACTGCTGACAATTCCTAGTGCAGGCAGGTGATAAGCACAGACCTCAACTCTGAGTGCACGCGTGACCTTCAGCCCAGCCAGGACCCGTCCTCCCGTCTGCCCCACCTTCGATGATTAGTGATAACCATGCCCAGTAGACCAGTATGCTGGAAAAGGAGCAAGGTTGAATGGCGTAAGCGGCAACCCAACCTGGATATGCACCACTGAGTTTTCCTCAAAAATGGACTTTGAAACTTGTCAGACCGGTTTAAAATCAGCTAATACCCAGGAGAATCATTTATTAAATGCATCTGGGATGATTCATTTAGATCCACTCCAGTTCCGAAATGATAAACGGCAGTGAAAATGACTGTATTTATCTCCCCGAAAGAGGACACAAATATTCTCACCGCCCTCAAGTAAAATATGGGATAAAGAAAGCAAGTGAAGACTTAAAACCAGCCTATCATCCACGGGAAGGCAAAGAAGGATGAGAGCTGAGACGTGGGCTAAGATGATAAGCGGCTCCTGCGGTTTCCTGGCCCGGGGAAAGATCTGCAAGCAAGGAGACTGTTTAATGTATGCCTGTCCCAGTCCTGTTTTGTTTTGCAACTTGTAACGTTTTGGACTGCGCTGTGTGTTTGTCACTGGTGGTGATGCTCAGGCCCCAGGATCTGCCTGCTTTCTCTGCGGTTGGCCAATCTCAGGAACTCCCATCACACCCCTTCCTTTTCCCTTCTCTGACGTACAGCACCAGATTAAAAATCAAGTATGTGGATGACCAAAGGCGAGTGGAAACCGCAATCTTAGAGAGGTGAATCATGGGTAAAGTGCCGTGCAAGCACAAGAACCTGAGTTCCAATCTCCGCTCCCACACAAAAAAGTCAAGGTTGGCAGTGAATGCACGTAACCCCAGCACTGAATAGAGCAGGGCATTCCCTGGCTAGACAATCTAGCGGGAAAGTGAGCTCCAGGCACAGTGGCAGACTCCATTTAAAATAATAAGGTGGGAAATGATAAAGGTACCTAAAGATGACCTCTGACCTCTACACATTTGCATAGGTGTAGGTACCTGCATGTACGCACAAACATGCCCCGGTGGCAGGGGAGGGAGACAGAATTTATAAAAGCTATAATCTAATGTACATACTAAAAAATCTTATTATCAAAGATTATTACTGCTCTTATCCATTTCTCAGACTGAAGTTCAGCGTCTGCTTTGCTTTGCCTTCAAGGTCATCAGGATGACCTAGCAACCTACCTGTGGCTGTTGAGGACCTTAAACGAGAGCCTACTGCTGCCATTGCCCTAAACCAATATAATTTCTGAATAGTTACTTATTCTTGCAGCAGAGACCATTACAGAAAGCCACAACTGGCCAATTGCAGAGAACAACTGACCATGAGGTGTCCAGTCCCAACGGATACATCAACAACACAACCCTACCCTACTGTTCAGGCAACATTGGGGGTGTATGGAAAGATTGTAAGGGGTCAGAGGATCAAGACATCTGCTGTAATATAGTGTCTTCTACACACCACAGGGAAGCTGCACCCATGGTATCTCAACAATGCAGTCACCTAAAAGTCACATACACAATGGCAGCACCAGCTGACATGCCAACATGCATGGGGAAAAATCTCACAAGGCCCCCCCATCCTTAGATGACAAGCTACAGGTAATTACTGTCTGCTGAGAGAGAATGAGTCTTCTCTACAGATGAGTCTCTGAGAGGTTATCCAATTCCAAGAGGCCAGCCCTAAAAACACATAAGAGAAACATTAGATGGGATCAGGAGGCTGAATATATATATGTAGATGTAGATGTAATAATAATTGAATAATTTTGAATTGGGAGGGATAAGAGCGGAGTTGGAGAGGGGAATGGGAATGATATAAAAACAATACTCATGTATGAAATCTTTAAAAAAAAAAGGGGGGGGGGGAATGAGACTTGAAATAAAACCAAAGATCAAAGAAAGAAAAGAAGGAAAGGAGAGAGAGAGGGAGGAAGAAAAGGAAGTGATGTGGGAAGTCCTTCTGTATATGTGTTGCTTTTATTGGTTAAAGAATAAAGCTGTTTTAGCCAGTGGCTTGGCAGAATAGAGCTAGGCAGGAAAACTAAACTGAATGCTGGGACAAAGAAGGCAGAGTCAGAGAGACAAGACGGAGTAGAAAGATGCAAGACATTAGCCGGAACCTTACCGGTAGGCCATGAACCTCATGGTAAAATATAAAATAATAGAAATGGGTTAATTTAAAATATGAGAGCTATCCAGAAATATGCTGAAGCTATTGGCCAAACAGTACTGCAATTAATATAGTTTCTGTGCGATTATTTCGAGTCAGGGCAGCTGGGAAATGAGTCTGGGAAGCCCAGAAATGAACAAACAACAGGGAGAGAGAGAGGGACCCGAATTGTTAAGGACATCAAGCAGGCTCTGCTGTGGACTCTCTCCTCCCTTGACTCCAACAGTTGCCTTCTCTTTTCCGGTTAACTTTTCATCAGGAAGCTGGAGTTTTCTTTTTTCTTGGCTTCCAATCGGAACTTTAGGCAGAGCCATAAAATTCCTCAGTCATTCATGGCCTGTTTTTCCTTTATAGGAGAAAAGCACTAATCGCTCAGCCTTAAATGTGATGTAATCAAGAAATACGTCCACAAAGCAGAGCTAGCTGGATGCTGAACCAGCACTCAAAGTTTATGTAAAAACCCTATAGCACTTGAGAGAATGTGGTCCCACAGTCCTGTCACACGTGAGGACCTGGATCAAGAGTCCTCTGAACTATCTTTACCCATCACTGATGTGTAATGACACTGCTCTCTGGGAGAAAGAATATGTCCTCCACCCCTCACTTTCTACACACACACACACACCTACACACAACTCATAAAAAGCCAGCCTTGGGGGCTGGAAAGACGGCTCAGCAGTTAAGATCACTGGCTGCTCTTCCAGAGGATCCAGGTTCAATTCCCAGCACCCACACAGTGGCTCATAATCAACTGTAACTCCAGTTCCAGGGGATATGACACCTCCATGGGCAAAAGGCATTCATGTGGTGCACAGACAAAACACCCACACACATAAAAAAAATAATTTTTTAAAATGTCAATGTCAGCCTCAGACAGAACCATGCATCTCACTGTGAATGAGTTTCCTTGCCACAAGGAGGGGGAGAATCCCAGAGGAGCCCTAGAAGAGACTGGAAGCTGAAGGACAAAGAACAAAAATCCAAAGTCAGTCTCCAAGGCAGCCTCAAGGACAAGGCTCACATTTCTGCAACCAAATACCGAGGCCCACCTTCACTGTAGAGTTTGAAGCATGCCTGGCCTTGGCCCATGTCATTCTATATGAACAATCTCCAGAAGGGCAGAGCTGGTTTTGTTTTATAAATGTCACTGCCCATTGACACAGCAAGAATGAACTCCAAGAATATCAAAGTCCTGCTTGTCAGGACTCTGTCCACACTATTTTCATATATAAGCAATTATACAATCCAAGCTTCTATCTTTTCCTTAGGCTTAGGTGCCCGCAATAGCCCACAGGATTCTGCTTTTTATTTTCTTTTTGAGACAGGGTCTCACTATGCAACCTTGGCTGGTCTGGAGCTTGTTATATAGACCAGGATGGTCTTGAACTCACAAAGATCAGCCTGCCTCTGCCTCTTGAGTGCTGCAATTAAATTCGAGCACCACCATACCTCGCCAGGACTCTCCTTTAAAAAACGAAACAGGTTGGGCAGTCGTGGCAGAGGCAGGTGGATCTCTGAGTTTGAGGCCAGCTTGGTCTACAGAGTGAGTCCAGGACAACCAGAACTACACAGAAAACCCTGTCTTGAAAAAAAAGCAAACAAAAACAAACAAACAAACAATAACAAACAAAAGAATAAAACATTAGCTTTTATGATAAAAAAAGGAAAAAAAGAGAAAAAGAAAACCGCTAGCAAACTTTCAGCACGTTAGCCTCACCCACAGCCCTGGGAAAGATTTGGAAACATTCTCACACCCCACTCGCTCATCTAGTGAAAGCAGAAATCAAACAGAGACTGTGCAAAGTTCTGCAGGGTGCTGAGCTTCACCCAATCCACCACTTAGTTTCCCATCTAGCTTGAGTGTACAATACCCTGAGCACTAACTGTGTGTGTTCCATTAGCTCCTTTGACTATGTGGGACACAATCTGGGGACCTCTGCTCTGGTGGAGCTACTGTAACCTTGACAAAGGAAATCAATCCAAGACCAGGCATGGGGGCATATGCCTTTAATTCCAGCACAAGGGAGGTGGATTTCTTTGAGTTCAAGGTCAGACTATCTACAAAGTGAGTTCCAGGATGGGTCAAAGACCCTGTCTCAAAGAACCAACAAATAACAACAAAAAAGCAATCAAGCCATTCCAATGCGCTGATAGGCTCACAAAGGCAATCACATCCTGATCCAGGGTTCTAGAAGCCGTGGGGACCAAAAAGACACACCTAAAGAAGAGCAAGCCTAAAAATTAAAACCAAACCAAACCCAAACTGCTCTCTTTGCTGGTTTTAAGCACCCTTCTTACATACAGAGACCAACCACTTATGGGCAGCAAAATGGTCATTGCAATCAAGAAGACAAGTTTCAAGTTCTGTCAATGCAGAAAGTACTGCACTCACCCCAGGCTCAGCCAAGGTTGAGGAACATTCTGAAAGAACAAGCAGAAGTCCTATTGAACTAAACATTTTGGGAAATGTCAGTGGCATTAACTATATAACCAATATACCTGGGTGGATGGAAAGATGAAGGATGGATAAGGACGGGTGGGTAGGTGACCAATACAGCGGACTATGACATTATAGTCATCCTACTAGGAATCAGGAAACCTCCTCTTTTACATCTTCTATGTCTACTAGACACCACTATGCCTGTCTGCCGGTTATCATGTTCCCTGCCATGATGACAACGGACTAAGCCTCTGAAGCTGTAAGACAGCCCCAATTAAATGCTTCTTTTAGAAGAGTTGCTGTGGCCATGGTGTCTCTTCACAGCAGCAGAACAATGACGAAGACAGCTACCGTACTATTATGAAGGGAAACACCAGAAAAAAGTGCATATTCATGAACGCTGGATAGCCTCATGATGGATGAGGTTGAAACACCACATCCTCCGAAGTCTCTGAACACTAACTGGAGGCAAAGTTGTCCTGGGCTGGTTGGGCTCTAGCCAGTGCTGGGGAAACTCACTGTACTACGGGCATGAACACTCAACTCTCTTACCCTGGATGCCAATGGCTGCACTAAGATTCCGGAGGCACCACTATCTGGTGTTGATTGCCACTTGCAAGAAGTTCAAAAGATGGAGGCTCTTGGAAAACAGCAGGTTTTGGTTCACCGGAGGCATGTCTGCATCCTTAGCTGTTACCGATTCACTACTGAAGAGTAGGCAGGCAAAGAAACATGATGGTACATGCATGCAGATCTAATTGATTCCACCTGATCTTTAGGACCAAGGTCAATGTCAACCTCTCTGGAAAGCCTTTCTGTCTCTCCCTGGACAAGCTTACCATGTCAGCTGTTACAGAACTGTTAGGGCTGAGGTGTGAGGTGCTGAGTGCAGGGAAGCCCTCTTCATTATTTTCTCACCTCCACCATGCTCACCTTAAAGGAGGCTGGGTGAGAATGTCTTCTGGGACACTTTTTTTTTTTCTTTCTTTTTTCTAAATTGGAACTTACAACAAGAAAACAGAAGCTGGGGAGATGCCTTGCTGGGTAAAGTACTTATGCAAGTGTAAGGACAAGAGTTTGAATCCCCAGAGTCCATGTGAATGTCAGACAGGTATGGTGGCTGCTTATAATCCCAGAACCTAGGAGGAGAAACGAAGGCTCTCCGGAACAAGGTGGCTAGCTGGACTAGCTAAGGAGGTGAACTCTAGGTTCAAGTGAGAGACTCTCCTTCAACACAGAAGGTGGGGAAAGACCAAAGAAGACAGCTGGCCTTGACCTCTAGTCTCCTCATGCATTCACACACCCATGTACATCAACCCTTTCTACACATACACCCTTGCACGTGTGAATACATGCACACAAACACATGCAAATAAACAAAACCCACAGGGTTTGGAAATCAACACTTAGCTGCATACAAGGCACTGTGACGATGACCACAGCATTCTATTTTCACATTAACATGGCCATTTGAGGTGTATTTTAATTAGAGCTGGAATGTCACTAAGTGACAGAGAAGCCTACTTAGCATGTGCAAGAGCCTAAGTTCAATCCCTAGGAAAGAGTGTTAGCCAGGGAATGAGGAAGAGAAGAAAGACGAACTGAATTCAGAAAGGAACAAATAAATGATGCTAAGTGCCCTAAAACCCAGGTCCCCATTAAAGAGGCCTGTATTGTTGTCAACCTTTCTGTGGAGGAGGCTACTTTGCCAGGAAAGACAAATAGCGTCTGGCTATCTTACATGGTATTAGCATAACACACACACACATACATGCATGCACAAACATACACGCACAAGTACACGCAAGCATGCACACACCCCTGATACTAAAAAACAGAATCTGTAGTGGCCATTACAAGCATCTTAAGTTTTGAAGCTACTGCTTGCTAGGAGGCTTGCCAAGAGGTACTTCTACTCACATCTCGTTTTCCTTATGTGGACCCCCACAAACCCTTGTGGGGTCTCCACTGTGCCATCCCTGTAGCAGAACAGAGCAGGACCCAGCCTCCTACTACAGAGTGCAGAGCACTGGGAGGAGGCCCCAGCAGGCACAGGCAGGGCTCAAGGGCACCCATCTGAGCTGTAAATCTCCTTCGTGGGGGCGGGGCCTAACTTGCTCCCTAGGCACAGAGGCTTCCTCAGCTCAAGCCAAGGCTGTAAATCCCCCCACCAGGGGACAGACACGTGACTCCACACTCCCCACCTCCCACCCTCACTTGTTTCCGAACCTAGTCTGATCTGTCTTCCTCCTCTTTCCCCCTGAAATAGTCGGGCTGTATGGGCGCCTGCACACAGTCATGATAAGCACTGATAAAGACAAACTCTTAAAGAGCCTTGTAGGGATAAGGAAGCTGAAACCCTGTTCTCCCGCAGGGGTGGCGACCGGGCCTTCTACAACACTAGTATCCTAGAAGCAAATTTTAAATCTTCACTCCCAGCAATATTATGCATAATACGTAAGTAGGGCTAAGAACCAAAATGCTGATGAACCTGGAGGTAACTGAGTTTGGTTCCTACCAACGGACATTCTCCTGCCTCCACGCCCTCACTTATATACTTTAGATGAAGAAAAGCCACTTCTCTCCCCAGATCCCAAAGTCTCTCTCATTAGGATTTAGATGTAAGTGGCATTCTTTTTTAAGGGTCTACAAGCCTCTGATGTGACCAGACCCAATGTGACTGTCCAACTTCACACTGCAGGAACTCTTAAGCTCAGAGAGGTTAAGTTTCTTCCCGGAGGTCACAGAGCTCATTAGCAGCAGAGTCAGGCTGGTGAAAAATAAACAAGCTAGCTGTGAACGCAGCACTCTGTGAATATATGCTGCCCTATAAACGCTCAAAAGCGGGCAGCAAACACAAACTTGGCAAACCACAGCCATTTCCTATGCAACTCATTAGAATGAGAACTACCATCTGTCTGAGAAGTAGCCCTCAGATGAAAGGCACCCCCTAAACCCACGCGATAGTCAGACGCACAGAATGCAGTCAAATGGCCTCCTGAACAACATCCTCAGCCTCAAACCACAGAAGTCACAATTTACATTTCACAATAGGGTTCTAATAACTAACATTTTTGGGTGCTTATCGTACGACAAGCATTTTCTAAGCACTTTGTATACACTACGCTATTTATTCCAACAACACACTTAGATAGCTATTACAAGCTTTGTGCTAAAGATGAAGAAATGAAAGAGGTTATGCAACTGGTCTACAGGTCATATAGCTGGTTCAGTGGCCACGGAGGAAGGCAGAGATTAAAATCCCTGTCTTTCCAACGTAAACCCCAGCACTATGGTAACCAAGGTGTTTCCTGCTTCAACAGCTAGCACTCCACTGCATCCTTCTGAACTCTTAAGTTTTAAAATATATACACATTAATAATTGCAGTAGAGAAAACTGTGTGGAGTGGAGTGGCACTCTGTGCCTTCTGCTCAATGTTTTAATAAACTAAATATGGTTTTAAGAAGTAAAGTTAGGGCTGGGGTGTAGCTTGGTGGTCAGACACTTGCCTAGCCTGGTCATACACATGAGACCTTGGGTTCTATCCTCAGCACTGTAAACAGTGCTGTTGTTATAACAGGTACAACGTTAAAGGTACTAATAGATTCTGAATAAATAGCTGAAACAATTCTTGCCTTTTCAAATTTTAAGGTGTGTGTATGCTCACAAGAATTCAAATGTAATTTTAATACCACATTCTAATTTCTTATGAAAGGAAGGAAAACACCTGAGCACGAATAACTAAAGAGCATCTATGACTGAAGTGGCTGCGTGCAATTTTTATCAAAGCAGTCCAACATTTGTGCAGAAGGCAGTACGTCAAGTGTCAGCACCAAACAGCAGGACTCTTCCTGTCAGAAATATTCCCTGCCTCTGCTGCAGAACAGGCAGGAAGCGCCCCACCATAAACTGCCAGACACGAAGGCTTCCAAACAGAAGTACAGACAGAGGATAGACACGACCATGATTCAAAAGAGCTGGAGTCCGAAGCTTCCTTGGAAAAGGGAGATTGGGGATGGGTGTTCTAGGAATTGGGGTGTAGAAAGCAGAGCAAAAGACCAGGTTTCATCCCAGAAGCTCCTGCTGGGAAGTCAAGGGAAACACTGGGCAGAGAGAGGAAGGAAGGGGTATTCCATAAGCCCTGAGGGCTGGCCAGGTGAGGAGAATGGGGGCTGTTATCCAGCCTGGGACAAGAAAACCAGAGTGGGAAGGTCCATGCTACAATGGCCCTACATAGATCTCACACAAGTCCCCTGGGTTCCTCAGAAGGAAACTCACAAATATACAGTAGCTAATCTCAAAAGCTTCTCCATGGCTTGGTTCCCATTCACCCGAGCTCAAATAAGGTAGTCTTTCTAAGGTACCAAATAGTAGGGTCACCATGACCAGGCACTGCACACCTCTGGACAGCCCTGACTGTCACTGTGGAAGGACAGGTGCAAGGTCCCATGGCAAATGACAGGACAATGCATGAACTGAACCTCCCCCTTTGTGGTGGTTGATATCCGTTACCAAACTGACGGGACCTAGAGTCACCTAGGACAAGATCTGGGCATGCCTATGAGGGACTTTCTGAAGACACCCTGATTGTGGAGGCACCATCCTACAGGATGGGGTTCCAGACTAAACAGAAGGACAAAGTGGGGTGAGCACCAGCAGACACCATTCTCTGCTTCCTGACTTCAGACAATGTGACCAGCTGCCTCACCCCCCTGTCACCACGCTTTTGACACCATGGTGGACTGTACCCTCAAACGATGTGCCAAAATACAGCCTTTCTCCCTAAAGTCTCTGTGGTGGCTAGTGTTCATTGTCAATGTGACATAATCTAGACTTGCCTGGGAAGAGAGTCTCAACGTAAGATAGTCTATCTAGATCATGCTGGCCTGTGGTCTTGTCTATGGTGATCATCTTGGGTGGCACCATTTCATCAGCTGGGCTGGGACTTGAAGAAAAGCAGAAAGAGAGCTGAGCCCCAGCAACAGAGCATTAATTCAAAGCTCTCTGCTCTTGACTGTGGATACAACGTAACCAGCTGCCTCCAACTGTTGACACCCCAGCTACCCCAGGCCCTCATCCTTCCAAGGATGAACTGTAACCTGAAACTGTGTACCAAACAAGCCCTTTCTCCTTTAAGTGGCTCTTGTCTGATTTTTGACCCAGTAACAGGAAGTGGCGCCATGACAGTTGCTTCTGTCAGGTAGCTGTCATAACCACAAGGAAAGTAGTCACTGCACACCTGGCCGCAGAAGTGACCACTGTGATTTTATGGGAGCTGCCAATCAAAAACACCTCTTAATTATGATTCCCGCCAGAATTATTTTAACAAAAAGCTAAATGTCCCTGCTTTTTCTTCAGAGGAACAAGATAACAAGCTCATTCCTGCTCATGCCATGCTTAAATAATTACCAGAACTGTAGGAAACAGACTCAGGACATAGACTACGTAAAAATAGAAGCCCCCCGGCTACATTGTATTTCCAGGTAAACACAGAAACTTTTTAATATAAGTATGCCACATTTAATATTTGGGACACATCTTTGGTTTTAAAAACAAAAGTATTCGTCATTTATCTGAAATTTAAATTAACTGGGCATCGTGTATTTCATCTAAAATCTGGGCTCAGGTGGCTTTAAGAAAAAGATGGGTATTTCACAGGAGCAAAAGGAGAGCCTTCCTACTCCCGCCTTCCTATTTCTGCCCACCACTCTTGCCCTCCTACCCCAGCCCTCCTACCCCAGCCCTCCTACCCCAGCCCTCCTACCCAAGCCCTCCTACCCCAGCCCTCCTACTTCAATACCCTGATTCTAGCCTTATTTCTCCAGTCTTGTATTCCTGGCCTCCTAGGCCTAAAAATCCCCAAATACTTAGAAGGAAGGAAAAAACTTTACATAGCTGAAAAACAGAAGACAAACTTTTGTCTAAGAACAATCATTAATGGCAGTCAGAAGAACAACTTGCCATGTTTATTTTCATTACTTACAAGTAATCATCTAAAATGAAGTCCAAGTTTAAAGATTGAACATCATAATACATAACTAGAAAGTAAATGTCTAGTTCTTTAGAGGAGTATGGCCTGGATATTTTTTGTTTTGTTGTTTATTTATTTGTTTGTTCTTATTTTTGCTTAGTTCTGTATTTTAACTATTTAGCTTACCATTAAAGTAATAGGTTTCACCACAATGTAGTATGTAAAGTCCTTCTGTATATGTGTTGCTTTTATTGGTTAATAAAGAAGCTGCTTTCAGCCAATGGCTTAACAGAATAAAGCCAGGCTGGAAGAGATATATATAGAGAGAGTAGGCAGAGTCAGAGAGAAGCCATGTAGCCAGCCTCCAGAGGAGAAATACATGAGCTGCCAGCTGAAACTTTGCCAGTAGGCCACAACCTCGTGGTGATGCAGAGAATAATCGAATGGGTTAGTTTAGGATATAAGAGCTAGCTAGCAATACGCTTAAGCTATTGGTCAAGCAGTGTTTTAATTAATATAGTTTCTGAGTGATTATTTCTGGTCTGGGCATCCAGGAACAAATGAGCAGTCTCCGCCAACAATGATGTTTTATTTTATCGCATTTGCTTATTTCTTTATTGAAACAGCTCACACTGGAGCCCAGACTGGAACTCACAGCAACATTCCTACCTCAGCTTCCCAAGTGCTAGGATTAGAAGCAAGTACCAACACCCACTGTTTACTCTTTAGGAAGTCCAGCACTGTGGTCAAGAGCAAAGTCTTGCTTTTCAAATGAAGTACCATGTACACCGTCCAGATTTAGGCCTGAATAACAGAACAATCTCTGTGCAGTATACTAGAGGTCAGGTTTCTATAAGGATCCAGAGAAGGAAAATGAAGTCAGATGTTTCAAACCTGAGAACTGAGACAAACATCTAGACTACAACAGAGTCAGGAGTGGGGGGCTCAAACTCCAATTACCACTCTAGGTAACAGATAAGGCAGGTGATGTTCAGGTCAGAATGTAACACTGCGAGAGAAATGCTAGGCATGTTCTGTCTTCACTCTGCTCTAGCTCAGCAGCTAACAAAAAGGGGTCAATGTAGAATTCAGGTTCTGCACACCTAAAACTTAGCAAACCCAGATCCTATCACCAAGTCATTGAAGAGAGACTGGAAAAGGTTTTGTAGGCAACTCAAATGGTTACTGCTAACAAAACCTTCAAACAGGACCAACCACCCAAAAATATCAATGATACTTATAATCATAATTAGTTACTATTTACTGGGAATTTGCTATAAGTCAGGCATTTTTACAGTTCTGCCTAATAGTATAGAAGCTCTCTAAGGCAGCTGTGATTCCCAGATCACAGATACAGAGAAGGGCATTACTAATTGTGCTAGTTTGAATGTAATTGGCCCCCATAAGCTCAAAGGGAGTGGCACTATTAGGAGGTATGGCCTTGCTGGAGGAAGTGTGTCACTGTGGGGGCGGGCTTTAAGATCTCATATATGCTCAAGCCAAGCCCAGTGTTTTAGTTCACTTCCCATTGCCTGTGGCATCAAGATGTAACTCCTTCACTCTGAGCTCCTCCAGCACCATGTCTGCCTGTGTGCCGCCATGTTCTGCCCCTTGTGATATTGGACAAAACCTCTGAAAGTGTAAGCCACGCCATTAAATATTTTTTCTTTGTAAGCATTTTCATAGTCATGGTGTCCCTTCACAGCAACAAAACCCTTAAGACACTAGCCCATATAATTTGCTTAGTATCATTCAGTCAAACTTTATACTAAAATTCAAATCCAGAACCAGGGTTATGAATATAGCTCAGGAGTAAAGTGTTGGTCTAGAATGCAGGAGGTCCCAGGACCCTTATTTGAAGATTGTGTTAGCAGTAATCATTTGAGTTATCTGCAAAAAACATTTTCTTGTCTCTATATCTCTGAAATGAAATGGTGATAAGAACTGGGTTTGCTGGGTTCCAAGTGTGCACAGATCCAGGGCTGGCTGACACCAAAGCCCATATTCCATTCTTTAGATTCATGAGCTTTCCCCTGCCAACCTTTAGTTTCATGAAGGATGTATACTGATAAAAAAAATGTTCTCCATCCCTATCAGTTTATCAATAAGTAAAAAAAAAGAAGAAGAAAGAAAAGAAAGAAAAAATAATAATAAAAAGAAAAATATTAGCTGGAGTACAACATGGGGGACTGAGGTTCTCCCTCACACTAAAAGTCTTAATAACTAAGAGTTTGCTGTATAGTGAGTGCCTTGATTCAACCTCTTGCCCTAGAAAAGCTCCTAGAACACAGACGGTACACAGTATGTACTTGTTGAATAAATATCTGGATAGACTGATAGATGGAAGGATGAATACTCACTCTGTCTACTATTTCAACTTGGATTTTGTCCATGTATGTATGCTTCTATGTTTTACTAACTGATTGTGTTTGTTTCTGTGGTTGCAATCTTACTTTAATCCCAACCATCCACACCCTTGCTCCAAATGTTAAGACCTACTTGTCTTCTGGCCCCACCTCCCTGTTTGTCTAGATCCATTTTCTTCAAGGCCTGGTGTAAACTCTTTCTGAAGCCTCTGCCAATCAGCAGAACTCATACCATGTCCTTCTCTTTGGGCCTCCACCATTAGTCAAGCTCACTATTTCCCAAGATCCACTAGAATATGGTTCAATTTTTCTTTTTTTTAATTTAACTACGAATGTGTGTGTGTGTGTGTGTGTCTTCCTCCAACAAGACCACACCCACTCCAACAAGGCCACACCTCCTAAAAGCGCCACTCCCTTTGAGGGGGTTACACACACACACACACACACACACACATTCCACAAAGCACTAGTCCTGGATGTCTCAGAAATACTAGCTATTTATGATAAAACACATCTGAGACAGGTCTGGCTGTGCAGAAGTAAACAACTGTCATTGCTTTGGGTCATCATCTATATGTATGCATGTGTGAATGTGTGTCCAGGCACGTAATCACATGTACACACAAATACATGTTACATGTGTGCATAGGTCAGAGGTTGATGCCAAGTGTCTTCCTCAATTGCTCTTCACCTTATTATTCAAGATTTAGTCTTTCACTGAACCTGGAACTGACTGGCCGGCCGTCAGATCCTAGAGACTTCCTGTGTCACCCTCTCCAGCACTGGGGCCACAGGCACTCACTGCCAAGCCCAGGGTTTTACATTGGTGCTAGTGGAGCCAATCAGATTCTAATTCTTTCACAGCAAGTACTTTAGTGAGCTATCTCAGGAACATACTATACCCTGCCCCCGTCCTGCTGTCACTCTCCTCGGCCCTGCTGTGGCTCGAATGTCTCTGATACACCAAGGTGCATCTGACTTTGTAACATGTCCCAGCCTCTTTGATAACTGAGACCTGAAAACACCACAAGCCTCCTGCCCCTTCAAAGACAGTTTGACAAACACTGGTTGATGCCATGTTCCATCTCTAGTGGCTGACGGAGGAGTCTCTCAGTTACTTAAAATGGTTGAAATAACCATCGATGCGAAAAGCAAAGGCAGAGAGTCATCAATCTTCCATTCCAGAAATTTTGCTTGCTTGCTAGTTTGTTTTTGGAAGAACCTGGATGGTTCTATGGCTCAATAATACACAAAGAGAGATCGTTTTAAATCTAAATTTACTCTTTGCGGTCCTTGGACTCTAGGTAAAGAAACAAGCTATGAAAAGTAGCTTTATGGTCTTCCAACTATGGGGAAAGACAGAGCGGGGGGGGGGGTGGGACAAAACCGGGCAGTTTTCCAGAGTAATAAGCAAGGCAATTTGAATAAAAGAGACAAAATATGATAGCGAGGTAGACTGAGCACAGTAAAAGACCAAAATGCAGGGTTTGAGAAGTCAGTTAGGACTGTTGCCAGCAGGGGCCCAAAAAGCATCTGGCCAAGCTACCTTCTGACTTCACATGTATGCAGTACACGCTTCACATGTAAGCACAGTGCCGCTGACTGACCGGCGTCAGCGGAGTCAATAAGTTCCCCGAGGAAAGAAACTATCAGTCCACCAGGACCTGCAGAGGTAGCTCTAGGTATCGCCACACTCTCTAAGATTGCACTAAGCGCTTCCTCTCAGCTGTGAATTTACACACCAGGGCTTTTCTGATACTCCTTGATAAACACGGCCAATAGGCTCTCTGCTCATGTGACAAGGTGCCCAGCACAGGAGGTATTCAATAAACATCTGCTGGTGGATGAAAGGAAGGCCAGACGCTGCTTTTACTGCTCAGCAGCTTCTGTCTGGCCCACTGTCTTAGTTAGGGTTTCTATTGCTGTGAAGACACCGGGAGCACAGCAACTCCTATAAGGAAAACACTGAATTGTGGTGACAGCTTACAGTTCAGAGGCTCAGTCCATTATCATCATGGTGGGACACGGTGTCATGCAGGCAGACATGGTGCTGGAGAGGTAGCTGTGAGTTCTCTACATGTTACAGGCATCAGGAAGTGAACTGTGACAACGGAGGATATCTTGAGCATATATAACCCTCAAAGCCTGTCTCTACAGTGACAAGCTTCCTCCAACAAGACCACACCCACTCCAACAAGGCCACACCTCCTAAAAGCGCCACTCCCTCACTCCCTTTGAGGGGGTTACACCTACCATCTTCCTTTTCTGCTCAGATTCTGAGTTTCTAGGAGCACATCGTGAGTCCGCTGGATTGGAGAATGTATAGACGGGCCTGGAAGAGCGGGCCTCTCCAGAGTCCGTTGACTAACTGGTGAGTGGGCTTCCCAGACTTCCTGAACAGCTCACACTCTGGAGAGCCATCAGATGGGTGAGAAAAGACACTTCCCATTCACAAGATGCTTCCATCTGCCTGGCACTAGGAGATGCTATGCTCTGAGAAACAACCAACGGCTCTATTCAAGGTGGATACAGGCAACACCAAAGCATACCCGTCCCCAATAATAAATTCTAGATTCACCCACCATGGTTTTTGTTCCAAACCCTTCTTGAATTGATTACATTTCTGACCTTAAATACTTCCTGGGTGGCAAACTCAGTGAGTGTTCGCCTATGCTACTAAATAAAAGAGCCTCCCCCTTGTCCCCACCTCCCAAATGTGCTGGCTAGGGTTACAGGCACACAGCAACACAGTTGGCTTAAAGGCGACCTCCGTAACACTTCAAGGAGAGAGAGATAGGATGGGAAGAAGACATATGAGGTAAGAAGTCATTGCAGCACCGGAGTTTGGTAGCAGGCTTGAGTTTCTCCTCTGGGCCTGCCAGAGGAGTCCAAAGCCATTCCCTCTGGAGATTCTATTTTGTTTGGATGTGGGTGAGTTTCACTGACACGGTACATTCCTGCCCTTATGATTCTCTCGGCCCAGCATAGGGTTCTGACCACTTCACATGTTTTCTGACAGAAAACTAAATTTCAACCAGGTATAGCCCTGCTAATTAGCGTTATAATCAACTGTAACTACTTAACAAGCCCATATACACCCAGAGGAACTTGGAGAGAAATGTGCTTTGCCAAGTGAAGCTTTTATTTATGTAAAACAGTGCAGGCCTGATCTGGAGTTCGTTCAGCCTGTGTGAAGAAACTGGAAGTTGTGCAGGTACATGCATCAGTGAGCCCTGTGAGTTCAGGGACTGTTGTCTCAAATTTCATGTTTTGTCACTGCCAACTGCAAGGATTTTTTTTTGGTAGATAACACCCCAGTTAAGAATTTAAAGCTAATAAACCCTGCAAATAAGGACAAGTGTTCTTTCTGTGTTTCCTCTGACTACAGCACCTTCTACAGGCTCTGGGTACCCAGATGGTACACAGCTCCCCCTTTTAGAAACTTTAGGCTTGGTTTAAAAGGAAAGTCTTTGGTGTAGTGCAAACTGATTTGTGGAAATCAGAGCGCATTCTCCTGTCGGAATGCCTTCAAAGACTTCCCTAAAATTCCTCCTCTTCTCTTTGAACTGTACAAAGCGAGTCCTTGAACCAACTGAGAAGTTAGTCTATCTCTTCACCTCACCAGAGACCCTTCCTGTGGCAGTGGATGGAGATCAGTGCAGACAGAGGACCACACCAGCCCTACATGCAGACAATGGGAGGTCATAGAGAGCTCAGCTCTTAGGGAGCTGGCTGCATCACATCCTCTCCCTGCAAGGCTCAAGGCTCACTGTAGAAGAGAGGCGTCAAACGGAGTAGGTGCCTACAATGGAACTGTGGCTATGACCACATTACAGGACCTGTACACCACCAAACCAGACAAAAGTCTAGCATGGATGTGGGGGGGGGCTGATAAGGTCCCATCCCTCGCTGAGGTCACTGATGGATGCTGGAGAGGGATGCAGGTGATGAGAGGTTGTCTATACTCTATTAGATGGTTCTAGACCCAGGCACATACAGGCAGCACTAAGTGGGCTCAGAGAGTTTAGAAACAGAATACATGGAATTGGGAGAGAATATGAGGTGGGGTGAGTAGGAGAATCATTGGAAGGGAGGGAATTGGAGATGAATTTCATTAAAAAAAATACATTACATGCATGTACAAAATTCTCAAACAATAAAAAAATGCTATGAAAAAGAAATACCATCTAATGCTTGCCATTTCAGTCTTACCAAACACATGTCAAGCTCTCTTGCTCCCCAGAGGCAGGAACTGTGGCACACACACCAATACCCCAGTATCTGCCAAGGCGCTGCACCATGAGAAGTACTGAGAGAATACACATCTCTCTGTTAGCATGCACCAGTACCTAGGTTCTGGCTGGGGTGCTGAGAAGACAGAAAGAAATAAAAACTTCTGTGTCTAGAGAACCTCTGTCTTAATGTTAGACAAGAAATGAATATGAAAAATATGAAGTGTAGGAGAAAGATGAGGGAAAAAGAAGCCATGTCAAGGAATGTATAAAATGGCGTATAAACCGGAAATGCAGAGAAAAATACAATCCAAGTACAATGCCATATACATATAAAAATGCCATGATGAAACTCATTATTTCGTGTGCTACCTTAAAAATTAATAAGCCTTTAAAATTAAAGAAGTAAAATGTCTGGGAAAGCCAGTCATGGTGACCGTAATCTCAGTACTTGGGAGGTCGAAGCCAAAGAACTGAGGGCTGTGATTAGCCCAAGCTACATAGTAAAGCTCCATCTCAAAACAATAATCAAATAATAAGACAAAATCATAAATCCTGAAAAAGAGTGACATTTTGGATAGGACTACTAGAAAAGGCTTTCCTGGGAATGTTACATTCGAATAAATGTTTGAACCAGGAAGCTCACTGTAGAAGAAACATTCTAGAAAAATGGGAGAGAAATGAAGGAAGATTGAGGCAGGTACACGGTGTGTCGAAGGTGACCCCGGGCCCTTAGGACTAGAGACTCACAAACAAGGTGAAGCTGGACAGCAGTAGGCAACAAGCCAGGGAGGCCCAGAAGGCTTGTCTGGATTGTCTTACAGGAAGGAATTGCGTTTTTTCCCCCTGAGGGATTTTTTGACAAAGTTCAGGCAAGGGGGAACCAATTAGGGGACGGTTGAGATAATCCAGACGCAAGGTAAGTGACGTGGGCCCAGGAGAGGCATGGAAGATGATAACACTTGGGAATCGATCCTTACAGCAGACATGGCAGATGCTGCTGCTATGGATAGATATGGGGTGGAGGCAAAAATGAGGGACGTCAAGGACAATTAAGAAGGGGAGAACTAGGCATACAATACCATACAAATTGGTTTTTAGCTGACCATACACAATCAAATGTCGCTGAAACTAAGAAAAGCCGACATATAAACTCTGAGGTTGCAAGTTCGGTATGGTCTGGAGATAGGAATCTAAAGTTAACAGCATTGAAAATGTATTTAGATCCTCAAACCAAATAAGGCTGGTACAGTCAAACCAAACACTAGCTCCAAATTGCTCCTATTTCTGATCACTAATCATCTTCCATAAATAATGTCTCCAATAGCAATAATTCCTAGGTCCGCCAAAGCAATCTGATCAAAAGTAATGAAATTGCTTTTAAGAGCTGAGGAGCTATTGTCCATTGATAGCTGCTGAGGGAGTGAGATTCAGTTTTTAAGGGTATGGCCACTGGCTGGTCCACCACGCTCCAGTGGATGCCACAAGCCTAGGAGAAGGTGGGCAGCACAGACTGTAGTGGATGAGCTTGGAGAAATGAGGACACCAAGTTGGGTGGGTAAGGAAGAGGGGTGGAGCTGGGAGGAGTTGGGGAGATGAGTATAATCAAAATACAACGAACACACAATTCTCAAAGGATTAATAAAAGATACATTGTTAAATATGAGTAAATTAAATTTACTTTTAGATGATCTAAGACTTCTTATAAAAAACACATTCACAGAGCAAGGAGAAAAATGTCTTTCACTGGGCCATATGTTCATCTTAAGATGTTCATCTAAATCTAGGACTACCAACCCGTAAGTCTTCAGATATTAACACAAATTTGCTGAAATGCATTATGGCCAGATCTTTTGCTGTGAGCTTCATAGGACTCCCTCACTTCATCCACACAACAACCTAAGAGGTTAAGAATTCTCACTGTTCCATTTTACTAACCAAGAAACAGGCATCTGGGGCTTAAGTCCCATGTCCAAGGTTGTAACCGGTGAGGGTCTGGGAACTACAGTGAGAACTTGATGATTCTAAAGGCAGGTGACCACTGGGGAGCAAGAGAGCCCCAATTATCCACTACACTGGCTGGGTATTGAGGGAGTGGGGGAGAGGGAGGGGGAGGGAAAGGGAGAGAGGGAGGAAGGGGGAGGGGAGGAAAGAGAGGGAGGGAGGGAGGAAAGGGAGGGAGGGAAGAACACATCACAGAGTATGCTTGACTGCCATAAAGCAGGAGTATGGCTATGCTAGGCCTAGAACAAGAACTAATAGTTATACAATACTCTATATGCCAAGGGAAGCAATATTGAATTAGATGACAAGTATCATAGCAATAGGGAAGCCGTCTACAAAGGGATCTTGGATGGACGATTGCCATCCTAAGCATGCCCCCTTTATAGATCCTATCCACTGAAAAAAATTCAGAAATTCCCTAAGAAGATAGACATGTCTTTGTGCAATGTACAAGGACCCAATCAGGAGGAGGTCTGTTTAACAAGGCCATGTCCCCAGGACCCATGGGGCTCTTAGACACAATAGTTAGGGGCTGGACCCTGGCAGTGGTACTGTAATAATCTCCCTCAAGTGATTCTTGTTGACCAAGGCAGAGCCAGTACACTAGCCTACCCTTTCCAGTGCCGGGGCATTCAGCTGGGCAATTAAGAAACATTCCTTGAGGAGATACTAAGGGCCAGGCATTGGTCCAAGCACACTGCGAATATAAACTCAATTCCCCTACAGCCATCATTTCAGGCAGATGATTTTTACCATCATCCATTTTGCACACAGGAAGAAACCAAATTTCAGAAAGGTTAAATGGCTCACTAAAGGTCACAGAAGACTTAGGTCATGGGGAAGGGTGGCCTTAAAACCCAAGCAGTCTAGACCCAGCATGGACCTTTAGCAGCTGTCACAGTGAGCTTCAGTTGTCACTTTGGCATACCTGAGAAGGAACTCTTCTCCATCAGACTGGCCTGTGGCATGTCTGTGGTGTACCTTCATGACGGCTACCAAGAGGACCCAGTCCACCGCGAGTGGTGCTACTCCTGGGCAGGTGGTCCTGAGTTATATGACAAAGTTAGCTGGGTATGAGCCGGAGGAAGGAAGCCAGTGACCAGTGTGTTCCTCCTTGTCCCCGCCTCGGTTCCTACTTGGGGCTCCTACCTTGGCTTCCCTCACTGACAGACTGCGAAATAAAATAAACTCTTTCCCCTCAAGTTAATTTTGGTCAGAGTCGTTTATCCTGGCCACCAAAAGTAAACTGGGACAGATCCTCTGGAGAACTCCTTTTCTCTCAGAGGACGGCGATCTTCAGACATAGCCACTACATCACCAAAGCATCTGTGACCGGCATGGTGGTACTCGCCTTTAATACCCTCAGTCAGGAGGCTGAGGCAGGCAGGAGGACCTCTGAGTTAGAGGCCAGCCTGGTCAACAGAGTGAGTCCTAGGACAGCCAGGGCTACATAGAGAAACCCCATTTCTAAAAATCAATAAATACATCATAAATAAATAAATAAATAAATGGATCCATGACAAGATAAATCAAGGCACTGGCACACACCAAAGATGTCTGCCAACATAATACTGGTCAAAGAGCGAGCTGAGCTCACTTTGTACATTACTGAAGCAGTAAGTGAGGAAACCCAGACAGTGAAGCGGCCAGCAGCTGTCCCCTACAGGTGGCACTCAAAACCTTCTCCCTAGCTTGTGTCCCCTAAGCAAAAGAGCCCACATTTAGCCCTCACTCAACCTCTGCCTCATCGAGTATGAATCCTAATGTGTATAGTTGACACAATTATTCTTCCAAGTCTTGTTTTAAGAAATATGGGGCTAGGAGATGGCTTAGCCATTTCGGGGCTTGTTGCACAACCCCAAGGATCCACACAAAAGCCAGGTGCTGCCTCAGGGGTCCGTAACCCCAAGCACCTTGCCTAGAAGGCAGCATAGGCAGATCCCAGTGACCGGCTAACCAGACCAGAGGCTAACCAGACAAACTTCCTCGTTAGTGAGGAGACTCTGTCTCAAGAAATAAAGTAGAGAGCTAAAGAGGGGGCTCGGCTGGTAAAGAGGCCGGCTGCGGAACCCACTGGGCGGAAGGAGAAAAGTAACTCCTGTGGGTTGTCCTCTGACCTCCACCCGTACATCCATAAACACACACACATGCATGCGCGCAAGCACACACGCACGTGTATGACTACACATAAGTGTGCATGCTAAATTAAATAAAAATAAGTAAAGGAACAATGTGGCCATCAGTAAAGAATGACGTTCTGATCATCAGCTCTGGCCACCATAGATTCTGGAGCCCTTTCTCTGCCCACAGTTCCTATGCTAGCTGTACTTCTCAGAGCAAGCAACTCAAAGGACAAACCACTAAATGTGCAGATTCTTCACGGTTATCTCAAAGCACAGAAGCAATGGCTCTAAGGAGGCCAAGCAGTGAACCTCCCTCCCTAGTACCTTTCCCTAGTGACTGCTATGCACATCCAGGACAGCAGCATTTCATCTAGTTCCTCAAAACCTTAGCTCAGATCCGGCCTTCTCTTAGCCTCGGGTTCTGTCTACAGCAGCCCCTCTGTCGTCATAAGCTGCAGTGTCTGTCTTCTTCACTGGTGGATAGTTCCCACAGCCTGCGCTTGTCACATTCTCCCCCTCGGTCCTCAAGATTTTCTTCTGCTCTAGAATGTCAATGTTCAGCCCCACATCCCCAGCGATGTTAGAAGGCGCTGACTGGGATGAGCTTCCTTTCTTTGAATTTTGCATCCATATTTATTTGAATGTGAGCAAAAACAAGCCCAAACCACCAAACCCAAACCCGCGGCTCTATAAGACAAAGTGCGGCTTGAGGAAAGATTAGTACAAAGTGAAAGAACCAGTTTGGTTTTTTTACTTGTGTGTTTGCTTGCTTTCTTTAAAAAATATATATTAAATTAAAGTTCAGGTGGCAGATAAATAAGAAGACTTAAACTGGGTAAACTTGGCTCTGCCATGGCCTCAGCTCAGCCACGCATATCCATTCTGCAGCCTGAACATAGGCTCTCTCCACGCCTTTCTGCTGGCGGTGTCCAAGCTTGGCACGTTGTGTCCTCTCCAGGTGCGTCTTTGAACATGACCTAAACTTTGACACTCAATGTGTGTGCGTACCCTCCTTCCAGGAGCCTTCCTGAATTCCCCCAGCCCTCCTCGCACACTCTGGTTTTGAACTTCCGACCTACTGTAGTGCCTGCCACTCATTTGGAACTGAATGACCACTTCAGTATCTATATGCATCTGCTTGGTGTCCTCATCCCTAGAGAAATGAAAGTCCCTGGAGAGTAACCTGTGGCCTCTTATTTTATCCTGGGGCAAGTTAAAATGGTAAGATTTCCTAGTAGAATTTGATCACATAGGGAACTCAGTGGGCAGGCGAGTGCAGAGCCGGCTGAGGTACCCCACAGTAAAGAGAGGAGCACATCGGATCACTTCAGGCCGGCTTCAGAGCCACACCTATGAACAGGCACGTCTCTTCATTTCTTCCCAGAATGGTACTCAAGGTCTAAGCCCAGGAAAGTCTACCTACAGCTGTGATGATGTGGGTGTACTTGGGTGACAGACATGGGGAAAGTGGTCCCTTTGCAACTTGACTATTTCCAGGCTGCTGGGCACTGTTGCTGGGGTCCCCGTATTCACTTCAGAGAGCAGCCTCCAGCATCTCCCGGTCCCAACCAGCTCACCACTCGATTCATTCTTTGGACTGCTCTCGGTCTTGTTTTTAATCTGTCCAATGCCTGTCATATCCAATTCACACTTGCTACAAGGCAGAAGAGATAATGATTTTGAAAGCACTTTACGTTATCGCACACAATAAAAATGTCAGGGCCACAGCATCTGAATCTGCAGAGCTAATAAATAGCCTCAGAAGCCAGACAGGCTGTTCCCCACTGGGCAAACAGTGAGCAATAGGAGGTGAGGGCTCAACCTCCAACCCACCTGTGCTTGCCGTGCGACCTTGGGTACCCACTTAGCTTCTCTGGAACTCAATGTCCTTGTCTGGAAATTTTGCCTGTGCACTAGAAGATCTGGTCTAGAGCCAAAACCAGCATAAATGTAAGAGCCTTGGAGAATGGCTATAAAGCAACAAGCTCTGACTGCACACTTCCCTAGAAGAGCCGAGGAGAGAAAGCACTATCCTGTTCTGCCCTGCGTTTGGAGCAGACCTCAGGTCAGTGTTATCAGAGAAACTCTTTGCTGCATCCTTCCAACTGGAGCGTGCGTGTGGAAAACACAGACCTGCCGTTCATCTTCACCGATCTCTGCCCTCTGGTTATCCCCTCTTAGCACCTCCTGCAAAGCACCCCACCTTCCTGCTACTCTAGTCAAAGTTTTCTTCCCCTTTTTATGCGAAACCACAGATGTTCAACACTCAAGTCTGTTTCTGAAGTTAGTGATCCCTCCAAGGCCCTTTGGGTAGCACCATGGATAACAGTAGATTGACAGCGAGGCAGAAGGAAAGGAAAGTCGAGTTCAGGATCCTATGGTTTGCTCTGCTGTCTAAAGTGGAAATCACAGATCTCCCAGAGCTCAGCTCTTGTGGCTTACTAGGGTTGTCCTGAAAGCCCTGTTAGTAACCATGGTTCCCGGAAGGTACTATCACAGGCAGGAGCAGAAAAAGAGCAGATTCTCCCCCTCCCATTTCCCCCTAAAACTCCCCGTCCATCAAAAATATGTTTAAAATATGAGGTAAAATGATATGCCAAGGACACGCGTACCCTCTGACCCCTAAGATATTCATGAAGTTATCTGTGTTTTCAGCAGAAAGCGGGTCTTCTGCAACTCTTCATGAGGCAGCACAGACAGCTCCCTGTGCAAACCAGAGAATCCTGAAAATACATTCATCCATAGCAACACTTGCTCCAGATAGAAGCATGCAGCCAACCTGAAGACAGAGCTATTCGTTTCCTAATTTAACACTGTTCCTCCCAGAAGAGAGGGGGTGGGAGAGGCTGGTTTCTCTAACTGTCCAAGTGCCAAGGTTGAATGCATCTGGTTTAAGGTATATTGGCAAGGCCTTTTTCCCCCCAATCCCTAATATTTGACAGTGTAATCAGTTAACAATTAACTAAATTTCAAAAATAGTGTTTGATCCTACAGCGTCTTGGCAATCAAAGCATGGAAGCATATCACGTTAAGAATCTAAGTCCCGACTTCTATAACCACAAACAGAGTCCTTTTTAAAATACAGCATTCTAAAAAGATGGGCAAAACAAGCTGGCCTGGTGTTTCTGGTCTTGCTGTATGTCAGCAGATGAGTTAACCAATGATTTAGGAACAAGAAGGCTTCCTATCAGAGGGATCCTTAAACCGACTCACTGGGCTACCCAGGACAACGCCAGGCTGCACAAGAACCTCCAGTCTGAGCTACACGTGTCTCTCCAAGGACAGAGAGCCCCCCCACACACACACACACAGTCACTCAGCCAGCCCACCATGCACTTGCAGAAGGTCCCCTCTGCCAAGCTATGCACCTGCATTCCTGGGCTCTCCCAACTCGCAAGCCCCCTATACTGCCCTTTTTCGGGAGGGCACAAAGGAGACCGGAGATAGTGCCCACCTGGCAAATCTCATCTCTCTTATCCTAATGTGTATGTCTCTCCAGCTATGAAATGAAACGTGCATCTTCAAGGAAATTGAGACATGTATGCACACACAAACACACATCCTTGAGCCTCGCGACCAATCCCGAGGCAGCAGGTCTTTCCCTGGGACCCCGGGCTCCTGGACGTGGAGGGGCTGGACTCACCCAGTCCTCGAAGTGACGGCTCCCATTTTGCAGCAGCTCCTCGAACTGGATGGTGCAGTTGGCCACGAAGTCGTCGTAGCCTATAGGAGCATCATGAAAGACAGCTAGCTCGATCTTGCGCCCATTGCACACATCAGTGACGAACTCATCGTGCCAGGCCGGGCTGTTGGTCTTCTGCTTGGTGGCTGTTTGGCCGATGCGCGAATCGTCCACGTTGAGAGCAATGTAGGGGTCCAGAAGGAAAGTCTGTGGCCGGGGTCCCACCGCATGGCGTAGCGACCAGGCTGTGGGCTTCAAGCTCACGGCCTCGCAGATTTTGATCTTAAGAAGGCCATTGAACACTACCATGGTCGGGGCGGGGAACTAGAGCCGGGGTCACTCCGTCCGCCCCGAGGGCAGGAATGAAGAGCAGGCAGCAGGCACGCTGGGAGCCTGGGGGACTCCTGGGTCCCCTCTCGCCCCACCCCACTCTCACTACACCTTGTGGCGCTGCGCCCTGGCGCCGGCGATTCTCAGCGAGTGCATGTATTTCCTCGCCGGATTCCTAACGGAAAACAGGGAGGGGGGAGAGTTGGAGACGTCCGTTTTTGGAGCAAGTCTCTCCCCCCCCAACCACTGGCGACACCTCCACAGGAGGAGACAAGCTGTCGCCTCCGCTGCAACCCGCGGGGGCTGACTCGCTGCCTCTCTGGTTCTCCGGGTCCGTGTGCGGAGAAGCAGGCGCCGCTCCCGGCGCTCACCTACCTTTCCGAAACATAATCCCCCGGCAATTTCGAGTCCCGGAGGGGGAGGGGGCGACGGGACGGGGCGGGGACGAGAACCGGGGGCGCAGATTTCAACCCGGATCCTCTTCGCCCACCCAGTGCCTCGGACGGCGCGGGGTGGAGGGTGAACTGAGGGATGTGCTGTCTATCCGGAGGGATGCATGTCGAGAGGAAATGGTCCTCCCCGGAGCCAAATTTTTTAAAAATCCACAAGCCTCACAGCCAGCCCGGCCGCCGCCTCTGGGGCCAAGCAGTGGAGTGCCGCAGCTGGCGATCGCGAGGTGCCCGGTTCCCGGGATCTCACATCCGCGCGGGCACGGGAGGTAGAGGTGGCCGCCGCTCGGGTTCTGGGCGCAGGCCGGCACCCGGCGGTGCGCAGCGCGGCGGCGGGGCAGGGACTGCGACTCGGCACGGCCCCTCCTCCCGGCCGCCGGCGCCCGCCCGCCCGCCTCGCTCTCCGCGTCCGCGCTCTCGGCACGGCCGGCTCGCCGCCGGCCAGAGCGCTCAGCCCGCGATCTCCTTCCCTCGATCACCGTGCGAGCGATTCTCCCTCCCTCTAATGCAGGAAATGCGCAAAAGACGTCAGTGTATGTGTGTGTGTGTGTATGTGTGTGTATGTGTGTGTGTCTGTGTGTCTGTGTGTGTGTGCACGCGCGCGCGCGCGCGACAGTGTTTGGGGAAATAGAAAGTTTTGCCGGTTGGGGGAGCAATACGGGAAAAGTGAGCTGAGCAGAAAACAGCAGCGAGCCGGTCAGCCCGGTCCGGTGGCGGCGACGTGCGAGGAAGCTGAGGGAGGACTCGCGAGGGACCCGGGAGGGTAGCGGCTCTGGGATGCGGGGGCGAGTGTCGCAGGCCGAGTCTGTGCGCCTCTGGTCCGCACCGGGAGAGCCGGGTCTGCACTCAGCCCGGGGCGGGAGGGTGTGAGGGGGAACGACAGGCATCTCTCGCATTCTCTGCAGCCAACACTACTTTTTAGAACCGGGGTTTGGGGAATGGAGGGGGTCGCAATGTTCCAGAAGACGCAGCAATTTTCCCCACTCTGCCTAGAGTGCGGCGGTCACCAGCCGCCCGCGGGAGAGCTGGCCTGTCTGTCACTCCGTCCCGGGATTCTCCACTGTGCTGCGATGGGGGAGGGGCTACCCAGACTCTTTTCCTGGGTGTGAGTTTTAAAACCTAATTTTCCTCTTCCTTTTCCTTGGGGAGACTGTCCCCTCTAGGGATCTGTCCCGGACTTGCTCCGGTTGCAAGAACTTGTTGACAAGTAGAAGCCTGGTAGAATCCCTGCCCGGTTCGGTTCGAGAGTCTTTATTTTTCAAAGTGACTCCTCCTACACATGGGGACCTCGCGTGTGCCCTTTTAGGGGACAAGGCTCGGATCCACGCGCTGACAGCGGGCGTCTAGGCTGCGGGAAAGCCGGCTGATCCCTCCTGGGGGCCCGTGGCTGTATCCATGCTAATTTCCTCCGTAACCTTTAAACTCTCTCTCTGGAAGAGGCTACGGAGGCGGCTGGTCACGTGAGGCGAGCCCTAGGCTGCTGGGGAAGAATTTCCTCCGCCCGGGATCGGGACCGGGAAAGGCGGCGGGAGGGGGGACAGCCCCGAGACTAGGAGACTAGAAAACCTCGGAGGGCCCGGACGGAGCGCGCCAGGCCCCAAGGCGCCAAGCAGCGGGAACTTCCAGCCTGCGCCCAGGAAGGGGTTGGTGCAGCAGCTCCGGGCTGGGTGAGTGGAAAAAGAAAGCCTCCGCCCTTACCCGTGTGCCAAGGCAAGTCCGGCTGTTCGTAGGGATCGTGAAAAGCTGAGTGTTTTTCTGGCGACTGTGATAAGTGTAAACCAAAATGTACAAACTGTATCCCGTTCACTTTTTTTTCTCTCTGGAAAAGGCAAGAGGCAGTCTCCAGGAACGCCACATCAAGTGCAGTACAATTCCCCAACACCCCCCACCCAAAAAAAGAACTCAGGAGTTTCACAGGCATTCAGGCAGATCTCCTGCAAAAGTTGAAGCTTGCTGTCACGCCCCACCACCCGCGCTCAGTTTACTAGTAGTAGTTGAAGATGGTTCTGTTGCATGGGAGAAATTGGTATTATAGGCGCCAAAAATGCAGCCTTGGGAACGATTATGGTCTGAAGATCATTGACGCTTGAAAAATAATAATGATTTAAAAACTTCCTTTCAGGACACACATTAAAAAGTAATGCCAAATGAGACGTTATCTTTAGAGTGTGTGTTTAGGAAGCAGGCCCAGCACTAAAGAAACGATAGGGATACATTCCTAAGTTTAAAGAATGCCAAGAAGCTCACTAAACAAAAACAGTATTTAAGTCATTTTTAAAAAATAAAAGGTAACGTGAATTTCCAGGATGAACAAAATATGCCAGTTTTAGATCATTTTAAATAGCTCAGATTATTGACACCCATTAAGCTTTATACCTAAATTGATTGCTTCATTTGCCCTCCAAATTGGCCAGTCCAGCAAGTCAGGGATTTCTTAAACTTAGACATCCTGACTTAACAAGGTAATGTTTCTGACTTAACTAGGTGGTGTTCCTGACTTAACAAGTTAGTGTTCCTTACTTAACTAGGTGGTGGTCCTCACTTAACTAGTAGCATTCCTGAATTAACTAGTCGGTGTGCTGACTTAACTAGTTGGTATTTCCCACTGTCTTACTGATTTTGTCTGTCAAACCCTAACTGACATGCCAATAGAATTGGAATGGACAATCATTGGCCTAAATTCTCTTTGGGATATATTAAACAAAAAAAATAGTTTAAAATCAAGCACTAAATTTGAACTTTTGGGATACATCATACCCCTTCCCTCTCCTCCCACACCCTGCTTCCCGCAGGCAAACATATTAAAGACTTAAAACACAGGAGTCTTTTGCCGTCTCTATGACCACCTTAAAACAGCGAAGCCACACGCTTCCAGTTCTGTCACCCAGCATCCTGGTTAAGGTTATAGAAAAAAAAAAAAATGCCTGTCTCTTAAGAGGCTACCCATGTGCACAGTCACACTGCCGTTCTCGGGGTGAACAGTTTTAGTCTAATTCCAATTTTAGGTCTTTTGCATCAGGAATACAAAACACTTGACCAATAATAATAAAAATAATAATGCCAGTAGTGGATTGGCTGAAACTCTATATGAAAAGGGAGCATGCTGGTGCTCTTCATGCAAACACTGCTCTAATTACAGCCTCCCCTCCCCCGCTTTTTTTTTTGATAAGGGTTTTTCTGGGTAGCTTTGGAGCCTGTCCTGGAACTCACTCTATAGACCAGGCTGGCCTCGAACTCATGGGGATCTGGCTGCCTCTGCCAACCCAATTGCTGGGATCTAAGGCATGCACCACTTCAGTATAAGGGAACACTATTAAATTCGTCTAAAATAACCTTCTTCAGACTCCAAATGAAGAGGAAAACAGGCCTTTGCCAGCTAGGACTGAGAATGTAAACTTCTGATCATAATTACGACATGGTTCATCCTTCTCTTGGCCCTGCATATGGTGTAAAGGTCAGGAAGCCAACTGTATATACATTGAGTAAAACAACATTTTGGATCGGAACAGTATTCTAGTTATTTCGTAATCTTTGAGAGAGGGCAGAAGAGAGGAAGAAAAATGATGTAAGAATGTAACAAAGACAATCAAGCTGGGGGCATGGGGAAGAAGTAATATCCCAGTGCAGCAAGGCTGCCCAGGGCAGTGCAGCCCATGTCGCAACAACAGTTCCAGGAATAGGAGCAGCATCCCTTGCCTGGGGGAGCTTAGGGAAGCATCACCACCAGACCCTTTGAGTCAGAATTCCTTCCACAGCAGGCAGGGAAAGGAGGCAAGAAGAACAGACCATGAAG
>NC_022018.1:9210261-9211081 GCF_000317375.1 Microtus ochrogaster | reverse complement strand
TATCATCTAGTAACTAGTAGCAAGCACATGGAAGGAATACCTAGTATCTAATATCATCTAGTAACTAGTAGCAAGCATGGCTTACTCAGGTAGGAACAGGAGAGGAAGTAGGTGGGAACCAGACAGTTCTAGAGCATGCAGATGGTTCTGAACTGCTCAGAGACACAGAACATTCTAGTGGCTAAGAAGTATTGCTAGAATGCATTCTTTTAAAAGCCAGTTTTGTATCAGGGTATATAACTCAAGGGTAGAGCCTTTGTCTAGTGTGTTTCAGGGGGACCCTGCGTTTGGTCCCTGTAACTGTAGTGGGGAGGTGCAGGGAGGATAGCAAACAGCCAGTTTCTGTCTTCTGTAACTTCGCCCCGGCAGACTCACCTTGAAATAGGGTAGCAGAGAGATGTATAATGGAGGATGTTTTTCACTCTGTTCAGAATGAACCCTTCTGTGGGTATTTAGATCTGCTAATGGTGGCAGCGAAGGAGGGGCCTGAACCTTAAAGTGTTTATAAGGTTTCTTATAACTTTGTCCCTGCTGCTGCGCCAATCCTTGTCATTTATAGACACTTAGTGGGCCTTGAAATGGTCACCATGACCAGGGTCTATCATCCATCCCTCACAGGTTCCATGGAAAATAATTCAGCCCCCTAGGCCTGGGGATGGCACGTGTACCAGCATGAACAGTAGCCTTTCCCGGCCTCACCAGCCCACCCCGGCCTGGCCAGCCCACCCCAGCCTAGCTCCCATCCACCCCAGCCTAGCTCCCATCCACCCCAGCCTAGCTCCCATCCACCCCAGCCTAGCTCCCATCCACCCCAGCCTAG
>NC_022018.1:9201165-9209861 GCF_000317375.1 Microtus ochrogaster | reverse complement strand
AGCTCCCATCCACCCCAGCCTAGCTCCCATCACCCCAGCCTAGCTCCCATCACCCCAGCCTAGCTCCCATCCACCCCAGCCTAGCTCCCATCCACTCCAGCACTCCCAACTCTCTCCTAGACCCACCTTTCTTTGGGCTGGCTTTTACCTCACCTACCATGACTAATTTTGGCCCTGGCTCTGCTCTGAACTCCATTCCTGTAACTCAGAGGCCAACTTTCACTTGAACCCACAAGGAGACAGAGGAATCAATGGTCACCCCATAAAAATTAAAAATGGATGCAGGGAAGTGATGGCCTGGTACCCTCTTTCCATGGTGCCCTGGAATGACTTCCCACTATCTAGGACACCACATGGAGATAATATCCCGTATATCTACTCCTTTCTCATGTGTTGTGCTGTGTCCAGACCCTTTAAATACTCATATTAATCCAAAGGTTTTTTACTAAGTACTTGCTATGTAATAGATTCGGGCATTGAGGGCTGGGTGTGTAGCTCAGTTGTAAAGGACTGGTCTTGCATATGAGAAGCCCTAGGTTTATTCCTCAAGATTCCTCCCCCCCTCCCTCTTCCTCCCCTGCTCCCTCTCTCATTTTCTCTCTCTCCTCCCTCCCTGTCTTTCTCTCTCTCCTAGGATGGGTGTTCTGGAGAAAATTGTTGTTGACTAATTCCTCCTCAGCCAGGAGATGACCAGATCAAGTCATTTAATTGTTTCTTAGTCAGGGTGGATCTGTCATTGGTTTGGATGGACTCAGATGTGCTGCTGGCTGCTGGGATATGATCAGCAATCCCCGGATGCCAAAACTCTGCCCCACCTACCATCGCTCTTGTCCCTGTGCCCAAGCTGATAGAACAAAGCGGATGATAGGCACAGAGCAAAGGCTGTCTGGAGGGTCCTCCACAGGCAAACAGTGCTGGAAAACAACTAAGTCTCTGCTACTCACCAGCTGGTAGAAAGAACCAGTAATGTCATGTGACCCCTCTGACCCAACTGCAGGGGACTGGGAAGCTCTCCCATTCCCATAAGCAGGGCTCTGGAGTATTGAGTGGGTAGCCCTGGAGACTATAGGTATTACTCTCCAACAATCAGTACAGTAAATCTGTATCCACCATAGTAGATAAATAGCTCAGCTGGTAAGTGCTGGAGCATGGTACCAGAAATGATCACAGCAAGTTTAACCTCAGGTAGACCTGAGCCACCACATAGAGAAGACATGGTGCCATGGGGAATCCTACCCCTTATGCGAATCAATGTCCCCCCAGCTCTCTTTTTTCGTTCCTATGTCATTCTACAGAATCCAAAGACCCTTAGTGCCACACTAAGGAGACATCCACACACCACGGAGCCGAGGGGACTTGTCTGATTCTCTGCAGGATGTGACAGAGAACTTTATCTTTATTGTCATTAAATGAGGAATCTGGGACATAGAGAAATCTGAGACTTGCACAAAAAGGACAACAACAAAAGAAAGAAAAAAACACTAATTAGAGGTCTAGACCCAAGTATTAAACTGCCTAGTTAAATTCACTGAAAAATAAGTAAATGACTAAACAAACATTGTCATGCTGGAAGTGATACAGCATTGTTTAATGATGCCAATGTCAGTTACATTCAATTATTTAGTAGTGACATTTCTTTATACCCAAGGTCTGGGTTTGTCTTAATTTATTGATCCTAAATTAAAGTGACCTTATACCAGAATAATATAATTCTTAAAATAAAACACATAATATATTATGATAACGATGTACTTACTCCCAAAGGGACAATGTAATTCTTGTGTTGTTTTGGTGATTAAAACCAGGCCAGGTGATGGTGACACACGCCTTTAATCCCAGAATTCAGGAGGCAGAGGCAGGTATAACTCTGTGAGTTTGAGGCCAGCCTAGTTCCAGGACAGCCACCACTACAGAGAAAAGCCTTGTCTTGAAAAGCTGGGGGAGGGGGGAAGGGACTTAAATAAAAAACTCTGTGTGTGTGTCTGTCTGTCTGTCTGTGTGGTGTGTTTTAAGACAATCTCACTGTGCTCCGACTGGTCTGGAACTCACTGTGCAGACCAGGCTGGCCTAGAATTCACTGTGTAGCCCAGGGTGGCCTGGAACTCACAGCGATCCTCTAACTCCTGACTCCTGAATGCTGGGACAAAGCATGCATCATCCTTGCTGGTGTATCTTCTTTATTTGTGCATCTTGATGTCTTGTACGACTTCTAGATACATTCATGTCCGCATATGGCTTTGACACCTGGACAGGTGCAATAGATGCACCCGCTGTCTTCCCTGTCTCTAGCACACTCTGGGCATCTAGCCAATCCGTTTCTACTTTCTCGGCTACCTTTCAGGATCAACAAGGGCTCAAGGGGCAGGAACTGTTGCTGTGTATCACTGATAAGAATCGAGCACAATAAAATGTTTCACTAGAACCAGTGAAATCCACCCATTCTGTTGCAACAGCTGCACTGTTGATCGACCTTCCCTTGGTGAAGGACCGTGACGGTCCATGGACAGAGCATCACTGTCCCAGCCAAAGCCGGAACCTCCTGGAACTCTCAACCACTTCCTCCTCTTACCACTTTATTCATGGCATAGTTATTTGATACCCGTCTTAATCTACTATTCCCCCACCCCACAAAAAATGGTTTAAAAGTTTAGAGGCTCAAACATGATTCATTTTGGGATGTCCAAGTATCTTGGGCATACTATAATAACCTAATGATTCTTCAGAGACAATGATACTGGTAAGGCTTTTCAAGTTATTTGGGTGTCAAAAGGGTCAAACAAAAGGACATTTTTGTATTGATAACGTTTGCTCTAGAAACATTTAGAAAAAAAAAAAGGGTGTTATGAATGACTTTCTTGTAGGTTCTCCATTGTTTGTCCAAATGAGTGCCAGGCATTAATAGAATCCAGGAGTGCCTCTTGGTAGCACCTTTGGCCAACGCCTGCACGCCATGCCCGGCTCTGTGAGCCCATGGCGCCCTCTGGTGGACACTGGCAAGTCGCTGTTTTGAGCCTAGCTAATAAAAAGGATCATCCCTTTTCTGCCATGGTTTGCTCTGGCTTTTCTCTGCTAACTGCTGAGTCTCTCTCAGTTCACCCCAGTCCAAACCAATGATGGACGGACTGGGGAATGGAGCCTTGAGTCTAAGGAGGGTTCCAGAGGATCTTTTATCTCGTGCTGGGCATCTGCAAAGTGACTGGGCAAGGGAAGAGATTTTTTTTATCTCTGCCAGGGCTTTTGGAGGAGGGTGCAATGGGCCATGCGTGGTCCTAGGAGAATTGTGCTCTCATATCATGTGTACACCATTACCCTCTCTTTCCCCATTAGTCGCCATCATTTCAACATAAACTGTTGTTCTGAGATGCGGTCTCATTCTGTAGAGAGGCTGCCCTGACTCTCACTGTTTTCCAGGCTGGCCTCGAACTTCTGATCTTTCCACTCCGTGCCTCCAAAGTGCTGGGCTTGAATATGCAGCATCATGGCCATACTTTTCACCTCCTTGAGATACAATGTGTTTAACCCTTCTCCATGTCACACTGCTCTCTCACCACCGCTCAGCCTCCTCATTCCTCCCATTCCTGAAGCTTCTGCGCTGCCTGCTCCCTCCTCAGCCCTCACACTGTGCTCACTGGGCCATCTCCCTCTTCCACCATCCTCAGCTCTGGTTTGTAGTCTTCACCTGACAGAACCCTGTTCTGCAGTAGACGATTCAGGGTCACCTCCCTTCCTGGAATGTTCTCTCCCTGGTTTCCATGACATCTGAGCTCGCCACACTCCACCCTCTTCCCCCACCTACTGGCTTCTCCTCTTCAGTTTCTCTTGCTTCCACAGCAAACATTTTACCCACTGAGCCATTGCCTCCACCTCAATACCGTTGTCTTTATAAGAGGAGATACACACATACACACACACACACACACACACGGGTTTGCTCTGTCTCTTATCAAGTGAAGTCCTGTGTCACCTCGAGTCTTGATTCGGCCAACCAAGAAGCCCATTGTCCTGACGTTGGAGTAAAACTCTGAGACCGAGTAAGCCTCCTTGCTTTACAACTCTCCAGCCTGAGATCGTCTGTTCTGAGCAACAGAAAACAGAAATGCCACACCATTGCTAGTAAGTTCCCTGAAGCAGGGACTGTGGGTCAGATTCCCTAGGCCATTGCGAGTGTCTTCAGCACACGCTAGTCTCCAGATAAACACTGGATAGGTGAAAGAATGAAAAGAAACTTCCTCAGTGTGCACTTAGCAAGTATCTCTCACAGAGAGTCCTTCGCACCGTCACCGGGGCACTCCAATGGATAGCCTGAACTGCTTGTCCCTCCACCACAGCCCAGTTTGCTGGAGGGATCGAGTTGAATACCTAGGGACTTTGGGCTGAGATCCTGGGTAAACTGTCCATTTCTCTGTGGACCTCAGTCTAGTCAAGTGTAGGACGGTACAGAGTGACAGGCATGTGGAATTATGGACAGGGACAAAATATGGCACAAGTAACTCTCAGGAAATGCCCTCTCTGGGGAACATGTTGCTCTTAATCCCTTTATCACCAGCTGACAGCAACTTCTTCCCCAAGGTGAGTCATGGAACACAAAGGGATTTTCCTTGGGTCCAGCATCCTACTAAGAACAATCACACCCCCAGGTCTGAGGAGCCCCCGCGCTCTGCTTGTCCCTGCAAGAAGATACAAGGCTGTAGGGGGGGGGGGGATTCAAGGAAGCTATGCAATAATCTAAATGAAAACATGAGAACCAACATGGCTTGCCAGCGTCCCTATGCTGCTGAAGCTAAGTTCACCCATTGTTTCACCTAACAAACTCCTGGCCAAGGAGCGCTCATTTACCTGTCCCGCAAAGGACAAACTGCAGCAGAAGTGACGGAATCATGGACTTCAGGTACAAGCAGTAACTCAGAACTGTGGCCCAGGCCCTTGATCTTACTGGGCGTGACCTCGCGTCCCTAAACGTCCACACAGACTGGTGACGTGTGCCCCTCACTTATCTGGTGAGAACTGGAGCGTAGCCATGCAAGAATGAATCCTGATGCCACAAAACTTACCTTGTCAATGTGGGTTGTCTCTAAGAACTGAAAAGCAATGTATGCTTCTCTCCCTATCCTCTATATTTGCACATGCCACAGCTTACAGATCAACAGCAAATTTATTAGGACGTAGAGATGGATGGAGGGGTCGGAGAAGCAAGCATTTTACAATTTCTTCACTATAGGTTTTACTGTTCTTTCATGGCAGTAATAACGGACCACTATTGGCTGAGACCCATGTAGATTTCAAATCAAAACAAACCAAAGAAATATTATCGCTTAATTTCTCTAGATTTTTAGGATCACATGTTAACATTTTATAACCTGTGATTTAAAATGAACTGTTATAGCTTTTAAAAATGAAGATTTAAAAAAATGATTGTGTGTGTATTCTGGGTCTGTATATGGGTGCATTCGTCTGAGGAGACCAGAGGCATCAGTGTCCCCCTGAACCTGAAGCCGGAGCTACATGCCATTGTGAGCCACGAGACACAGGCGCTGAAAACTGAACCGGCTTTTGCGAGAGCAGTAGTACTTTGAGCCATCTCTCCAGCCTTCAACCAAGGATTTCCCCCGGCCCCCTCCCCGCCCCGTCTCACACAGAGATAGCCTTACTGTGTAGCCCCAGCTGACCTGGAACTCCCTGTTTAGACCTGGCTGGCTTGGGATTTGCCTGTATCTTTTTCTTGAGTGCTGGAATTCAAGGCATGGCCATTAAAGGCCACCTCAGGCCCTGCATGTATGTGGTGCACCAACATACAAGCAGACAAAGCATCCACACATATAAAATAAAAGAGGAAGAAAAACCTCACTTGAGCCCCATCGAAACCACCTAAAATACGTAGTGATTGTATCCATCAAACAACGGCTCGGCTGGGGACATTATGCACATAATCACACAGTTCCTAGGCGTGGGAAGGAGTGTCAGGGTGGTTTATTTGAATCCACGATTTCTATATTAGGAATTGCTACCTTCTGTTGTAATCATGAAAAGTCTCTAGAATGAGGTCAAAGAATGGCCGAAGAAGGCAGCAGCAGCACCAGCCGTCACGTGGGTCACTGGCAGCTTCAGCTGCTTGAGTCCCTCTGGGACTACTGGTCACTCCGTTCTTGGCTTGCTACTGCCCAGGGCTGGTGACTGGCACAGATATGAGCCAAAGTTACCTTGCAGAGGTTCTGGCTTTTGACCCTTTCTAGCCTACAGCCCCTAGGCCCCAGCCCACCACCCACTCTGGTCCAGAAAACAAAATATCACAGAAAAGACCTATTTATCCTGTGTGTACTGGGCTAGGAGGTCTCAGGTGTAGACTAACTGGAAAGAAAGCCTGAGTCCCTGCTCCCTCCAGCTCCTCTGGGGGGGGGGGGAGTTAAAAAAAAAACGTTCAATGAGCAACAGTTAAGCTTTCAAGAGAAAAAAATTAAATATGCAGAATATCACCACAGGGGCACAATGTTTATATCTCTTACGTTTCCTAGTTAGCACTTTTCTTTCTTGTATCCCACAGTTTGGGAAAATTATGATTCCTTCCAACTCTCTTCTATCTTCTTTAGACCATAATTGTCCTTACCCTGAAGGAAACGGTCCAACTAGTCCAATTTTCAGATCAAGCAAATGCACTCTTGTTCCTTGAGTTAACAAGCGTGGTTGGAAAGAGGCAAGTGACGAGCTCCGTTTGGGAAAGGGTTCTGGAGACGTGCGCTAAGGCTGGTTTCCTCTTCAGTGGTTTGCTTGCTCTAATTAGCTTTGAAGTCTATCAAAGGCTCCTCTGGTTGCCTCCCACACCCATCTCCTCACCTACAGTTCAATTTCCCCATAATATTTCTCTTAGAACAGGGATAGGATCCAAGTTTCCAAGTCCCTGTCTGGTGAGTTACCAGCTGTGGGAACCGGAGCGAACCACTTAATGTCGCTGGGTGCCAGCATTTTCATCCCACGGAGGAAGCAAGTCACCTCCCCACCTACTCACAGGGCAGCTCTAAGCCCAGAGGAGGCTGCAAGAGCACTGATAACTCCAGAGACCAGTGCAGATGTAAAGAACAGGTTTGGGGGAAATGTCGTCCCTCCAGGATGACAGCTGTTGCTCCATTGTTCAGAACTCAGTGCTGGGCAGAAATTCTTAACTGTCAGTAGTCTCTGGTTTGAGGTAGAGAGAACATTTCTTTATATTTCAGGTAAGAACTTGTCTATGATCCACTCCAAAACTTAGGCTGTGTCCCAAAACTGCATGCCAAAGGGAAAAATGCCTTCAGATGCCCTGAAGGAGCTGGCCTTTCTTTCCCAATACAGACTTCCCAGTAACAACACTGCCGAATACCAGGAAGCCTCTCTCCTTCCAAACCCATCTGACAGCTCTCCCTAAGGATGCTCTTCTCGTGTGGGTCAGTGATGACTGTTAGCAAACCACTTTGAAATTAGACTCTGAGGGTGCTTCCACTAGCATTTGACTGCTCAGTCACCCAGAAGGTCTGTCCTCCATAGCCTGCAAGTCCCTTAGGTATAGACTGAGACCTTGTTGGACCCCCTCATCCCAGACAAGACACCTGAAGTGCCCTCTCCGCCATCTTAATTACCTTTCTGTTGCTCTGATAAGACACCATGATCAAGGCAATGTATAGTCAAATTTATGTGGGACTTCCAGAGTTAGGGAGTTTGGAGTCCATGCCCATCATGGCAGGGAGCACGGTAGTGGCAGCAGGCAGGCAGACATGGCCCCAGCGCAGTAGTGAGAGCTTACTTTATTTTCCACAACTGTCAGACAAAGAGAGCTAACTGGGAGTGGTAGGGGCGTTTGAAACCTCAAAGCCCACCCTCAGTGACACACTTCCTCCCACGAGGCCACGCCTCCAAATCCTTTCCAAACAGTTTCACCAACTGGGGGCCAAGCATTCAAATAGATGAGTCTATGGGAACCATTCTCTTTTTTTTTTTTTCTTTTTGGATTTTCGAGACAGGGTTTCTCCGTAGCTTTTGGTTCCTGTCCTGGAACTAGCTCTTGTAGACCAGGCTGGCCTCGAACTCACAGAGATCCGCCTGCCTCTGCCTCCCGAGTGCTGGGATTAAAGGCGTGCGCCACCATTCTCATTCAAGCCACCACACCCACACAACAGGCCTTCCAATTCTAGTGCCCATCAGATGGTCCTTGGTGCACACTTGAGTTTGCCAAAGTCCCCTCAAGTGTTCATGTGTTAGTCTCCTGTTGTGAAATAAGTTACTCTAAGCCCTATTGTCCTCAGACTCAGAAATCAAGAAATGGTTTAGCTCAGGGGGTTCTACTCTGCCTCTATCATGAGGTCTCACAAAGGACATCCTGTTTGGAATGGATGGAACCTAACCTGCATTTCATCACTTCTGCCAGTGTTGCTAACACCAACAAACTCAATATCTTCCAGATTCAACTTGGCCTGTCAGATCAGAATCAAATGTAACCAGTAGAGCATCACTTAAGTTGGGTGTGATAGCCCATATCCATTATCCTGGTGCTTAGGGAGCTGAGACAGGAGAACCACCACGAGTTTGAGGCCATCCTGGACTACATAGTAAGTTCCTTGTTAGCCTGAGCTACAGAATGAAGTCCCATCTTAAAAAAACAAAACCAGCTGTGTGGTGGGGCACACACCTTCAATCCCAGCATTCAGGAGGCAGAGGCAGGCGGATCTCTGTGA
>NC_022018.1:9195989-9200443 GCF_000317375.1 Microtus ochrogaster | reverse complement strand
AGTATTGTCTGAAATGGAACTTAACCCCAGTTTTGTTCACATCTTGTTATAGCTGGGATTCTCATATGTCACTCAGAGCATGGGTGGAGGGAAGAGGACACAGGTCATTCAAATCCATCACCCTCTGCCCCCTGCCCCAACCTAGCAGTGACATAATGTTTTCTGGAAAACATGGTCTGATTCTTTGATGGACTTTGTGTTTATTCTATTTTATTCTCTGGAAAGAATCTCAAGGAGTAAGATAGATTGGAGAATACAAGTATGTATAGGAATATAGGTAGGGGACTACAAATCTGACAATTTCTATAGCATTTTCTTTTATGTCTTGCCTTTCAAATTAAGCTAACTTTATTAATAAATGAAACGTTTTGATAATAGATTCTAATTTTAAAAAGGACAACTGACTGGACAGACATCCTTTGCAGCCTACTACACTGTGCAGATTTATTTGGTTTCCCACTCGTTCTTTGGGTTAGCCAACACAGGGACAGTAGGACTGTGTTGTCGTGTGCACTATTCTTCATCCAAAGTCCAGAATGGTAGCTGGTCAGGGAAAAATCCAACTGATGTCACCCCTTCCTCCCAAAACACCAGTCTCCTGTAAATGCTAGCCAGATCCTTACTGGTTATAATTAAGTTCAATGTAACCTTAACCCATTGTTTTCTTTACCCTAAAGTTTGCCACAGGACAAGGAATAAGTACGTATGATGTCCTACTTTGGTTAGATTCTGGTTTTCAAAAGAACCTTGAACAGCATCTGGGGTGGGGGCAGGTGAGAAGAAAAAAAAACTTTAATTGGTGTCAACACACTTGCTAACAAGTCAAGTCATGATCATTCAAAGAAAATGAAGTGACCACAGGCAGTGGCTAAAAGACTCTGACATGTCACTGAGATTCCATTACTGATTCATGCCTGTTGATGGTATTCACACATGCAAACAGCCAGTCTCCAAGACACTCTGAAGGTTATATGCACACAGAAGGTTATATTAAAGTGAACAAAAAAAAATTGGGGATGGGAATATAATGCTTGTCAGGTGTCAGGGTCTGGTGCTAGCCCAAACTTTCAATTATTTCTCTCGACCAGATCCCAACATAAACTCTCTCTCTCTGGACCGGCGTGGAGGCACAGGGATACAGACACAACTCACAAGGTTTTATCGGGAGGAAGATTCTCAGTGGTCCCTCATGAAGTCCTGAGTTCACATCCTGAAGAAATTCTCCGTTTATTCTCCAAACAGTCAATACCATAACTTAACTTAGGGGAAATACATTAGCATTCTGTCTCCTAGGTAACCAGGTGAACGGCTTTTTGTCACATCCGCATCTACCTATCTGATCTGTAGGCTAGCTGTCATGTAGGCTTGAATCAGCATCTCTATCAGACATCCCCCAAATTACAAAGAAAGGAGCAACAAATCCTGACCTTTTGTTAGGGCAATGACAGCCTGTCTGCAGGGCTATGTGACCACCTCAGGTGGGGCCTATGGCTTCAGAGCCTGGCTGCCACACCATATAGAAATATGGGCCTACAGTCAGGCATACAAGATGAGGTCTTCAGTTCAACCCTTAGTACTGCCAAAAAAAAAAAATGTTGATATTCTAATGGGGAATAAACATGAAGTAGTTCCTATAGTGATTTTCAAAATTAAAGATTAGAAATTTGTTTCAATCCACAGAATATTTAGTTTTCTTACTTAAATACTAGGTCATAAATATTGTTCCTACTGCTGCTTGCTCTTTCTTTCTTGTTTGAGACAGGGTCTCATGTCTCATGTATTTCAGGTTGGCTTTGAATTTGAGACATAGCTAAGGGTGACTTTGAAGTGAGCTTCCTGCTTCCTCTCCTGAATGCTGGGTTTGAAGACATATCCCACCATGGCTAGTGTAACGTGATGCCCGAGATCAAACCCAGGGCCTTGTGCATGCCAAACAAGTGCTTTACCCACAGAGCCAGCCACAGCCCAGCCCTCTTTCATGCAAGAACTTCAGGGGTCACCTGAGTAACTTGGTCCACTGTGGCTTTTCTTTTTCTGTCACATGTTTTTCCCATGAGACAATTCTTCCATAAGCCTTGTGTCTTCTTTGTTCTCCCAAGGTCACTTGGCACCTCTCTGCAGCCTCCTTGCTACCCGAGGAGGTCACCATTTGGAACAACTATGTCCACCAGGTTTCTTCTCAGTTTGGATCCTGCAGATTTTGAGCAGAAAATCAAAAGAGAGGGATGTGTAGTGATATTTTAATAAATAAAGCTTGCCTGAAGATCAGAGTGCAAAGTTAAGCCAGTAGAGGCTAGTCAGTGGGGGTGCGCACCTTTAATCCCAGCACTCAGGAGACAGAGGCAGGTGGATCTCTCATCCTCAGGAAGGATGGTGGGGAGGAGCAGGTGTCGGTGTGCTTGGACAGTTGTGCAGCTGACATCTGGACAGACCAAGCAGAGGAACTTGTCACAAGAGAACAGTATTTCCAATATTCTGCTAATAAAACTAAAGGTTTATCTCCCTCAAACCAAGGGACTGGAATATGATTCCAATTTCCCACCAGGACACTAACAAACCTCATCAAGAAGCCAGAACAGCAACTTAAAAAACTCACGTAAAGCCGGGCGATGGTGGCGCACGCCTTTAATCCCAGCACTTGGGAGGCAGAGGCAGGCGGATCTCTGTTAGTTCGAGACCAGCCTGGTCTACAAGAGCTAGTTCCAGGACAGGCTCCAAAGCCACAGAGAAACCCTGTCTCGAAAAACAAAAAACAAACAAACAAAAAAAAAACTCACGTAAGATAATGACAAGCATGGATTTGTCTTCCAGTGACTAAGGGGTCTGCTCCCTGGAAGAGAAAGTCCTTGGAAAACATGACATGAATGTCAGAGGTCGATAGGACAAGCACGAACTGCTTCAGATGGGAGCATCATTATAAGAAAATGTCATTGCAGATGCCAATAGGTTGGGAAAATAAACAAAAGCCAAACGATAAGCTGGGGGAAGATTCATAACACATATCAAAGGGCCTTCAAGTGATTCTTCCTGACGACTTCTCTTTCCGTTTTAGAGGGTTTTGGTGGTGATTGGCTGACATTTTTATACTTCACTCTTGCTAGAAATCTTGTTGAATCCTTAAAACACAATCACACAAATGAAATCCCAGTTGTTTTGCACAAAGCACGTGACAGCTCCCACGTGTTAACCCGTTTTCTGTCGCGATAATTGAAATGACTGAGGTCATCTCATCTTGTCCTGATCTTTTTTCCTTTTCTTTTTTTTTCATTTTATATATTTATTATTCCTTTTACATTTCAACCACTGTTCTCCCTCCCACCATTCCTCCGCCCCCCTTCACCTCCCCTCCCCAGCCCACTTCCCCATCCACTCCTCTCAGGGTAAAGCCTCCCATGGGAAGTCAACAAGGCCAGGCACATTAAAATGAGGCAGGACCAAGCCTCTCCCCCCCATATCAAGGCTGAGTGAGGCATCCCATCATAGGGAATGGGCTCCGAAAAGCGAGCTTATGTACCAGGAGTCGATCCTGGTCCCATTGCCAGGGGCTCCTCAGATAGACCAAGCTACACAACTGCCTCCAACATGCAGAGGGTCTCGTTCAGCCCCACACAGGCTTCCCAGCAGTCAGTCTAAAGTATGCTGTCCTGACTTTACCCTAACTTTATTTTATGTCTGCTTGGGTGCTTTTTAGTCGCTGACCCCAAACGGTCACCTTGGCAACATATTAGAAACTTTCCATGACCCTGGCCATGGCCCTAGTGCATAACCAAAATATCTGCTTGATGTATAGCACAAACACATGTCACCAGGTTCCCCTGAGCTACCCCTGACAATAATGTCATTGTGGGTTTTGACTTTTAAAAAAATCTGTACCCCTGAACTTTATGCCAAGACATTTTTTTGAGGCGCTAGTCTGCTCCCATTTAAATAAAGAACTCTAACATGGCCTTATATGCATGGTGGTCTGTAATGTTCTCACCTGACCAATAGCATAATAAACACTGGAGACAACACATGAAGAGAAAAAGTTATTTCGAACCACAGTTAACAGGTTCTAACCCTGACTTGTCCACCCCATTGCCTTTTGGCCTCTGATAAGACAGCCCATCACTATGGGGATGTGTGGTGAAAAAAAAAACTATCAACATTATGGCCAACAAGCAAAAGAGAGGAGAGGTTCTGCAACCATTTCAAGGCCGTATCCCGGGGACCTGAAGACTTCCAGCTAGGCCTCACCTCCTTAATGGTCCAGCATCTCCCAGGAGTGCCACCATGGGGATCAAACCTTTACCATAGAGACTTTTTTTTTTTTTTTGGTTTTTTGAGACAGAGTTTCACTGTAGGTTTGGTGCCTGTCCAGGAACTAGCTCTTGTAGACCAGGCTGGCCTCAAACTCACAGAGATCCGCCTGCCTCTGCCTCCCGAGTGCTGGGATTAAAGGCGTGCACTACCAC
>NC_022018.1:9193350-9195245 GCF_000317375.1 Microtus ochrogaster | reverse complement strand
AGTGCTGGGATTAAAGGCGTGCGCCACCACCGCCCGGCACTCGATGTCTTCATATTTAGATCATGGTCCAGTCTCAACACATCATATTTGGTAAAGGGCTAGTGTTTATAATTATGAAAAAATTCATAATCTAATCACAAACAATTAAAAATCGGTAAAAGATTTGAATAATCACCTCACCAAAAGACCTATGTATGGCAAATAAACATTACTAACAGATACCATTAGTCATTAGGTCAATACAAATAAAAACCCCAAGGAGACAATACCTTAGAGTACTTAATGGCATAGTTAAAAAAGATATGCTCAAAAACATGACGAAGTCAAGTCTGGCAAGGATGGATTAATTACTTTTCCAATGTTGTGAAGAGACACCATGGCCAGGTGTCTCTTTTCCTTTTCTATAAAGGAAAGCATTTAATTTAGACTGATGTTTACATACAGAGGGTTGGAGTTTACATACAGCAGGCAGCAGACATGGTCATGGGCCTGGAGCAGTAGTTCAGAGCTGACATCTCATCTATAAGTATGAGGGAGAATGGGAAAGAAGGAAGGATGGATGGAGGGAGAGAGAGGGAAGAATGAAGGGAGAGAGAAAAGGGGAGAAAGAGAGAGAGAGAGGGAGAGAGAGAGAGAGAGAGAGAGAGAGAGAGAGAGAGAGAGAGAGAGAGAGAGAGAGAGAGAGAGAGAGAGAGAGAGAGAGAGAGAGAGAGAAAGAATTGGGATTAATATGGGCTTTTGAAACCTTACAGTCCACCCCCAATGACGCACCATCTCTAATAAGTTCGCACTTCTTAATCTTTCCCAAATATTTCTACCAACTGGAGACCAAGCATTTGAATATATGAGCCTATGGGGCTCTTTCTCATTCTTATTTTTTTTTCTTTTTGAGACAGTTTTTCTCTGTGTAACAGCCATAGCTGTCCTGGAATTAGCTCTGTAGACCAGGCTGGCCTTGAACTCACAGAGATCTGCCTGCCTCTGCTTCCTGAGTGCTAGTATTAAAGGCATGCGTCACCATTGCCCAGCTTTCATCAAAGGGCCTTCAAAATGATTCTTCCTGATGACTCCTCTTTCCGTTTTAGAGGGTTTTGGTGGTGAATGGCTGACATTTTTTTATACTACACTCTTGCTAGTATCCTTAAAACATCCCAGTGTGTAGATCACTAGAGTTTATCCATTCACTAGGTGGACGTTCAAATTGTTTCCACTTTATGAATAAAGCTGCTTGAGCATCCATGTGTGTCTATGTGGACATATGTTTTCATTTCTCATGAGTAAATAAATATCTAAAAGCAGGATTTCTGAGTATGTGGTATGTATGCTTAATTCTATATGAAGCTACTAAGTTGTCAAGCACAGTAATTGTAATATTTTTCGTTTCCTTGGCACACTGGGATGCAACTAATTGTCAAAAGAAAGGCACTACTGATACATGTAGGGAAATACACTAATCCCAAAGGCATTAAACTCACCGAGAGAAAACAGCCTGAGATGGTTAGCCTGTGAGATTCTAATCCCACAACACTCTGGGAAAGGTAAAATGTCTAAGAATAGAGAGCAGACCACTGATCACTAGTGAGGGGGAGGTACCAACTTCAAAGGAGCAGTGGGGGGTGGATATGATGGTGGTGTTCCCTAACTTGACCAAGGATGCTGTTTATTATACAACTGTTGTATTTATTAGAATAAAGAAGTTGATTTTTAGCCTGGCATGGTAGTGTATTTCCGTATAGCACTCAGAACACTGAGGTAGAGAGAGCACAAGTTCAAATCCAGGTTGAGCTACAGAGAAAGACTATCTCTAAGAAAAAGTTGAGTTTTACTTTACGAAAATTATAACTTAATGAATTTGGCTTTAAAAAGTGTATATTTGCCGGGCGGTGGTGGCGCAC
>NC_022018.1:9189297-9192450 GCF_000317375.1 Microtus ochrogaster | reverse complement strand
CTGTTTAGAAAATTTAGATATTTGAGGTATTTCCTAATGAGAAATTTGCCAGGAAGGAACTTGTGTAATATCCAAATGCAACCAACCAAATGTATCCTGCATGAGAATTTACCAGACAAGTGATGAGTGGAACAGTGGACCCCATGGTAGGTACAGTAATTTATCTACTGTTCATGCTTTTTATTGAGCATTAACCCATGGAGATCAGAAGAGGCAACAGGTGTCCTGGAACAGGAGTTACAAAGTGTTGGGAGCTCCCAGGTGGATGCTAGGAACTGCACCCAGGTCCTCTGGAAGAGCAGTCAGTAAACTCTTAAATGCTGAGCAGTCTCTCCAGCCTCTGTGAGTGTTAGTTTTGTTTCTAATTATATTCAGTACAAAATACTTTCTTATAAAAGAAAAAAATGAAGTGGGCTAAAACATTGCAAATCCCAAGTTTTTGGCTCAAAAATAGAAATTACATTCCAGAATATGATTTGATGTGTAGGTCTCATCACTTCTTCCATGTGAGAAATTTAAATATATGTAATCCTTTGATTCCAGTTCCTTGAAAAACGCTGTACAATTAACTTCCTTAGGTTTAATTTATGCCTCCTCCAGATCTGTTTAACATTTAATCAAGGCTCAGGATTTTGATCCCTGAATCTATCTTCTTTTAGAAGAGACTTATAATGGCTTCTAGCTTATATGGGTTAACAAATGGCCTTACGTTAGACTGTCACGGTTTGATTACACTGCTGCTACTGGTCTGGTTGGAAGAGTAACATGACGGGCCACAGGCCAAGTTGGAGAACTCCATCTATCAGTGAAGTTCACTTAACGAGACTTAAAAAAAGATGTACCGAGAAATCCCTTTCTCATTTGTGAGACAGAGGCAGTCCCATTTTGAGGGCCAATCTTGTAGATTTTTTTAAAAATAAATTCTCTAAATTACTGACAGAATTATTCTAAGAAATTAACTGAGATCAACTTGTTTCGCTGGCTGGTGCTGAGATCTCCTGCTGGAATGGGAACTAATATGCATATTTGTGAAATAAGAGCCATTTTAATTTGTGCATTGTATAACTTGGAACGCTCTTCCATCATCATTATTTATAGTTGCAGGGCTCACTGGAGAAACAGAGTCTATATGATTGATATAGATTAGGGAGGTAGATAGAAAGACAGGGGATGTATTATAGAAATTGGTTTAGATAATTATGGAGGCAGCCCTGCAATAGTCCATCCCAGACAATCAGGGAAGCTGGGAACATGGCTCTTTCTAAATCCAAAGGCCTCAGAATGTAACCCGAGAACCTGGTGAGCAAAAGGATTTAAGTCCTAGGATTCCGAGGGCATAGAGTCTGGAGTAGAGCATCCCAGGTCAGGATAACAGGGATGTTCCAGCTACAGAAAGCAGAACATTCTTTTTCTTCACCTTTTTGTTCTATTCGGAACCCCCAGACATTTGGACAGAGCTTACCCACATCATCTGGAGAATCTTCTTTTGTCTACCAAATTCAAATGTCGCTTTCCTCGAGAAACACTCCGACAGGCACACACACGAATAATTCCTTTCCGTCTAGTCAGTGTCTGTTAATTGAGTCAAGCTGATACCCTAAAATCAGTCATCACACTAAGTGATTGACTCCAAGGACAATATATTTTTTTCATTTTTACAAGGACGGTTTATTTTAAATGATGACCCTACTTTCTGTGCAGCAAGAGCTTCAGCCATATTTCTAGTATGAGGGAAGGTTTCCTTTACTCTGGTCTAGGGGTTAGTCTACTATTTTACTGAGTATTATTTCTCAAACATTATTAATTACCATACAGTCAGAAAATGGAGCAGGTGTTAAAAATAATCAAGGCCTAGTTTTTAGACCCAAGTATCTTAGAAGTCAGTTTGTGGAGCAGCTGTGCCTGCATTAAGAACTTGTGTTCTTGTGAAGCCAATAGAGAACATAGTTTCACTGCATTTCAGATCGATAGATAGACTTTATTTCGTGTAGGAGAGGTTCAAAATTTATAGAGCAACTCAAAGGCTCAAAGTATTGTAAGGGCTACCAGAGTTGAGGCAAAAAAGATCTTTGCTTTAGGCTCGTGCTATATAAATTTCTCATGAAGCGAAGTAGATGAGTACGTTTGAATCCTGGGTCTACAACTTTGTCAAAATGTGAACTTAGATGAATTAGATTAATTACTTTGTTTGTCTTCTATAAAAAGGGAGTTACAAAATCCCCTTTAGTTCATACATGAATTAAATACACAAGAACATGCAAAAAATATTAGTTCTTGGCATGAAATGGGTAGTCAATAATGGTACATTGTTAATATTATTTTATGTTCTCCCCAGAGATATAAAACCCACAGAAAGGTTTGACAAACAAGACAATAACACACAAATGCTCAGAAACCAGGGAGTACCATGGGAAAGTGAGCTGTATGTTTTGGGAAAATAAAACAAACATCATTTAAATACGTCCCCCAAAAGATCTAATTACTTTATTGCATGGTCTCAGGTGGGTATCCAAAGCATCCCAGGCTGTGAGTCTAAATCAATGAATTTCTTGGAACTCATTACTTAAGATCCAAAGGTAAACAAGTGATTGGGCAAGAAAAGATGGTTTTAATGGTGGGGCCTGGTTTATACTTAAATTATTACAAATTCCCCTTGACAGTTTGTGGTGGGAGTGGCTCTCTTGCAAAATTCCACGGGAAAAAGCCTTTGGATGCTCTTGCTTGTCCTTGGAGTAGGCCACGTCAGACATATTTTACTTTTAGATGATTATTACCCAACTTTTATTTTTCCCAGATGTCTGATGTCTACAACCTTACCAGTTTTATTGCTTTGAGTTTAGTAATTTTTTTTTTTGCTATATTCCATGTGGAAGGCAAATATTCCTGTTGTTAGTGGAGGTTCAACAACATGCGGGGCAACACCCGCTGTCCTCACTGTGAAGGGTGGCTGTTACCTGCCTAACCAACACCCGCTGTCCTCACTGTGAAGGGTGGCTATTACCTGCCTAACTCAAGAACCAGGAATCCAGCTGTCTTGTTTGGGTTGTATCAAGTTTCTAGAGTTGTTTTCAAATGTTTTCAGGGAATGAATCCTGTAGAAATACTTTATAGAGCCACGCCTTTAATCCCAGTACTGGGGAGGCAGAGTCAGGT
>NC_022018.1:9179345-9188341 GCF_000317375.1 Microtus ochrogaster | reverse complement strand
CCCAGCTTTTTCTAGACTCTTCTAAGAAAACAAATCCATCTTTAAAAATTTTTAAATGACATTTTACTTACTTAAATACTTTTAGTGTCTGTATGGGTGCACATGTGTGGCAGTCAGAGGTCAACTTGATGAGGCTGGTTCTCTCTTCCCACTGTGTGGAGTCCAGGCTTTGTTAGGCTTAGTGGCCAGCACCTTTATTCACTGAGCTGTCTTGTCAGCCCATCCATGGGTTTTTGGATCTGTGAAGTTATTATTTGAGATCGAATCCTCTGTAGCCCAGACTGGCCTCTAACTCACTATGTAGCTGAGGATGATCCTCCGACCTTTACCTTTCAAGTGCTGGGATTTCTGGCCATGCTCTCCTTGATCTATGAAATTGTAATCTAGACTAACAACAATCTCATTTCTCTAATTTAAAACTTGATTTCTTACGTTGTTTCTGTGAGCTTAGAGTTTAGTGGGATTGATGAAATTATGGCACTGGAAAAGATAAGTCATTCTTAATTTCCTCTGGGAATTGATTTGAGATGTATTCAAGTTAAGCAGGAAGAATTTCTGGAGAATGCTTTATAGATCTTAAATTGAAATGACTGAAAAAAAAAAGTGGAATTCAGGGTATAACAGTGGGTTTAAGATTAGGCTTCTTCCTAACCCCGAGAGCAGCATGGGGACTTTCTGTGTCTTAGGGTATAGCTTCTGCTAGTCTATTCAGATGAGAACTATGCAATTGCCTAGGCATTTGATGTGACCAAAACCAGACAGACAAATAACTAACTAACTAACTAACTAAATAAATAAATATTTAAAACAAAACCAAACATGCCTCCTTGTGGACAAAAAGCTATTTAAACCTAATTTAATAAAAAGACTCTATTTTTGTGTCAGAGGCCAACTTTGTGCTGTTGGTTCTCTCTTTACATGGGTTCCTGGAATGCAGTCAGGCTTAGCAGGCTTACTGGGCAAGTGCATTCCTGTATCACCTGAGCTCTATCACTAGCTCTATTTCTGTATTGTGAGCAAGGAAATCAGGGATATAAGATGTAAAGGAAAATGTGCCTAGGCTAGTTTATCAGGATTGTGGACACTACACTGCACACGGACTTTGAGTGTGAAATAGGGTAGGGTTTCTCACAGTGTGAAAGATCTACTTTTGCCTCAAGGTAACGATCCAGTGACTATTTCCAGTGTGCTGGGTTAGCTTAATAGAGATGGGGACTGGGGAAACAGGTCTAAAGGCAAGAAGCAATTTGTACAAATTGTCCAGGGAGTTTATAAGTTTATAAGAGGGCTCGGCTTCCCAATGGGTGAGCTTGGCAGTATACCGAATGGCCCGAGACCAGAGTAAGACACAGCTGACTCTCCAGCTAATGTCTCTCGTTACGTAAGGTTCCGCGTGGGGTGAATGAATGCAGACTTACCAAAGGCGGAAAGTTTCAGACATTTTCCTAGCGGGTTGCAAAACCCATTATATCAGAGTTTAGAAAATAATGAAATATACTATAAACATCCTGTGGACGTCACTTAAGGTTTTAATGTGACAATAGAGCCAAACTCCTTTCCATCTCCCACTACGAATGAATGATGCAATGAGCCGTTGCTGATTTCGAAAAAAAAAAAAAAATTTAGCCACGCTTTCTAGCAAGACAAGACGACTGAGGCGTGTTCGAGGCCAGCAGGGACAACGTGGCGAGCTCCAGTCAAGGGAAGGATGGGAGAAAGAAGGGAAGGATGGGAGAAAAGAGAGTAAAGTCGTCCAAGAGATGACAGGAAAAGGAAAACACAGAAGCGGACACACCATTTGCCAAAATCTTTACCCTTCCCTTGGGTAAGGGCGTACCCAAACTCCCCGCAGACTCAAGCAGCGCTCCCGGCCCGCCCCGTCCCGCCCCGCCCCGTCCCAACGTCCCGACCCTTCCCGGTAATCCGCTCTGGGGAAAGTAAGGCGGGACTTCCTGTATTTGAAAAACTTCCGGCGGGAACCGGAAGATTCCGCAACAGAACTCCAGTCTACAGACACGCCAGGCCGGAAGGTGAGCTTTGTGTCCGCCCTGGCGGCAGTGCTTCGGTCTGACCCAATTCTGGGTCTGGGCGGCGGTACTTTGGGGGCCACTTACCGTTATGAGTGCTTGTTTGGGAGAGAGCAAATTTTGAGACGAATTTTCGTTACGTTTTAGTATCAGCGGTCCGCCTCACAATCTACACCTGTTACCTGGCACGTTCTTTCATTGCACCAGCTGGCAGCGCTTGGCAGGCGTGAGAAAGCCAGGGCGAACTTTGTTATTTTTGTTTTCCCCCCATAGAGTCGGAGGTGAGGGAAGAAACACTGTCAGATCGCAGTACTCCGAATCACTCGCATCTTCGGAAGTGCTCTGGGCATAGAGGAGGCGCTCCAGCAGTTGAGGATGAATGAGTACTCTAGGCAACTTTCCGCTCTTCCCACAGGGCAGCTTTTTAAATGTCCGTGCAATGAGAAACGAGGATAGCATTGGTACTTGTGTCTCTGAGTTCTAGGACCTTTGCCTTACACCTTTAAACCATTTCAGTCTTAAGGTTCTCATTCATAAAAGAATGCAGCAGGGCTTTCTCATCGCAAAGGCTAGCCGCAACTCTCCTGCTAAGTTTTTGGTTTTCGGCTTTTGTTTTATTTTTTCCTAGAGAATCTCTGCTAACATTTGAAGCACTTTTGTTGGTTCCCCAGGCGAACATTTAGATGCCTCTTGAGTTCTCTCTCTTTTCTCCTACACACGATTTTATTTGTTTTTTTTGTTTGTTTGTTTTTTTGGTTTTTTCGAGACAGGGTTTCTCTGTGGCTTTTTGGAGCCTGTCCTGGAACTAGCTCTGTAGACCAGGCTGGCCTCGAACTCCCAGAGATTCGCCTGCCTCTGCCTCCCGAGTGCTGGGATTAAAGGCGTGCACCACCATCGCCCGGCCTACATACAACTTTAAATGCTGTTTCCCCCTTTAAAATATATTTTGTGTGTGTGTGTGTGTGTGTGTGTGTGTGTGTGTGAATTGCCTTTTCTCCCTATTTTCACTTTCCCCAGTTTCTCGAATCTCCTCAGTGATACCACAGGAGCCTGTAATTTAGAACTGCTTATCCCTGCAGAGATAGTGAATATGAATGAAATAATTCAGAAGAGGGAATGTTTCCGATCACTAAAGAATGGGAGCCTTCTTATGTGTCATAATCTTTTCCAAACAGCAGTGAAGTAAGAGTGATAGAAAATTCTTTTATTTTTTTCCTATGGAGACCCTATTTGTACTTAAGTTTATTCAATACATAAATACTTTTAGATCAGTTATTAAATTCTGGCCTCTCAGGTACTGAAGTAAAGCCAGCGTTTTCTTTAACCCCGAATTTATTGAATTGAGGGTGTCAGACAGAAAACAATATTATACTTTTAGCCTATTTTATATACTACTGTATACAGGATGGAAGGGGGAAGATGATATAAAAATGCCATTTTAGGTACGCGGATGCTGAGAGCTAAGGGATGAGAAGTAACCAGATGTTTGATATGAATAGGATTAGGGCTCTTCAGGTGGAGTGGACCTGATGTGGGGAAGACTCATGCTTGGAACAGGGATGGAAAGGAGGTGACTCCAAGCAAGCAGATAGATGAAGGGATGAGTGGGGTTAGGGATAGAATGTGTCAGTCCTGAGAACGGTCTTGGTTTTGATTCTTGAAGCACCAGATGGAAAGTCCCCGAGTGTTTTCAGAGCATTTTAGGAGTGATCTCAGGGAGAATGGATGGTAGGGGCAAGAGTGGAAGAACTGGAGGGCAGCTGAGAGCTTGCTGCAGCAGTCTAGTAAGAGCTAAAGACGAGTGTGGTTTGTGTCCCATGTAATCCTCAAATTCATAGATTGGGAGGTCAGGCCTTTGCAAGGTGTTTTGGATTAGATGAGGCCATAAGAGTAGCCCCTCTTCTCCCCCCCCCCCCCCAAACGACACTGAAAGGCAGAGACAGGAAAAGCTCAGCCTACAGTTCCTTTTCTTTAGCACGGTAATGCCTTTCGTTCTGGAATAATGTGGAAAGCAGGCCTATTTCTAGGCCGTGGGATTGTGAAGGAATGTTGTTTTTGTTAATTACCCAGTCTCATCCCCTGCTATAGCAGTAGAGACTAGGGCCTCACTGGCAGTGCTGATGAAATATGATAAATTTTGGAGGAAGAATTCATTTACTAATAGTCTGAATATTGGCGATGGAGGGGAAAAAAGATTGCCAGTACTGGCTTTACACGTGGCTCCTTGGTAAGCGATGGGCATCCTCACTATCTTGATTGTGAAAATGTGTTTACTTATGTCAGAATTTAGCAGATTTGAAAAATCTAATCATGAGCAGGGGATTTTGTGTTAGCTTCTTTAGGGAAGCTATTAAAAAAGTCTCAAATTTTAGCTTAACAAGTGGATAGATACTGAGAGTGGAAATAGGGATACTAACAGTTTTTTAGAAGAGGGATGTAATTATCAAGAGTCCCTTTATGAATGTGTCAAATTTGGGAAACTAGGAGACCTCTAAATAGTTTCAGGGGCAATTTATTGTGTCAGTCTGAATCATTTTCCGTGTATATGCCTGTGTGTGCGCATGCACGTGCGGGTGCTTCAGGCAGCCAAGGTCAAGAGGGTGTCGTCATTAGTCACCTTTCTGTTTGAGGCAAGGTCTCTCCCTGAAGCTGGAGCTCACTGATGTGGCTGGATTGATTGTCCAGCAAGCTCCTATGATCAATCCTGTTGTGCCCCACCTCGTGCAGCAAGGAATGACGCTACCACCGGAGCTCTTCTCACTGCAGTTTATTCCAGGACTTTATTCACTTTCTCTCTCTTTTCCCCCCTCTCTCTCTCTTCTCTCTCCCCGTTGACCTCTCTCTTTTCTCTCTCTGGGCAAACGTCTCCCAGCCCTTAAGTAGGCATGGGCTGCCAACCCCGAACTGCCAGGTGGGCACTGCCCATAGGCTCACACATATGCAGGCAGCTGATAATCATTGCATTATTATAGCATAAGTCAGGTCTTAGCCATCTCAGGAGTTGATTATACATCTCCATCAGGTGTGATTCCACGCAGCTTGCTACACAATCCTCTTGTCTGTCTCCCCTACCCTATGTAAATCTAAATCTTAAATTTTGGGACAGAGGGAGTAGGATTTTAATAAGTAGGTGCTCTAGGTACAGTCTTGTACTTTTATTGATGTTTGGGATGGATACCAACAGAACATGTACAACTACCGAAAGTGCTTCTCTAAGACCATCTCACCTATAGAGCTGTCTTAGTTGAGTACACTGTAATGCCCAGATGACAATTGCCTGGTGATGTATTTCTGAGAATATATCCCTGTTATCTTCAAACATGTCAGTCATCAAGGTTTTGGTTATCCCAAGTGGAGTACACAAGTATACAAATCCCTGAGAGAATACTTGATATAGGTAGTTGCATACAAATAATAATTTCTAATTTTTGCCTACACACACACTATATATCTATATATCTATATATATCCTGTTTGTAAATAGATAATTGTGTTTTACCTAATTTTCCATGTTCCATTAACTCTAGAATACTTAATAAAGAGGTAGTTCAAAGTTTGTGTTTAGGGAAAACTTTAAAGACCCGTGGTTAATCTAAATACTAACTGTGATGGTTAATCTTGGTTGCCAATTTGACAGACGATGCTAACTGTGATGGTTAATCTTGGTTGCCAATTTGACAGACGATACTAACTGTGATGGTTAATCTTGGTTGCCCATTTGACAGACGAAGGAACCTCAGTTGAGTCATTGCCTCCATCTAATTGCAGTATGAGTATGTCTGCAGAAAAGAGCCAGCCCATTGTGGGCAGTTCCATCCCTAAGCAGATGGGCTTGACTTATATAAGACAGGTAGCGGAATGAAAGCCTGGGAGCGAGCCGGTAATTAGTGTTCCTCTGTGGTTCCAGCCTCCAGCTCCTGCCTTGAGTGTCTGCCTTGGCTTCCCTTGGTGGACTGACTATAAGCTGTAAGACGAAATAAATTCTTTCCATACCAAGTTTCTTTTGTTCATATGTTTATCACAGCATGGGACATTGACCTACCAAGGATTTTAAACCCCTCCCTGTAAAAGCTGAAGTGTAGCAACAGATTTGGCATGTGTTATGAATTAAGGTGTAATAGTTCTCCCTTCCAAGACCCCCTGGTGGAAGTCTGAAATGTTTAATAGCACCAAACCCTATATCTACCACGTTTCTTCCCATGTATGCATATCTGTGATAAAGCTAAATAATTATATTAGGTACATTAAGAGATTGACAACTACTAACAAGGAAAAATATTTATATTTATATTGTAATAAAAGTGTTTGCATTGCTTTTCATGTTTTGGGGCCACAATTAAGTAAGCTTGAACTCAAGCACTGTGGTATGGTGATGGCGTGACTGCTAACTCACTGCCATGTAGGTATCAGTGTGTACAGAATGACTGCTGGGCAGAGGGCTAATTCGTGTTCTTGACTGGATGGATGGAAATGAATGGAGATTTTATCCTGTTGCTTTAGAATAGTGTGCTGTTGAAATCTATTGATTGTTTATTTTTGGAATTTTCTGTTTAATGTTTATGGACTTCAGTTGACAAAGATGACTCAAACCATATAAAGCCAAACTTTAGATGGGAGTGGCCTGATATTACTGTTGGGATGGTCAGAGTAGTTGTAAGGTAAGTGAAATGAGGGAGGGTTGCTTGATAGGGCTTGACACCTTTAGATTAGATGGCTTTCCCATTGTTTTCTTTTTGAGGCAGAATCTCCTGTAGCACAGGCTGATCTTGACCTCTGATCTTCTTGCCTCTTCTTCCCAACATGTGTTGATTTTTATGCAGGATTCAGATTCTCCAGGGAGGCCTTTTCCGTTGTCTTTCATGGAGGACAAGGATCTAACTGGTGGCTTTTTCTTTGTTTTTTTGAGATGGAGTCTCTTGTATCCCAGGTTCACTTTGAACTCATTGTATGGCTGAGAACAACTTTAAGCTCTCAATCCCTCTGCCTCCCAGGAGCTGCCCTGTCATATCTGATTTCTAAGGTAGTAGGGCTCGAACCCAGGACTTCATGCATGCCAGGCAAGCACTCTCCCCCCCACCTCTCACTGGTGACTTCTGGGGGTTTTAGCGTTCAATTTGAATGGTGTGTATGTATACAGTTGCGTTCATTGTCTTCTAGTCTTGACTCTGTTCTGGAAAAGAAAATAAACTCTAGACTTTTTTTTTTTTTTTTGGATCAGTTGCACATGTAACATGGGCTAGGGCACCTAAGACTCTTTGTCAGACAAAGATACCCAGCCCCAGATCCCTAACTGTTGTTCCTAATGATTTCAACAGTCATTTCTGTTGTCTATTTGTCTTTTCTTTCTTTCTTTGCTCCTTCCTTTGTTCCTTCCTTCCTTTTTAAAAAGTTAAAAGAAAAATTTTTTAATGGGGAGACTAAAGGCTAAATTCTAAAATGCCCCAATTACTGGCTTGGGATTTTAATTTTTATATAGTAAAATCTGTTAATCTTTTTGGGTTTGAGTTTTAAGATGTGCTTAGTGACATCTGCATTTTGTCATCTTACTCAACGTTCTGAAGAGTTACTTTTTGCTTTTTGTAGAACTTTTAAAGCTTTGTTTTGTGTGATTTAAATAGTTCACCATCTTAGGGCGTGGTTTTGCTACTGAGGAGGGTGTGGAAGTTAAATACTTGCTTTTCTTCAGAGGATTAGCTAGTTGTCTTGCAAAGTGAATTCATGTTCTTCCCTGACGTATTTTGAATCAGCACCCTTGTCAAACATCAACTTCCTCTTATTTATTGCTTGATAGGATCTTAGATTGTAGCCCTGGCTGGCCTGAAGCTCTTTATGTAGACCATGCTAGCCTAGAACTCTTAGTGATCCTCCTGCTTCTGCCTTCTTTGCAGTGGGATTAAAGGTGTGCCACATTCCTGTTCAGTCTTCTTTTTTACAGTTTTGTTTTTATTGTGGTAAATTGTTTATAAGAAATCCCATTTTCCTGTTCCCTTGTGATAATAGCTAGAACTGTTTATTTGAGGTAGGATGACCCCATAACCAGAGAGATGCCTAACAGACATTGAAGGAAGAGAGGAGAGAGTTCCCTCTGTCCTTCTGTTTCCTTCCTGACACGGTCTGCCTCATGGTTCTGCTCTCCCTGGACGGAGCTGCTGGGAAAGAAATCCTGTTCCTCTTGGTGACAACCCCTTTGGTACTTGTCTGAGGTATTACCTCCTCTGATAAGTGCTCTTAGAAGCAGAAGCTTACAGTAGCCCACTGGTCCAGGGACTTGCCTCACAGATTCTGAATAGGCAGGCTAATGTAGTTTTTATAGTTTGACAAACATATTTTGGGGAGTAATAAATGTTATCAGTTTAAGTAAATTTTTTACTTATTATATTATGTGATGTCTCTTGTCATTTGTCTTAATTTTTTTTTTTAGCGCTGAACCGTTGACTGTGGTAAATATTTTTGGTAGCATAGGTTAATCATTTATAGTACAAGAGGATGTGAGCCTTGTTTTAGGAATAGCCTTGCTGCTTACTCAAGCATCCTTTTGTTCGACTCCTACCTTATGAAGACACCTCTACTGTACTGTTACCAGAAGACACAGAAGAGAAGAAATATTTCTTATATTTGATACTTTAATAGATGACTTTATAATTTGTTGACTGGTAGTGTCACCATAAAATGATACTTGCGGAATACTCAAACATTTAATTCTAAAATATACTTATTACCCTGTAAGATCTTGTCTTTCTCTAAAAGATGGCCCCATACTCTTAAGGTATTTGAGACCGTTGGAAGACTGCTGGGTGTTCTTCTGATCAGCAGGCTACATCCTGCGGGAAGCCAGTGTTTGGGCTTGTGAACAAATGTGATGTTTTTCTCTCCTTTATGTCATTTCTAACAGCAAAGCTTTTGGAGTGTTAGTTTTGAATGGAGATTCATTTTATAGCCAAACAAAGTGATAAAAATATTCATGTCAGC
>NC_022018.1:9171427-9179020 GCF_000317375.1 Microtus ochrogaster | reverse complement strand
CTTCATGTCATGCTGACTTCATGTTCTGTTTCTTCCAGATGTCTTCATTGCCGAGAAGAGCAAAAATACAGGCCCAGAATGTGGAACCCAAAAATGAATTGTCTTTCTTCTCTGAGTTGTAAGCACATTAGTGAGATGTTGTTGCGGGAATGGTGACTATTTTAAGGAGTAATATATTCTGTCACTTAGAAACTTCAGTCTTTTGTCCTTTATCCATATAATAGCTCTTTGTTGAATTCATGCTGTGATCCAGGAGAGAAAATAGCTAACTGAACACATTATATAATATTTACCCTGGAACCAGGCTGAAGGAGGACTTGCTGTTTTTTACATTGCTTTAAAATAGCACGTGTAATTTATGCAGTATTGCCACTGTGTATGGGGTCACCTTTTGTTGGGGGTGCTATCTGATGCTTTGTAGGATGCTTAGTGGTATCTGTGACCTCTACCAAGTACACGTGATAATCAAAAATGTCTTTAGATAATGCCAAATGTCCCAGGGGCTCCAAATCACCCTCAGTTTAAGAGTCTTTGCTATAGAGTACCATATAACATATACTTTTGACATTTGTAAAGAAATAAGTGATTAATGTTAGGTCACAATAGGATTATAAGGTAAAATTAAAGCAGTTCGGTGTTAGGGAGCATGCTGTGTGTTTGTATTAGAGGGGCATTTTTGGATAGAGCAGTAACGGTGTTTTTTGGAGGATATGCCTAGAGATCCATATTTAATTTAGTAGGTGCTGTGATTTGGATAAATGTCCCACAAAGGTCACTACCAGGGTAGTGGTATTTGGAAGTGGTTAGACCTGTAAGAGGGGGAGGCTAGTCTGAGGCTCTTAGGCCACTGGAGGCAAGCCCTCCAAGAGAATTGTAACATCTGGCCTTTCTTCTTTTTGTTTTTATCTCAAGATGTGCATGTGTTTCAGCACATGTTCCTGCTTTTGCTAATTGCTGCTTCTTCAGAGGCCCAAGCAATTGGGCCACCTGATTTTGGAATAAAACCTCCAAGACTGAGATAAATCAGCCATTTATTAAGTTATGTCAGTATAGTGCCCCGAAGCTTACAAACACAGGAGTTCACCTCGGGGCAAAGATTTAGATTCTGTTACAAATAGCGAAGGCCCCAAATACAAAGACCTTGAGACAGCAATGAGTTGATGTATAGGGAATAGCAAGAACAGTGCGGCCAGCTTAGAACCATCGTGTCAGAGAGTGCTAGGCAACGAGACTGGAATTGCTAGGCTCCAAGAGTCTATTAGGAGATGCTAGGACTTTATTAGAAGCCAGTGGAGGACTGTGGGCAGCGATCTGACCTGGTCTGGCTTATGTCTATAAACTATCATCATGGTTTCTTGGTTTCACAGACTATAAGGGGACAAGAATGGAAGTATGAGGGTGAAGCAAGGAAACAGGTATAGAGGGAGAATGGTAAGAAATAGTCTGATTTGGGGCACATTTCTGAAGGTAGACTAGAAAGGGCGTGTTGGTGTTTATGGGCTTCTTGAGAAGACTAGAGGAGTAGGTAAGAGTGTTAAATCCAAGAGTTTTATTTAGGCTTGGCAAGTTGGTGGTGATTGCTTGACATCTAGCTAAATGTGGATCTGCAAAGGGAAATGTCAGTTTGGAGATGTAAAATTGAGATTCCTTTATTGACTCATAGGTAAGACATCAACTGAGAGAGAGGACTGAGGTTAGACTCTGGAGAGTTGAGCATTCTGAGGTTGAGGGGAGGAGGAGGGTCAAGAGGTCTAAGGAGAAGCATATGAAAGGTGTGCTGTACAGGATGAGGGCCGGGTCCGGCTGACAACTCACATGGCATGGGAATGAGCATCGACTAGCTGCCTTGAGCCACTTCCTTTGTAACCAGTGATTTTGACGTTTGTGTTTTCTTCCCTATACTTTTAGCAACCTACCCTTGTGAAGTAGGGTTAGTTAGCGTTCTGTGTGATAGGCTATTAGGCAGGAGGAGGGTAGAAGATGTTCTGTTTGGTTTATAGTAGGAGGAGGCTCTCCTTTGTCTTCCCCTTACCTTTTCCTTTTGCCCTTCCCCCTGTTCTCCTTCTTCCTCCTATTTTCTCTTGCCCCTCTCTCCCCTTCCCATTGCCCCTGTGTGTATATGTGTGTGAAGGAGAGTAGGGCATGGGTAGACATGGTCAGAACTTGTGACCCTCCTGCCTCTCACTCCCAAGTACTCAGAGGACTATCTGGCAGAACACAGGTTTTCAAATGACAGTTACTTTTGACTCTACTTTTTTAGTGTTTTTTGTTTTGTTTAGTCTCAGGCTGCTTACTGACCTCTGAAAAGAACTCTGATGATGTCAGTGGTTTGGCCTGCCATCATTATGTTTTCTTGGAACATAACTTAGCTGAGGATTCATTTAGTGAGGTTCTTGCTTCTAGGCAGAACTGAGAACCCTTCAGGAACTCAGACAGCCTCATTGATTACTCTCAGGCCATTTTTCCCACTTATATTTACCTGTTTAGGGGAGGAATTGAGTGAAGCAGATGGGTGGAGGGCTGTGCTTTCTCTGCTCCTGATGTGTGTTTGCTTCTTGTTAGAAAAGCAGTGTGGCTGCACCTGACCCAGTCTCTTCAGGGAACAGATCTATTCTGTGAAGGGAAAAAGAGTCAATAAAATAGGGAGTTGAAGTGTCTTGGTGATGGCTTTTATGCAGTTTCAGGTATTTTAGAAGCTATTTCTTAGTCCTTTCATTGGTTTGAATAACTTAGTATATTTTAAATGGATTTGACTGGCATTTAGGAACCTAAGTGCTTTTTACTGTTAGGATTGAAAGGCTCACATTGACAGTTGTGCGACATGACCCAGTAAGTGCCTTAAGGTAATGGTTGATTTTCTGTGTCATGGTGGTATGTGTGTGCTCATCAGGTGGGGGAAGAGACTTGTGATGGTATGTGGTGGGGAGAGGGCGTGTCTACATGGGTCTCTGATCACTGTTCACTCCTTAGCAATAATTGTGCACAGCCTATGCCTATATCAATCCATTTTCTATCACACACTTCCTATTATCATTTAAGAAACATATGCCTCTCTTGACCTTTGTCATTTGGTTTGTTTCATTTTTCCTGGAAGTTCTCCTGTCAATTTACTTCTAGGTCATCAGGCTCTGAAGAAGATGATCAGGAAGATAGTATTTGGGAACCTCAGAAGAAAGTCCCCAGAAACCGTAAGCAGCCTACTTCCAAGGAGTCCAAACAAAAGCAGGGGCGGCGGGTGAAGAAGAACACCCCACAGATGGATGCTGTATCAAAAGACCTGGCTGTTAAGGAGGAGTTGGTAGGTGGCGTTGCTAGATGTGGGGAAGGCCACTGTATTTTCCAGATAGGGAGGAGCTGTTCTTCCTCCTTACACAGTGTAGGGCAGAACATGTAAATGACACACTCTTCAGGGCCATGGTATCCCTGTCACAGTCTCAGGAACACTTACCATTCCAACAACCGTTTCTTCAGCCACTTCCACTCTCCTCTCCCAGGATGTGTGCTAGGTGTGGAAGTGCTGGTTTGGATGGTAATGTCAGCAAATATCTGTGTGTATTACCACCCACGCAGCATGCTCGACATTTTACTCCAAAGATCTCGTCCTTACAACCATTGGGAATGGCTGCAGTTACCATCCTGATTTTATAGATAAATGTGCGGCAAGAGATATTTAGTTACATACTCCTAGAACACAGACTTTAAGTGATGCAACTGGGTTTCCAAGTCAGCAGTTTAAAAGCTGATGTACCTCGTAGGGGTACTTTTATATCAACCATGCTTGCAAGAGTGTTGTGTATATATGGAGTGCTGGTTTAATAGTTAACACTTAGAAAAAATCATCAAATGCATTTGAAACTCTTATGGGCAGCACTTTCCTTCTTGGAGGCTGAAGTAGGGTACATATAAACCTATCATTTACTCGCTTTGTGAAATTAAACTTTATTTGTAATATAAGAAACAACAGGGAGGGATTCCATATACCCTTTATCTAGTTTTCCCCAATGGTAAAATTTTAGTGTCTTATTTTAGCATTGTAAAATATAATTGTTAAAAACCTCTTTATTTAGAATTCTCTGGTTTTCCATGTGTTTATTTTTGTGTGGGTATTTGTATTTAGCACCATACAGTTTATTACATGTGTAGGTTTGTGTAACCATTGAACAGATCCCTGATGTTGCCCTTTCTTTTCTTTTTTTTCTCCCTGAGACAGGGTTCTCTGTGTAGCCCTGGCTGTCCTGGACCTTGTTCTATAGTCCAGGCCGGCCTTGAACTCAGATCCTCCTGCTTCTTCATGTGTTTCCACCCTAGGCTTCACATTACCCTTTCTCATCCACATGGCTGCTCTCCTTTCACCCACCTATTTCTGCTTCTGGTGAGCGCGGCTCTGCTTAGGAGATTTCTATAAATGTTCTCATATTGTATGCAACTTTGGGATGGGGTTTTTCACAACTCCACGTAGTTCCCTTGAGATTCATTTAAGTTGTTATTATGTGTATTGATACTTTGTTCCCTTTCACTTCTGAAAATATTCCAGGGTAGTTGTTTTCTAATCTTATAATTCTCATGTGTTCTTTTTGTGATTTCATAGAATAGCCCTGTAGCTATTGCTGATGCCAGTTTGGAAGAGAAAAATCACAAATTACATACGACAAAGACTCTGAAAACTGCAGCAAAAAAACAAAAAAACTCAGTACAGAGGGCCAAAAGAAAGTTGAAAGTTGATGAAGAAACCAGCCAAGCCAGCCCCTTAGAAGGTGGAACTAGCAATATGGAGATACCATCAACAAGCACCACTTGGGAAGATGTCTGCAAGAAGGAAGAAAGTGAAGACGACTTCACATTTGGTCAGTCCCCTCTGAAGAGGATGAAGACTGAGGCCTGTCCTCAGGGGAAGCCTGTCAAGTTTCCCGACGGTGCCAGCAGCATTAAAGAGGAGGTGGAGATGAACTGGGACATAGTGCAGGTAAGTGCAGCTTTGTGTCACTTGTGTGTTGAGTCCTGGATGGCACACAGACTCTGCTCACTAAGGGAAGTGCTGGCAGTTTTGAATCCACTTTTTCAGTTTGCCAGAGATTTCTGGAGTCAAGCTTTGACCACTATTTCTATTCTTGGCTATACTATTTTGTAAGCTGGCTTATCAGCTGCAGCTCTTTTGCTAAGAACTGTGACTTCAGTCAAGAAAGTCATTGCCCTGGTACATACTTGCACATCATGGTCTAGGTATTTTACATCAACAAATGGAGGCCTCAGAGGCACATTGCTAAAGTTTTGTTTTGTGTTTGGATTGTACTGTATACATGATTAGGTTATTGGCTGTTCATGCATCCAGTATATAGGAACAAGACCCAGCAATATTTCAAAGAGAAATTCTTTAAGAATTCTGACTTGAGGATTTCTCCCAGGTTTCCTTTCCTTTACTCTCTGCCCCCTCCCCCGCTCCTTTTTAGCTGCCTTGGGGTTGATAGAGAAGACTAGAAGGGTCTCATGAGCAGTGAGCTGAGCCTTAACCTCGTGTGTTCCGTCACATTCTGGGGCCATAGCAGGTAGATGAGGGTGCTCTTCCTCTCTCTCTGTCCTAACAGCATTCTGAATGAACTCTGCTGTAAACTGCTGCTGTAGAGCCCATGGCTTTTTGCAGTTCTGAGACTGGGGCTGTGTTCTTCAGAGAGACGTTTTCTCTGTCACCTATAGAGTGTCACCGGTAGTTGTTAGTCATTGTGTTTCTCCTCTTTGGCACACTAAATCTGGAATGTTGCCCTATAGCTTTCTCTGTCTTTTTACTGAAATGCACCTTGCAGAGTCATTGAGAACAGTGTAAGTAGCTTTCTCCGTCTCCCTCTGCGTTGTTCGTTCAGATCTGCAAGGCAGTGCTTTCACAGAGCCAGTCATAGACCACCTGCACGGAATTCACTCTGAAGACTTTCTTTAAACTCCATTCTTGGTCCAGAACTTCAGGGGCAATGGATGTGCCCCACTTTTCTTGCCTTATCCTTTCTGAACACCGCTAAGCTTATTTCTTTTGCCAGGGTAGATCCACCTCCAGTAGCTGACAGTGTGCAAGAGGAGGAAAGGAGGGTTTCAAAGTTTGTGAAGTTCCTGGCCTTTCAGGCATAGTTGGTCTTTCATGGTGAAGAGCTGCCTTCTGTAGGACACTCTGCTTTCTGTCCTGCCTCCCCCATCTTTATCATGGGAGAAGAAAGGAATATTGCCCCACCCTGGCTATTTTACTCCAGATTACAAGGGATAGAAACTTAACCTTTTGTTATAATTTTACATTTATTTATTTAGAGTGCTGGGAGTGGGGATGGGGTTCTGTGAGGATGATCTGAATAGGCTGCCTAAAAGAATGTCCTTTGGAGTTGAGTGTTAGGTGAGATCAGTTGCCTTTAAGGTGGTATGACAAGAGACAGGTGTAAAGAATGTAAAGTTATGAACCTCGGTGATGACTGGACTCTTGGGAAGGTTTATGCATGCACGCATGCATGCGTCCTGTTGTGATCTCAGGTGTATGCTTACAGGTCTGAAATTGCTGGTAGGTAATAATGTTTGCCGTTTATTTATAGTTGACTTTGTGAGCTAGGCTCCATACCGTGCATGCTAGTATATACATTTATTATAGTGCATTAGAAAAAAATAAATGGGTAATCTAAAAAAATCAGTTATAGTCAGGAGAATGGACAGAGGAATTCTTGTTTGTATAATACAAGCTAAAGAGAACCCATCTAAAAGGTACAATTACTGGCAGCTAACTTAGCATAGGAGTTTATAGGTTGTATCTTTCCTCTGGTATACCTATCACTAAAGTTGATTCTTGAGAGAAGAAAGTTTGTTCTGAAATCTGTTAATGTGGACTTTGAGTTCTTTTTATTTTAAATATTTTTGTTTCTTTGAGGTAGGGTTTCATTCTGTAGCCCAGGTTGGCCTGGAACTCTACTAGGTAGCCCTGGTCCCAAGTTTCTGATTGCTGGGATTATAGGTGTGAGCCACCACGAGCAGCAACTTTGTATTTTCTGTTAGGGATACTTTCTTGAGTTTGCTAACCAGTTCTATAATGCTGGTAGGATTGCATACACAAGGCATTTTGTAATATACAGTCCAGGAGAAAGGCAAGATTAATTGCTGGGAATGAATAGGGGAAAGCATGATGAGAAACAGGTACCTGGCTGCCAGGTGAGTGCAGAAGCAAAGAAGTAAGGAAATCTTCATTAGAAGCCGAGCAGCATCCTCCAGTATCATCCAGTATCAGCTGGAAATGTGTTCTCTCATTTCATGGCTTTGGCCTACTTGGAGGCTATAGATACACTAGTTTTTCCTTTACATTTGAAGCAGTTTCCCCTCCTGTTAGTTGGAAGTGGTTTTATTTTTAGTTGAAGACAAATTTTAAATACAGTACATTCTGATCCCTCTATTCTCTTCCCCACAGCTCTCCTAGCTCCACGGCTTTTCTTTCTCTCTCAAAAAGAAACAAACAAACACATCCACAACACAAAACCACAGAAACAGAAACCAAAATCTACATGCATAAGACCAATAAGACAAAAAAAAAAAATACCCAAAGCAAAATGGGGCAGAAAGTCCACAGAAATGCCACTG
>NC_022018.1:9168682-9171327 GCF_000317375.1 Microtus ochrogaster | reverse complement strand
AGGAGAAAGGCAAGATTAATTGCTGGGAATGAATAGGGGAAAGCATGATGAGAAACAGGTACCTGGCTGCCAGGTAAGCCTTATGGATGTGTCAGCAGAAAGCAGCAGTCCCAAAGTAAAAGTCAGTATTAGAGTAGTTAGGGTAGTCCTCCCTGGCCCCTCCCTTTCTGCAATTCTTTCTGACTTAATAAATTCATATTCACTTTACCTAAGTAAGCAAGCAAGCACACCCATAGGTCATTAATTAATGTGAGAATTTTCTAAGTAAAGACTAGAGTTCCCTGCTCTGCTGTTCCATGTTCTACAGAGTTGCCCTCTGCTTTGTTCTTGTTGTTTGCCTCGTTTTTCTAAGGCTCGGGATGGTCAGGGCTTACCCTAGAGTTTCTGATTCAGTGTATTTTAGGTGGGACCTAATACTTTTCATTTTCAGCAAGGATGTAGATGATCCCTATGCCTTTCCCTTGAGAACCAGAGACTGTGCTGCTATAGTCCCCAGAAGCCCTGGACTCTCAGAGTGTAGCGGTACAGGTTGACTCAGCAGCTGAGCTGGAACAAGGAGAGGTCAGATGTTGACAGGCTTCTTTCCCAGTTAGCTTTTTTGGAAAGAGGATTAATTTTTATTTTTTTGTGAAGCTGAGAATTGTACCAGGGTCTCATGTATATTGGGCAAGCACTTACCACTGAGTATTTTTCTGCATATAGCAGCAGGTCTTTCTTGTCAGTCTTTCTTTGGACATGGAGACTTATCAATTGTGAAAGCTTGGCCTTAGCTTAGGCTTGTTCCCAACTAGCTGTTATGACTTAAATGATCCCATCTTTATCAATCTGTGTTTTGCCATGTGGCTCTTTACTTTTCCACATTCTCTGTGACTAGCCCCTCTATGTCTGGCTGGCGAAGTCCTCTTGCCTAGATTCATCCTCTGAATTCTTCTCTCTGTCTGGAAGTCTTGCCTAGCCTCTCCTGTCTAGCTATTGGTCGTTCAGCTTTTTATTAAACCAATTAGGTACACACGTGAGCAAAACATAGACCCATCTTCATGCAGTGTAAACATCCAGAAACTCCTGGGACTGTCTTGATTATCATTGGCCTAAGATGTCTTTTGAGTTAGGGTCTAAGAAAACCATCATGTTCAACAATGAAAGTTGGCAAGGAGCTCATGGCTAAAGGATGTGGTGAGTAGCCCAGCATATCAAGGAAACATGCTTTGACTTGCTAAGTATGCTTAGGTTTTTGGAAAAAGACAGAAATGATTTTTAGAATTCAAAAATGCTTAACAATGAGGATCTGGAAGTTAGTACATCAGGGTAGGGGCTTTGAGAAATGTAAATACATTTTCTTACTAAGGAAGTAATTATATACTCCCCCTCCATGTTTTCATGGGGTTTGAGGAGTAGATCCCTGCCAGATGATTGATAGGGCCAGCTGAAATTAACTTCTCATGGAAGAAACAAATAAATGCAATGGTCTGATCTTTGGAGCAGATCAGAATATCTTATCTTCCAGGATCAGAGGTATTCCATTCTTTTGTCTAGGAAGCCTAAAGAGGGAAAGTTGTGATTACCAGGTAAATGGGAGGTGGGTCCAAAGCCTTATGAGGGAAGGTTACTGATTCCTGTTTAACTGTCCAGCAGTAGAGTTTGTATTCTAGGTGCTTTGGAACAGCAGTGATGGTTTTGACCAGTCAATGACATGATCTAGTACACAGTTTGAAAGGAGTATTCACCATGCTCCTTGTGGAGATAGGAATAGATGAGACTGGAGTGTCTGCAGGGAGAACAATTAAGGCTGCCTCATTGATGCGGGCTAGAATGAGACTGTGCTGTGGGTGGGAGAAAATGAAGATAATAAAGAAATAGTTTGTAACTTTTGTTTACTGTTCTTATAATGAATCAGACTTAAGATTTGGAGGTGGATGACTCTTCTAGTTTGAATTACTATTTGAATAGATAGCACATGAGGAAAAGTGGAGGGTGAGTAGTTTTGAGAGGAGAATGACTTTACAAATGCAGGGTTGAGATACCCATTAGGTTTCTGGGATATTGTCTTAAATAATTGGCCATGGGTTCGGTGGCAATATGGAAAAGAGTTATGCCTGGAGATATGAATTTGATGTCTTCATCAGAGTTTGATATTCATCCCCTAGAATGACTGCTGATATTTAGGATCAGTATTCAAGATGACTAGGAAGTGATGTATCTGTATGGTCTCTGGGGTTCAGCCATTTACTGCGTCTGTAGTTTTGTAAACAGTTCTATCATACGTTTTGGCCTGATTTTATTCATCTGGGTGATGATGATTTTGGATAGGATCTTACTTCATGGCTCAGGCTGGCCTCAAACTTCTGGTAGTCCTCCTGTCTCAGCCTTCAAAGTTTTGGGATTATAGGCCATAGGATTTTGAATCACCTTTTCTTTCTTTGCAGGTTTTATCTGAGAGAACTAATATTGAACTTTGGGTTTGTGCCAATATCATACGCCTCTTTAATGATGACAATACAATTCCTTTCATTATACGCTATCGAAAAGAGCTCATTAATAACCTTGATGCTGATTCCTTGAGAGAAGTTCGCCAGACCCTAGACGAGCTACGGTAAGAAACCCGAGGGAGTGTGGATCTCTGAGCACACGAGGGCAGACAAGGGGAC
>NC_022018.1:9165851-9168582 GCF_000317375.1 Microtus ochrogaster | reverse complement strand
GCCTGCCTCTGCCTCCCAAGTGCTGGGATTAAAGGCATGCGCCACCACCACCCGGCGGACTTCCTTTTCTATGCGTTGTGAATCTCAGCTCCCCACACCAAAAAACAAAAACAAAACAAAAATAAAAAACTTGGTGGGTAAATAGTTTTGCCTTAAAATTGTATTGCTTCTTCCAAATATAGCTGAATAGTGCAGGGGCTGGGAACATGGAAGTGAGAAGGGAGTTTACTGTGTGTGTATTTGGGGACACTGTCTTGAATATTTACATAAAGATCAGACGGAAAGAAATGTCTTTAATGTACACACCTTCTTCCACAAAATATATATCCAGGTTTCAGGGGGCAAACACTGAATAGCACCTTGTCCAGAGGGAGAGGTTTCTGTAAACTAGCTGAACACTTTGGCAGGCTCTGCTCACCATCATGCCTTCGTCTTCTGTTCTGTTGAGGTTATGTGTCTTACCTCTGGAAACTTCACTGCCTTTTCAGGGATCCTACCAAGTTGTGTGAGGAGGGTAAGCCCATAGCATATGCTTGATTAGTGTTTAGACTTGAGTCTTCGAACACAGTTTGTGTCTGTTTCCTTGCCAGGGACTGAGGACTGGCCTCTTGAGCAAAGCAACCTACCCATTTTCCTCTCTGAATATATGGCTGCCATGGGAAATTTGTTTTTGTTAAATCCCCTTATGTTCCACACTTGTACATTAATAAGAACTGAAAAAGTGACCAGCATAGTCAGTTGTTGGAAGAATTAAATTGTGCCAAAGTTATGACTGCTGTGATACAATTTCTTTATTTTGAGGATGAGCCTAGGTAGGTGCAGTGCTCGGTGCATCTATTAGGAGAAAAGCAAACAAACCCTTTTTGTAAGTTCTTTTCCCTTGGTTTCAAGAGCTGATAACAGATGATGTATGTGAAGATGAAGACAAAATAGGAAAGGAAGTGGCATGAAAGGGAGCCAGTGTCTCTGAGCTGGAGACCTCACTGCCATTCTGCGTTAATAGTAGGTACGGTAGTTCTTGATAGATGTAGCCCGTTTTCTCTGGGAGAGGTTAAAATAGTGGGTTTTTTTTTTTTTTGTTGTTGTTATAATCAAGTTGGTAGTATTCATTATAGACTTTAGCATCAACAAGCTTTGATGTATTCCATATATATATGAGGTTGCCTAGCATGTTCAAAAGTATAACCAAGCTACTTCCAGGTTGTAAACAACAGAATCTCCCTCATACCCTTCTTCAATCACCCCTCCTCTCCTGTATTCTCTTTTCTGATTTCTGGCAGTGTATATTAGCTGTCCCCACTCCCATCTTTACATAAGCAGTTGTGACATAGTGACATAATCAACTCAGGTCAGGTGGTGAGCAGTTGGAATCAGCAGCTTTTCAGAAGGGAGCTGTTCAAGTTGCTGGCTTGGGAATGATTCTGAAAAGAAAATTTTCTCATTTTTACTTATTAGTGAGCCATTGAATGTGATGTTAACTCTTTTTGTCTTTTTGAGACATCGTTTCTCTGTAGCTTTGGTGCCTGTCCTGGAACTAGCTCTTGTAGACCAGGCTGGCCTCGAACTTACAGAGATCCACCTATCTCTGCCTCCCGAGTGCTGGGATAAAAGACATGCTCCACCACCGCCCGGCTTGATGTTAACTCTTTTAAAGTGCAGAGGTTGCAGGATTATGAAAGCTGTGGTGGACTTACTGATGCCCAGATGTCCTCTCTTTAACAGAGGATATGGGCTTTTCCCTGGTAGCACTCTTGGGACACTGGGGAAAAGGCATCTTTCTGAATGTTTCCAACAGTTCAGGGGCAGTGTACAGGCACTCTGTCTTACCTCTCCACTGCTCAGAAGAGCAGAAACAGTTTAAGTCCTTTGTACCTTTGCCTGATAAATCCTTTGCTTTGCATACAAATTGAATTTTTGAAGAGAAATATGGCTAGTGGGACTTGGGACAATTTACTTCTTGGACTCAAGTTTTTATGTGTATAAAATGAGACTAATATCAGTCTATCTCATATTTTAAGTGAGTTAATGCTGAATGTAAGCAGTTAGAACATAGTAAGCCTTATGGATGTGTCAGCAGAAAGCAGCAGTCCCAAAGTAAAAGTCAGTATTAGAGTAGTTAGGGTAGTCCTCCCTGGCCCCTCCCTTTCTGCAATTCTTTCTGACTTAATAAATTCATATTCACTTTACCTAAGTAAGCAAGCAAGCACACCCATAGGTCATTAATTAATGTGAGAATTTTCTAAGTAAAGACTAGAGTTCCCTGCTCTGCTGTTCCATGTTCTACAGAGTTGCCCTCTGCTTTGTTCTTGTTGTTTGCCTCGTTTTTCTAAGGCTCGGGATGGTCAGGGCTTACCCTAGAGTTTCTGATTCAGTGTATTTTAGGTGGGACCTAATACTTTTCATTTTCAGCAAGGATGTAGATGATCCCTATGCCTTTCCCTTGAGAACCAGAGACTGTGCTGCTATAGTCCCCAGAAGCCCTGGACTCTCAGAGTGTAGCGGTACAGGTTGACTCAGCAGCTGAGCTGGAACAAGGAGAGGTCAGATGTTGACAGGCTTCTTTCCCAGTTAGCTTTTTTGGAAAGAGGATTAATTTTTATTTTTTTGTGAAGCTGAGAATTGTACCAGGGTCTCATGTATATTGGGCAAGCACTTACCACTGAGTATTTTTCTGCATATAGCAGCAGGTCTTTCTTGTCAGTCTTTCTTTGGACATGGAGACTTATCAATT
>NC_022018.1:9154536-9163257 GCF_000317375.1 Microtus ochrogaster | reverse complement strand
CCACAAGGTGGCTTACCAGGGAGATTCTAGCCTACGTCCATCCTGGGTCGGAGCTTCATCGCGTGTGCCTCAGAGAGCAGAGCTCTCGCCTCTGCCCTCAAGAGTGGAGCATCATGTCTCTCTGAGGCCTCTGCCCCCAAGAGGAGAGTTGTTGAGTCTGACCTCACTTCCTCTTCCGCCCAGCATTCTGCTCCGTACACTCCTCCCACCTACGTTCTAACCTATCAGGGCAAGCAGCTTCTTTATTTAATTAACCAATGACCTTCCTCCATCAGACTATCGTGGCAGAATCTTAACATTTCACAGTCCCCAAATGGAGAGTTCTTGCCAGTATAGATGGTCTTTAATCTACAATAGAGTGTCTTAATTTTGCATCTTCATGATACTCAAAACCATAAGCATTCAATAGAAACTCTACTTTGAATATCACCCCCTTTTTTTTTTTAAATCCTGGGCTGACAAGATGCTATAGTGACTCTTATGATGCTGCTTCCAGTCAGCCTTGTGATCGTAAAGGAAAATGATACTCTATGGTGCTGCCAATGATTTTTTTTAGGAAGAGATATTGTCTTGGTTTCTTCTACTGCTGTGATAAATACCCTAACAAAAGCAACTTACGGGAGAGAAGGCTTATTTTGCTCATAGTTACAGGTTACGGTCCACTATTGTATGGAAATCAAGGTAGCAGGAATTTGAAGTGAAGAGCCTAGGGTTAATGTATTCATATTGGTACTCACCTTTTTCATACTACCAATATCACTGCTAGGCAGATTTTGTAAATAAGAACAGATAATGAGCCAGGCGATGGTGGTGCATGCCTTTAATCCCAGCACTTGGGAGGTAGAAGCAGATGGATCTCTGTAAGTTTGAGGCCAGCATGGGCTACAGAGTGAGTTCCAGGACAGGCTCCAAAGCTATGCAGAGAAACCCTGTCTCGAAAAACAAAAACAAACAAACAAAAAGAACAGGTAATGAAATAAGATGGTGAGTATGACATATACAGCAGGATTACACATTCACAGTGAAAAAAATTGATTGAAAATTATAGGACCTGCTGGGCCTGCCATTCCTCTTGCCCCATCTGTGTATTGATTCATCTGTATTGATTTCCAGAATCAGCTCTTCTGCATGGGTCCCAGTTCTTTATCAGTGGAGAATAGTACTTAGGAACCAGTTATGTGTGCTAAGTGTGCCCATCCTGAGCAATATTGTTCCAGTACCAGTGAGCACATGTAATAGTCAAATAGATGTCCAGGCGGCAGCCTTAGGATTTCAATGCTTAGGAGGAAAGTAAAAGGTGAGCTGGGATATCTTGTTTTAGAGAATAAAGAAGTACTCAAAGAGTAAGAGGAACAAATCAAAAACATAGCAGTTAGTTTGAAAGGGTTACTTCTGACCAAGCCAAGATAATTTGAACAGTAAATATGTCATAATGGTGAATTATAACCACTAAATAAAAAATAAGCCAGAGTCGATAGTGATAAGAATAAGTCAGCGAATACATCAGAGGTTTGGTGAGAAATAAGATGGTCTCAAAATATCCATCCCTCCACAAAGTGTGTATCCGTTACAAAGGGAAAAAGGATGCTTATATCAGAAACCACAAGTGTCCTCTTCCCAGGTCACAGTCTGTTAGGAGAAGGCTACACTGAGATCTTGTGTCTCTCAATGAGATGTAATATAAAGTCTCGCTCGGATGATATTCCTCCAGGAGGCCTCAGGTTAACTGTAAGGTAACAGCACAGGAGCCCTTGAAGGCTTGCAGACACTACAAAGTAACTGGTAGGGAATGTTTCAAAGTATGAGACTTTAGAATCCAGGAGAGCCTGGAACATTGCTTCAATTCGAAGAGACTGCTTCTGACAGCTACACTTTCTCTGGTGAGACTCCACAGAGGCCTTCATCAGCACTGCTGCTGAAACCTTAAAAGGCCTCACGTCTGTGAGGAGGAGCATAGTGATAGGTCAGGGCTAACTTCCTGATACTGACACTTTTATTATGACTTACATATTATTCTCTCTTGGAACTGCAGGCTAAAGTATTTGGGGGTGAAGTTCTCGTCTGTCAAGTGTGTCAAAGATAAAGCAGTTTTGTCTTTTTTTTTTTTTACTTTCCCTGCACTTTTTTGAAATGTGAGATAGCCTTGAGAAGAGAGGTCGGATATGTGGGTCATATATATTATATAAGTTTTTAATTTCAGGGCTGTTGCAAAGAAGGTTCATAGTACAATCCAGAAAATTAAGAAGGAGGGGAAGATGTCTGAGTGCTTGCTAAAAGCCTTGTTGAACTGTAAAACATTTGAAGAACTAGAACACGTGGTAAGGAACTTTATCTTTTAATGTAATGCATAAATATGTATGATTTGGGGGATCTTTTTACCACTGAGACCATGCCATAAAGAGCTAATGCCATTGGCCACTGTTACTTAATTCATCAGGGTTTTTGTCCTTTAGTCAATATATATTTACTGAATACCTTTTCGTCTGTGCCAGGAACTTGGGTTTACACATACAGTAGTTCTTGCCCTCAAGGAATTTCTAGTCACATAAGGAAGTAGAGCAGGTTGTCAAAGCGTAGAATGCAAAGGAGATGGCACAGCCAGAGATCAAGACGTGTGTTCTGCAGCCTATAGTTGGCAAGCTGCCACCATAGTTACTTGTTAGTTTCACATCTGTGTGCTCAGTCAACCACGGATGGAAAATATCTGAAGAACATTGTCTGTATTGAACAGGTAAAAACATACCCTCACCTAAATAATGTACTCTAACAAATCTTGAGTTATCTAGAGGTGACTGGTGTTGACAAGAAGCAGTACAGAGGCTGTGTGGAAGCACCACACCATTCTCCATAGGGAACTTGCTGTGCACAGAGGCCAGGCCCTCATGGGTTCTGTGGTTGGCTTCTATTAGAAGCTATGAGCCTGCAAGAATTCATGAGCATGTCAGGGTTGACCACTGGGCAACTATGAAGAGAATCTGGAAAAAGAAGGCCTGGTGAGTGAGTGAAGGGTAATTCAACTCGACATCCAGATGAGGAGGTTTTTCGATGAGTAAATCCAAGCAAAGAACTAATCAAGCACATAGAAAATTACAAAGACAAATCTATGACACGTAACACTCCCGTAATCTTAGCTAGTTAATATGAGTTCATCTCTGAGGGGAGAGGGCAGAGCAGAGAAGGATGTCTGTGGCGTTCTCAGCATGTCCTCTAGCCCTGCAGCCTTGTTTTAATTTAAGCTTTGAAAACAGACTGCTATTATGTACTCTCTACCTTTTTCTTCCTAGTCTGCTCCATATAAAACGGGGAGCAAAGGCACCAAAGCCCAGAGAGCAAAACAGCTGGGACTAGAAGGAGCAGCGTGGCTACTGCTGGAAAACCCGGGACAGCTCAACCTGTTGTCTTACATCAAGCCTGGTGTTAAAGGTACTGGCTCCCTACAAGCCGTCAGCCCTGCTGATGCTTAGCTTTTAGAATGCACACATTTACATTACACAAGTCTTCACTAATGGCCATATGGCTGTCTAGTAACAGCAGGTAAAGAGCGGGTGATTCTAACAGACAAGTCGCCCAGCCTTTTGCTTCCCATGACCTCCCCACTCTAGTCATTTAGCTGTTGTGCCTCTGCCATTTTCTTTCTGCATTTCCAAGTGTATTCTCGCAACACACATTTCCCCACTTCCTACTTGGTCCTTCTTAATGCTGTCTTTGGTCAATAGAAGGTCTTGGTTTTATTGTTAATTTATTAATCTTTTAAGATAATTGACATTTTACTTTTAAATGAAACCTCTTCATATCCCAAGATTATAAAGATTCTCATCTTTCAGAGCTTTTGTTTTATTTCTGATTTTTTTGAAAAAAAAAAAAAAACCATGTAATTCAAGATCTCTTCAGAAAGAATTTTAATACGCCTGGCATGCACAAAGTGCAAATTGGAGCCTCTTCATATCCCAAGATTATAAAGATTCTCATCTTTCAGAGCTTTTGTTTTATTTCTGATTTTTTTGAAAAAAAAAAAAAAACCATGTAATTCAAGATCTCTTCAGAAAGAATTTTAATACGCCTGGCATGCACAAAGTGCAAATTGGAGCCTGCCCTTATGCTTCTGTTTCTAAGTAATAAGGGGACTTTGTCTAAAATTTGCTTCTAAATATATTCTGGCCTTTGTGGGTGAGAGAGAGTGAGACAGGGCACAAGAGAAAGATCTAAAAGATTATTGCTTTTAGGAGGCTTACTATTCAGTCTGGGCTAGAATTTGCAGTTTTCTTGCCTCATCTTCAAAGTGAAATTATAGATTTCTCAAAAAAACATTGATTCTTTTATGTTTAAGTAATTATATATATCAAAATATATAATGTTTCGATATATATGCAAAATTAAGTAATTTCTGTAGTCAAACAAAATTGACCTGAAATGAAATTAATATGTGTACTGTCTGACACAGCTTACTTTTTTCTTCTTTTGGTGATAAGAGCACCTAAAATTTATTTTCTTAGCCAAATGCTAGTATGCTGTATAATGAATGAAATCCTTGTGCTGTACATTAGATTTCCAGGCTTACTTAGGCCATACAGCTGCAAGTTAACTCCAACCCTAGTCTTTATTTCTCCATCCCAGTTCTAGTTTTTCTTTTACTTTCTCTTGATTCTTTAAATTGGGAGACTCACACATCAACAGGGGGCAGTCTGTGATAACAAATTCATGCCATGTCCATAATTATAGAGAAATATCAGCCATGTTCCAGAAAACCTGAATTCATGATTTTAAAAATTGAGTATATGTGTCCATAAAATACAAATTATCTGTTCACGGAAATATATACATTTTAATTTGTTTGAGAAAGGACAGTAATGGAAAGAATTATTTGAAGTTAGAGATGGATTAAAATGAATACAATCCAAATGTGTTTAATTTTTAATGCTATTTGTAGTTGTATTTTCAGTGATTTACATTTAGTTTCTAATTTTTGATTTGCGATACGTTGCTTCATTTAGTTACACATTTGCTCTCTGGGTAGGGTGCTGGGGATGGACCCAGGTCCCTGTGCATGCCCTTTCTCCTGCAGACCCAGGTCCCTGTGCATGCCTTTTCTCCTGCAGACCCAGGCCTTCCTTTTGCTGATTGCATTTCATATTTTAACTGTAGCTGAGCCTGAGTAGTCCAGCCTTTAGAGTCATTGTAGTGGCAAGGGCGGTCTGCCCACCACGGAGAACAGCTGCAGCGAGATTTCTGCCTATTGTTCCTTGTGGCTGATTCTTTGCTTTCTGTTTTTCTGTCTTCTTTGATACAGTGGTCTCTTTGGTTGCCAGGTATACTGCATTCCTACCAAACAGGCCTTTGATAACCACCTCTCTTAAAAATTTCTTTTGTTCTTGATTAGGTTCATCTATCTCCACCCACCTCCCTCCTCTCACTGCCCTGGCAGCTCCTCAACATGTGCTCATCCCATCTTCACCCCTAATGTTTCCTCCTTTTCTTTTTGTTGCTGTTTTTGTTTTGTTGTTATATAACTTACTGTGTCTATTACTGCTCCTGCTGGAATATTGACTGATCTTCTTGGCTTGACCTTGCTCAGGGAACCATAACAGCATTGAGTTGAGGAGTGCAGTGGCCATGTCATGTCCCAGACTCAGCATTTCACAGCCCTCTTCCCCATCTGCCCCCTTTTCTGTTCTCAGGATTTGTGGGGTCCATTTAAGGGGACACACTCCACAGTCACTTACTGTCAACACTGTGAGATTAGTTAGGAGTCTCTGAGCTTCAGCCCACTGCAAAGATGCTTCTCCAGCCAGAGCTAAAAGCAGCACTGTTCTATAGTGTAAACATAAATCCTGTTCTACATCCCTTTTAATTGTCACATATGATGATATATGGGATACATGATGGTTGACACCAGGTAGTGACACTGCTGATCATGTGACTAGCTCAGGACCACCATTGACACTGTGGTTCTCTCTATTTTTTTTAAAGACTTTATTTTTATTTGTATGAGTCTGTGCACATAAATGCAGGTGCTTGTGGCAACAATAGGGTGTTGGATCCCCTGGAGCTGGAGTAGCAGTGGTTGGGACCTCAATTCTTGTCCTTTGCAAGAGTTGCAAGTGCTCTTAACCACAAGCCATCTCTCTAGCTCCCCATATCCTTCTCCTCAGGTGAAATTATCCTGTCCACAGCCTTTTTACAAAATTTATTTATTTAATTTTACAAATAGTGACAATTGATTTGTCACTGTAATTTTTTTTTTTTTTTTTTGAGACAGGGTTCCTCTGTAGCTTTGGGGTCTGTCCTGGAACTAGCTCTGTGGACCAGGCTGGCCTCAAACTCACAGAGATTTGCCTGCCTCTGCCTCTTGAGTGCTGGGATTGAAGGTGTGTGCCACCACTGCCTGGCTGTCACTGTGGTTCTTACAGACACAGTGGGGTGGGACTTTCTCTGGGCTTTATCTAATCTCATATTCAGAGAATTACGCTTAGTTCCAAATAACTATGTACTGTGTTAGTACTTTTCTGTTGCTGTTATAAACACTACCATCAAAACAACTTCTGGGAAAGAGAGTTTGTTTTAGCTTGCAGTTCCAAAGGGATGAGATGGCTAGGCAACTGCGGTAAGCCGAGAGCTCACATCTTCAACCACAGGTATGACGCACAGAGCAGACTGAGTGTAGGGTGAGGCTGAAAACACTCAAAGCCTGTCCCAGCGAGTACCTCTTCTAGCTGGGGACCAAGGGTTCGGATGCCATGGGAACCTTCTCTTTCAAACCACCACATGCTGCTTTTTAGATTTTGTTTGAAATGTTTCTTCCTTCCCACTTCCCCCTCACTCCTCATGTTCTACACATACACACGATCACTCTCAATTCTATTACCATGTTGTTTTTTCTAAAGAAATATTTTAATAATTCCCATTAATCTTCAGAGAAATATTTCTGAAAGCCAGATATTTCGGTTTTGTTTTGTTTTTCTCTTTTCTCTCTCAGTAGTAGATATTTCTTACTTTCTGCAGACTAAGAACTTGATCTGAATGGAAATCTATACTGTACCACAGATGGGCATCGTCCTGGGATCCAAGCATCTCTGTGTTGATGGGCCTGATGGTGCTGGTACAGATGAAAGAAATGCTGGCTTTTCAATTTTTTTTTTGTAGTCACAGTTGTTATTCCAAGATGTCTCAGATCCTGTTACTGTATAAATTTTATTATTTGATTTTTCTGGTTCCTTCTTTGTTCCTTTTTTGTCTTGAGATGCTCACCTTGGAGCCTGTAGTCAGCTTAAAAGAACACCCAGGAGTGGGGCTTTTTCAGACATGTGGACAGTGTTTCCAGTCTTTCTGATAGGAAAGACTGCCCAGATGACTTGTAATTTCTGCCTTCCTCTGAGAGCCACTGCTCCAGAGAGGTGACACGGACTCTTCCTAGCAGTGGTTGTACAAAGCTTTTGTCCGTCATCTGCATTGCTCCTGCCATCTAAGAACCTGCAGCTTTGACCCAAAGACAGTCCTTAGACTATGGTAATTTTAATTATAAAGATTCGATGCGTGTGTGAGACTTCCTAGGGGTGCTCTTCCCCGAGGTGAGGCCCTTCTGTTGCTGCAGACTTGCCCTTTGTTTCGGTTCCCTGCCTTCAGTAGTGTTTCACTGTAGACACTTGTACTACTGAGCTGTCGCCCTGGTGGTGTACTTCTCTGTGTGATGGTACTCGGAGGTGCTTGGGGCTCCTGTCACACGAGTAATAAAACTCAGAGACATTCAGGTTCAACCCGAAAACCAGAAAAGCAAAACAGCCACACCATTAGGGAAGTCTTACCTCTACCAAGGCTGCACGACCACAGACTAAGACTAGTGTTGGGATTAATGGCATGGCTCCCGGTACTGGGATTAAAGTGTGAACCACCACCACCACCTGGATTTATTTCTGCTTTGAAATTGTGTAGCCCAGGGTGGCCTTGAACTCACAGAAATCTGTCTGCCTCTGCCTCCCAAATCTTGGGATTAAAGGTGTGTGCCGCCACTGCCTGACTTCTAGTGACTTAGCTGTGCCCTTCTGATCTTTAGGCACGTTTTATTAAAACATAAATAAAATATCACTATAGGCTCTAGTTGTTAGTGCAGAGTGAATAGTTTTCTTAGCTCAAGATCCATCCAGGGAGAATAGTAGCATATGAATTCATACTGTGTGCTACAACCATTCTAAATCCTTAGCATATACAGATTTCCGTATTGTAAAAGTAGTTTGTCGCTAAATTTTTCCTCATATAGAAATTCTTCTAAAGTGTAAATAGAATTCTTATTAATTTCAATTCATGTTTCTTTAAAGTAAGTACTACTTCAGTATTACCATAAATTATTATAACACAACCAAGTAGGTATTTTTGTCTTTACTAAATATGCCAGAATAAGTTTGTTGTCCTGTTTGCTTTGTTTTTTTTCTACCTTTTACTCATGAAAATTATGATCACAGAAAAACATACTTAGGACATTCAGTGCTTCTGTAATTCAAGCCTTGATGTAAATTCACAACAGCATAATGCAAATGAAACAATGAAGACAAGAGAAATGAAAGAACACAACGCAAAAGCTCTCGTCTGCCATGATACCCTTGCAGCTATTTCACGACTGCCTGTAGATGTTTCCCCGTGAAGTCTGGGATTGTCTTTATGAAATATGAGAAATTCAAATGGATCACTTACAACCTGGAAATGCCTCATGCTAAAATATCAATATTAATA
>NC_022018.1:9152498-9154436 GCF_000317375.1 Microtus ochrogaster | reverse complement strand
GGGTTTCTCTGTGGCTTTGGAGCCTGTCCTGGAACTAGCTCTGTAGACCAGGCTGGTCTCGAACTCACAGAGATCCGCCTGACTCTGCCTCCCGAATGCTGGGATTAAAGGCGTGTGCCACCACCGCCCAGCAAGGGCAAATTTTTATAACCCATAAAATTTCGTATCTTGGGTTATGATTGATGCATACATGTTTCTTACAACATTTAATCTTTGTAACTAGATGAGAGAAGTAATGATTACTCAATGTTTAAGGGAAACTGAGGCAGAGAATAAAAATAACCTCTTCCAGTTCCCAGAATTGGTAGGTGGTAGAGCCTAGAGCCGACCAGCTTTGTGCTCACCGCTGCACAGTGTTGGGAAAGGCCCTGCATATTGCTCCTAGAGCTGTGCTGCTTTGGGTGTGCAAGTGAGTCACTCCCATGGTGTTTTCTTTCCTAAGTTTGTTAACTTAAGATTTTATATTAACTGGAATTTAGTTATTGTGTCTAATTATAGACCTTACAGCCAATCTTACACTTCCTGCTTCTGGTCTCCTTCTACCTTCCTAAAGGCCTGTCCGAACTCAAGGATATTGAGACAGGAGTACAACACATTTTAGCAGACATGATTGCTAAAGACAAGGACACGCTTAACTTCATTCGGGACTTGTAAGTATTTTTTTTGCGGGGGGGGGCTTTCTGTTTTGTAGGATTCACACAGTTAAGGTCCCATGGTTAGTGCTAACCCTGTGTTCATTTAAAGCTGGTCTTCAGGCTTTTCCTTTTTAAACTAAATTTGTTCAAACAGTACGATCCTAATATGTAAAATAGTTAAAGTTGGTTTTGTTTTTAATTTTTTAATTTAACTGCATTGATGTTTTGCCATGGGTGTTAGGTCCCCTGGAACTGGAGTCACAGACAGTTGTGAGCTGCCATGTGGGTGCTGGGAATTGAACCCTGGTCATATGGAAGAGCAGCTGGTACTCTTAACTGCTGAACCATCTGTCCAGCCCAGTTAAAGTTGTTTTAATTGGATTATGATAAGAGGGCCTGGAAGTCTGCCTTCCTGTCCTCTTTATCCTCAGATACTCCAATGGAGACTCGGATGAATACAGTTTAACCAGTGCTTGACAAGATGTTATTTGAGAGAGTTTGTGTTCCTTTGGAGCAGGTGGCTTTGCTTTTGTTCTGTGCTAGTTTGTTGATCCTTTCTGGGATTTACTGTTCTGTTAGTTCCTCTTGTGTCACTGTGGTGAGAGGCCTGATGTAAACAACTTAATGGAGGAAAGTTTTACTTTGGCTCATGGCTTCAGAGGGCTCAGGCCATCATCATGTTAAGTGGGTGTGGTGGAGCTGAGCAGTTCACATGATGGCAGCAGTGCTGGCTGCCTTTCTTCCTTTTCCCTTATTCAACCATTCCATCATGGGATGGTGCTGCCCACCTTTCCCAGTCCTTCCCCTTTGATGGCACCGTCACAGGCATGCCAGTGTCCTGTGCATGCCTCACTAATCTCTGGGGTGTTCTAAATCCAGCTAAATTGATAAACCAATCATTATGTCTGTGCTGGGTTGCCTTGACAATGTTTGATGCCAGGTATGGATGGAAATACTGGTCCAAAGTGCATTTTAGCTCTTGGAGAGAACAGCTCGGCTGTGGCATCACAGTCTAGTTTTAGAAGGGTGGAGGACTTTTGTCAGAGCTTACTTGGGATTACAGTTTTGATCTTCTGTGAAAGAGCCTTTAAATCAGGTGTAGTGGCACAAGCCTTTAATCCTAACACTGGGGAGGCAGAGGCAGGATACTGAGACAGAGGGGTAGGGCAGTAGTACAGAGACAGACTTTGACTTTTTTTTTTTTTTTACTGATTTTTATTGAGCTCTACAGTTTTCTCTGCTCCCCTCTCTGCCTCTCCCCTTCCCTTCTCCCAAGGTCCCCATGCTCCCAATTTACTCATGA
>NC_022018.1:9125442-9151989 GCF_000317375.1 Microtus ochrogaster | reverse complement strand
CCTCCCTCCCTCCCTCCCTCCCTCCCTCCCTCTTTCTTCCTCTCTCTTTATGTACCAGTTTTATAGTTTTGGTTGTGAGCCTACCCTTTAACAGCGGAGCCATCTCTTTGGCCCAGTGGTTCTCAACCTTCCTAATTCTGCAACCCTTTAATGCAGTTCCTCATGTTGTGATGACCCCAACATAAAATTTTATTGCTACTTCATACCTGTAGTCTTGCTACCGCTGTGAGTTGTAATATAAATATCTAATATGCAGCTCCAAAAGAGTTGAGAACCACTGCTTAACCCAGTGTCCCAGTTTTCCATATGGTTCTGGTACTCCTTTTGCCCCTTGTTATTTTTAGGTTGACAGTGACTCCCTAACTGACTAGAGAAGTGTGACGAGATGATTGGTTTGGTTCCTAGCAGTCATTTTAGCATTTTGTGTTCAGAGATACTATCTGAACTCAGGCATTTTCTATGGTTTGTTTTGATGCATAGATTGATCTGCAGGGTATATGCTGGTATGATTGTTTATTTGTTTTGAGACAGGATTTCCCTGTATAGCCCTAACTGCCCTGGAACTTGCTATGTAGACCAGTCTGGCCTCTAACTCAGAGTTCTTCTGTGTTGAGATTAAAGGTGCAAGCTGGCAGAGTCCTTTTGATGGGATAGTAATGTCAGTTTCTTACTTGGGCATCATTAGCCAAATTTCATTTGGTAATGGCTTAACATTTTTCTTTCCTTCATTTCATATAAACTTATAAAATGTAAAGCACACATAAATGTTTGATTTTTAATATTTGTATATCTGATCAGGTGCCAACATAGATACATTTGTATCCAGTCATCTCTTGCAAAAGTATCCTCAAAAAATGTAAATGAAAAAGATGTTGGTAAGTTTCAACTTTACCAGAACTTTTCCTGCAACATAAGGAACATCCATCATCACCAGGTAAATAAGAACACTGCCTCCGATAGTAGTAATAATGATAATACTTTTATTAAAAATTTAGAAGTTTTATGCCAACTATTTTATTAGTTTATATAAAACTTGTAAAAATATTATATTTTCTGACTTCAAAAAAGGAGAACTGAAGACCCTGAAAAGTCAGTGACACTGGAAATTCTTTTTTTTTTGGTTTTTCGAGACAGGGTTTCTCTGTGGCTTTGGAGCCTGTCCTGGAACTAGCTCTGTAGACCAGGCTGGTCTCGAACTCACAGAGATCCGCCTGCCTCTGTCTCCCGAGTGCTGGGATTAAAGGCGTGCGCCACCACCGCCCGGCCTACACTGGAAATTCTTATTAGAGCTGACAGTGTTACAACCCACATCACTTGCATCTGTCTGTGAGGTCTGAAGCACGATTAATAAAAACCCAGAGACAGAAATTAGGGTTCAACCTGAAGGTCAGAAAAGCAAAAAGCCAGTCACTGGCTCTTACCCCTACCTCAGTCTGAAATGACGATCCTGCTTCCAGGAATCTCAGAAGGAGACTGCGTGGTGAGCGTTGTCTCCTCCAGTTTTATATTCCCCTCTAGTGCTGGGATTAAAGGCGTGCACTACAACTGCCTGGTTTCTAATTAGTGTGGCTACTGGGATTAAGGGTGTGTGTCATCCCTGCCTGGTCCATAAGGCTGATCAGTGCGGCTGTTTTACTCTCTGAACTTCAGGAAAATTTTATTTATTAAAATACAAATGAAGTTTCACTATAGAGGTCCGTTAGATTCTGCTTTCAGTGTGCTTAGTATGAGCACAGATCATTCCCAAGACAATTACAGTCCAATGCCTGATTTAGAATACAGTATATATGGTCTCATTTGGTTTCATGAATCATACATAGTCATTATACCTCAGCCTTCTGATTTCGTTTTTTAGCTTGTATCTCCCTAAATATCTATTTATTTATTTTACTAAATGTGGTCATAGGCAGTGTACTGTGCAGAATGTAATTTAAATAGCACAGTGGCAGGAGAGGTGTTTCAAGAGAAAATGACAATGTACTGGTTTTTCTGTTTACATATATAGTTACTATAACCAGTGTTCTATATTTCTTTTTATGGCTTTGAGCTGTGGGTTAGCGTTTTTCATTCCAGCCTTAGCAACACTAATATTTCATGTGGAGCAGGTCTAATAAAGTTAGACTGCCATAGATTTTATTTTGCTTGGGAGTTATAATTCATTTTTCTTTTTAACTGTAACTGTTGTAAAATGTCCACAGTATAAAATGTACACTCTTTACCATGTGTATACCATTTAGTGACTCATAGTGTTGTGAACTGGCCATCCCAAAATTTGAATGCTGTTTTATATGTGAGAAATCTGATGTTAGTCTAATTCTCTGTGTTCTATGGATGCAAACATGTCTTGTGTTATTTCATTTATTATTTTTGTTGGTTTTATGGTTCTTTTGAGAGGCAAGGGGTGCTTTGAATTGAGAGACTACCAGTATTCTCCCAAGGTGAAGGTCCTCATGAAACATTTTAAAATGATTTTCTCCCTGTCTACAGCCTGTGTAGAGAAACTAATAAAACATGTTAGAATTCTTTATCTTTTGTGTGATAATTATTTGATTATTACAATGTAATTTTAAATATATGGTTATGCAAACATGAAACTCACCTTTTTTCTCATTGTAACATGATTCATTCATCCCACAAATATTTCTTGAATATTCATATTGTGGTGGATTTTGAAGCATGGTGATGACATGGCCACTGTCCTTGAAAAGTTGAAATAGTTCATTACTTTATAATTACTTTTTAACTTTTATGTGTATAAATTTTTTTGCTTGTATATATGTATATGCACCACATGGCATGCCTGTTTGCCCACAGAGACCAGAAAAGGACACTGATACTGGATTCCCCGGAACAGGAGTTTACAGATGGTTGTAAACCTCTATGTGGGTGCTCGGAACCAAACTCTGGTCCCCTGTAAGAGCTGCAAGTGCTTTTAACCACTGAGCCATCTCTCCAGCCCCATTACTTTTTGTCTAAAGTTGCTTATTTTACTTTTTTGTGCCCTGGATTTGTTATAGGTGATGAAACACATAATTTATAAAGTTTAGGTGTAATGGAGATGGATTTACTTAGTTTTAGATTACAAATATAGGATAATAAAAGAGTGACTTGCAATATTACCCACAGTGAGGGCTGAGAGCATAGTTCTGGTAAAGTGGTTGCCTAGAGTGTGGGAGGCCCTGTCTTCTTCCATTCCATATTACACACACACACTATATAATATATCTAAAAATGTATCACTGATCATATGAATTTACTAAAATTCATTTTGCAAGAATGATTTTGGTATCATATTTTGTCTGTGTGTATGTATTTAAACAATATTTTGTTTTATACATGTCATATCTGGTATTTATTTATGATTGATACAGTCTTCTGGAGATGATAGTACTCAAGCCTGAGAAAGCAGAGTCCTTTTAGAATGCTAGTTTGAAAAACACTCTGTGTTTTAAGGGCTTTTCAGGTTCTTGTGTGCCCGAGGGTTGCTGCTGGGTCATAGCTAGTTTCTAGTATCTGAGGTAGTGAACCCTACTTTTTATCATCTTCCCCCAGAAGACAGGTGGACGGCATGCTGACAGGCCATGGGAAAGCAGCACTGCCGTAGCTGTTGTCTGTTCATCATGCCATCTGCATCTTCCCTCCTTCCTCTGCGAATTCACCCTTAGCTCATGGCTTTACCCCTCTTTCTTTGCATTCTTATTCTTTTCTGCTGCTTCTCTCACTCTTGACCTACCTCCTTTGCTGTAATTCTGCCTTATATTGGTACATAGCTGTAGCTTCAGTTTCTTCCCCTATCTCTGATTTCTATGTTTAAGAAGATGCATTCAGCTCTCAGTTTATTGAGTGCTTCCATCAGAGAGGGCTGCTGCTAGATTTTATCAGATGTTTCTGAGTCTATTAAGATGATCATGAGCTCTTTTTAATCAATTGGCATAATTCGGAACATCAGTTATAAAAATAACTAAAAAGGTAGTATGTCTGCATGTGTTTGTTCATGTGCCCATGTGCATTCCTTTATGTGGGTTTGGGGGGATCTTAGGTTCTCATGCTTGTCTAGCACACACTGACCCATTTCCCAGCTCTCATTATGATTTTCTTTATAAGAGAGATGTTTTAGTTTAAGAATGTATAAACTGTTTTTAATACATTCCTTTGTAAATAAAAATGATATGTTCTTGTCTAGATAGATGCTTAATTATTTTTTTTATAAATAAAGACTGGTTAAGTTTATCTTGTTTTATTGATCATCAGTCTTTGCCATATGTTTGTGTCAGATTCTGGCCATTAACCGTGGAGAGAATTTGAAGATACTGACAGTGAAGGTCAACATTTCTGATGGAGTGAAAAACGAGTTCTGTAGGTGGTGCCTCCAAAACAGGTATGTTTGTGGCTACCCAAAAATTTGCTTTCTAAAAAATACCGTTCTGATAGTATTGTATATTGATATGAAAAGATGTATATTATTAAAAAAGCAAGTGACAGCATTTTGCATTAAAAAATTAATATGGGATAGAGAAATTGCTCAATGGGTAATGGTGCTTGCTGTCTGAGTTTGGGCCCTAGTAGGAGATTACCAACTTCCACAAGTTGTCCTCTGTGTGTGTCTAATAAAATTAATGTATGGCGTCTGTCTGAGGCATCTTACCTCACTTCCTTTTCCTCCCAGCATTCTGTTCTGTTTATTCCACCCACCTATGTTCTAACCTATCAGGGCCAAGCAGTTTCTTTATTAATTAACCAGTGACCTTCCTCCATCACAGTGGAGAATTTCTTAAGGAGAACCAGGAGCAGAGGCAGGAGATGATGACAGCTAGACTCGGGTGCTTGTAGTGGGAAACTGTAAATGGATTTGAGCAATCTGCAGGAGGCAGAATTTATAAGGTATCTAATTAAATGATTGATGGATTGGCTGGGCAGAATTGATGCCTTTTTTATGCCTTGAACAAGCTGATGATGGCACTCTTCACCATTATACAATAATAAATACATTCAGTGTTGTATAGTTATGGGAAGAGTGGGCTAACTGAACTTTTGTGGCTAAGTTAATTACAATAGCAAGGGTTGAATGCATCCTAAGACTGATGTGTAGGTCTGGTCCCCAAAGCAGAAGAGTTTCTCATTTGGATGTGTTGCTTGTAAGAGCATAAATGTGAAGAGGACTCTGAACTTGTCAGATGATGCGAGAGTTTCTATGCTTGCTCTTTAAACAAAAGCGTGTATGAGGAAATGGTCTCAGAAGGTCCCTGCTCACCACCTGGATTGTACAGTAGCAGCTTCTTCTTGAGCTCGCACAGTTGTGTGTCTGACTTGTCGAGTAGGTGTCTAGTGTCTGACCCGTGCTGCTGCTTTTCCTGTAGAAACAGGTTTAAGGGACACTATTCCCTGTAGCTAGTTGTGTAATGTAGAGAGAGCCATGAAGGCTGGCTGGAGAGAGCCCATCATTGTCTTCCCTAGGTGAAGGGAGGAAAACATATTTGTCTAGTGGCTGAACAAAGAATTTCCTTGTCAGACATGCAGTTCAGGGTATGGACCTTTTCAGTTACTGTTGGTCTCCTTTCTGAACTTGGTAGACTTTGAAGGTTTGAGATTCTTGTTGTCATTCTGGACTATATTGAATGTGGAATTTGGGGTTAGTGAAGTCTTGCAAAGATTTTTCAGAGGTATGTGCCTGTTGAGTTATAAGAACAACCCTTAGGTTCTGAAATGGCATCACATAGCCAAACATTTTATTACGTAAGGATGTCATGAGAAATAAGGCTGTGAGTTGAGCATACTCTTTCAGGACCTTAGTTTTCTCAGCGCTGGAACTGGATCCCAGGAAGACAGTCAAGGGTAGAATTGTGGAAGGAATAAAAAGGTGTTTGTGCAGTGCATGGAGTACACGTAGCTGTTCTCTTTAGGACTGGGCCTCGGGGTTTGCAGGTGAGCTGAGCAGGTGTCAGCAATGCGATGTGTATACAATGTCAACATTCCCACGGCCTGTTCACAGTGAGAAGAGTAGAGTGCTCTAAGTTGTGGTTGAATCTTGTGGCTTGAAAGCTGGAAAGGTAATGTGGCTTTAAGACGATAGGTAATAATTATTTCTAGCTTTTTTGGAAAATAATGGTAAAACTTTGGAGCATACAGAGAACCACTCTTGTAGACATTAGACAATGGATGCATGCAGTAAACAAACAAGTCACTCCATTAGTCTGCTAGCTTAAGCACTGTTTCCCTAGCACTGGTGTCTCCCGACCCAGAACTATGTTCCCCTAACAAGCCAACCTCCATTACATGATGTATGAGACCCTTCATGAGCTAACTGCGGCCACATTTAGCCTCACCTTCCCAGTTTGATGCTGTCACTTGGGCACCCTAGCATTATGAAATTGTTTATATGAAGTTAAGGCCACTTATCTCACATTTCGCTTTTAGCTAATACAGTGTAATTCCCTCATCCATACTTTTTGGTGTTCTATATGTTTCTATTTTTGCATTTCTTTATGTTTTATGGTATACAATGTATATATGTTTATTTATTTTGTCTTGAGACAGGACCCCATGTAGTTCAGGTGGGCTCACTGTATAGCTGAGGCTGTCCTCGAACCCCTAGTCTTCCTGGAATAGCAAGTGTGATCTACCACGCCTGGGTAGAACACTTGTCTTCTCATGAAAGCAGTGTGCTGCTCTTTGTATCAGTGTGACCAAAACACTCGGCAGGAACAGTTGCTGAGAACAGTTTATTTGGGGCCAGGCATAAGGGACTGTAGGTTCAGCAGGGCAGAAATACTGCATATAATGGCAGGGAGCAGGAGAGTCTCATGGCCTCAGATGAGGAAATAGGAAGTAAGCAGGAGCAGGTAAAGTGCAATGATTTAAAGTCTACCAAGTGACACAGCCTGCAAAGGAGTGCCCAAACCTGGGAAGCAAAAGTGCTCGAAACAGGAGTCTATTAGGGACATTTTAAATAACATGGGGCTTGTATGTCTAATTCTTATCCCTTCCTTATCACCTCTCGTGTAGGGGAAACTGTGGGGAAGTAACAGAGATTTGGGTGAGAAGAATGTATCATATGTCTTGCCTAAAATCACATTTGTTTAAATTGAAAGACAAAACTACATGTTGCTGATCTAACATCCTTTGGAAGGGATTCAGTTATTTACTGTTGTGTGATCTTTAAAGTGTGCTCGCTGAAGTTTCATTTCCTCCTAACTTATGGAGAGATTACCTTAAGGTGCATTAGCTTTCTTTTTCTGTCCTGGAACTAGCTGTTGTAGACCAGGCTGGCCTCAAACTCACAGAGATCCGCCTGCCTCTGCCTCCCAAGTGCTGGGATTAAAGGTGTGCACCACCACCACCCGGCTGCATTAGCTTTCTTAAAAACTGTTCATACTTTTGCTAATGGCTTCTGCAGAAGAAGGCGTTGAAGGGCAAATGCAGAAATACTGGATGTGAATGAAAACATGGAGCCTGTGGGGCTGGGTTTGTGTCTGATAGATCCTCTTTGCCATTCTGCTCTTTCCCCCTTGTCAAGTTGGCTTTATTCACTGTGCATACATGCTGGGCAGTCAGTGGGGCCTGGGCAGGAGGTCAGCCAGTGTGCATCCATGCTTCTGGGCAGGAGGTCACCAGTGTGTATCCATGCTGCTGGGCAGGAGGTCACCAGTGTCCATCCATGCTGCTGGTCAGATAGTGGGGCCTGGGCAGGGGGTCAGGTTGTCAACAATACCCAGATGAGGTTCCAAAATGGTGCCATAAAGTTGGAGATGCTCTTCCTTCTTTGTAGAATTGAACTAACTTTGATTTTAGGGATTTTGAACTAAAATAATGAAGATTTTTATTTATTTTTGAATAGTTTTTATAAATATTTATTTATTATGTATACACTTAGTCAGAAGAGGGTACCAGACTTCATTATAGATGGTTGTGGGCTACCATGTGTTTGCTGGGAATTGAACTCTGGCAATGCTCTTAACTGCTGAGCCATCTCTCCAGCCCATATTTTTGAATATATTTCAGCAGGATTCATTGCAGGTTTTTTTTCCTTTTTATCATGTGTGCTTGTTTTAAGTTGTGTTGGGCTTTTGGACAGTACTCCCCACTATCCCTCTCATCTGACAGTTGTAGGGGGAAGAAGAAGAGGGTGAGAACCCTACTGTCAGTGACACAAACATCTTTACCAGTGTATTGTATAAGAAATGTAAGAGGAGAGTGTTTAAGAGGTGAGGGTAAGAGCTCAGCAGTGGGAGAGAGCAGGGGTCACTTAGGATAGACACTTGGGTTTTAGAGGAAGAACCTAACTTTGAGTTGCATTGACTTTTTGTTAAGTTTGAGACATGTAGGGTTTTAAGTCAAAGTTTGCTACCAAGAAAATGAGAGTGCCAAGAAATAAGATTCATCCAGGTTCTCTCTACAGCCGCCTTTCATTCTCACAGAAAAGATAAGGCTGTGGGCAAAGCTGCTGCAACCAAACACTAGAGACTTGGTGACATCAGCAACAAAAGTTACTTTCTTTAGAGTCCTAGAGGCAGAGAGTAGAAAATCAATGAGCCAACAGTTCAGGCCTGTGTGGGGCTGTCTTCTGCAACTTTCTCATGTCACAGTGACTAGGGCAGCAACGCAGGCTCTACCATACGACCGACCATCTGATGCTGATGCTTTCTGTAGCCCCGTCCATCTTTATTTAATCCTGATGTTTTCTGTAGCCCCTCCATAGATGCCTCACACCAGGGGCTGGGGCTTCCGCATGCGGATTAGGGGAGGGTGAAACTCAGTTTCTAGTACCATCAGGATGTTTTAGTGGCTGTCAGATGTCTCAGGAGGTTAGCCTTCACTGGTAATATCTGGAGAGGACAGTCACAGCAAACTTGAAGGCAGTATTGTTTGTATAGTGAATTCTAGGTCCTGTAATGTTATACAGTATAGACAGAGACTGCTTGTTCATTTCCTAGCCTCTCAGACCTGAATAATCACACAGAAACTATATTGATTTCAACACTTTTGTCAATAGCTCATGCATATTTCTAGATAACTCTTACATCTTAAATTAACCCACTTTTATTAATCTGTGAATCATGAGACTGTGGCCTACTGGGAAGGTTCTGTAGCTGGCATCTTTCTCCTTCTGCAGCTACATGGCATCTTGCTGACTCTGACTACTCTCTTTCTATATCTCTGTTTGGGTTTCTTACCTGGCTCTATCCTGCCCTGCCATAGGCCCAAAGTAGCTTCTTTATCAACCAATATTCACAGCATACAGATGGGAATCCCACATCAACACAGAGGATCCTGTCTGAACAAATCAAAGCGAAACCCCTTCAAACAAAACAACAATCTCCCCCTCAAGAAACACTCCCCTCAGCATGTCACATGATACCTTTCAGACACGACAGCCTTAGGACAGCCTCTCCCAGATTATCCTCTGTGGCTTCCTGTTCCCCAGCTCCCCTCTTCCAGGTGCCATTTCATGGTCTTGTTGTCACTTCAGTTTTATCATGAGCTTTTCCTTCTTGTAGATGGAGGCCACGTGGCTTTGCACGGCCAGAGTTAATGCAGATCTTACGTAATTCCCTGGATGACTCCTTTAAACGCCTTATTGTTCCTCTCCTCTGTAGAGAGTTCAGGTATGTATCCTGTTTAATTTTGTGTACTGTTTACCATTAGGGGTGGGTCTTCATAGAGTGTGGAGTAAATGTTGGTTGAGTATGAACTAAGCCAAAGAACTTAGTCAAACGAGGTCTTCGCTGTGAGCCTTGGTTCTAATCTCTAGATTCCTTCTTATGCATAGATCTCACAGCCTTCTTCATCGTGAGACTCTTTTTTAGTTAGGAACACCAAGTCCACCCCTCCAATTCTGCTTTGCCAATGTTGCAGTTTAGCAACCAAACCAAACATGATTTTATTGATTAGAGATCTGGCTTGGGAAAAACAAACTGAGAAGTTAATGGAGAGGTTACTTGGAATCATTTTTCTGACGGTCATAGAGCCAAAGAACGCATAAGGAACTTGTGAAAGGCGAGATGATCTTACTGCTGTGAGGAGTGAAAGCAATTATGTGTGTTCATCTCCCAGTGGGAATTGTCTGGGTGAGCAATGACAAGCACTGAGAAGGTGATTGAAGGAAACCCAGGGGGCTCATGGGAGTCCTGTGAGGTGCAGAATTGCTGTTAGCTGAGAAGATGGAAGAGTCTCACTTTCTCTCTTGATTTTTTTCTAGCTGTTGTCTTGGTAGTTAAGTCCAGACTGCGTGGTTTCATGCAGTCTTCATGTGAACTGTAGATCAGTGCATCCTCATCCTCACTTTTTAAAAAAAATAATTTAAGTAGCACTTTTTTTTCCATTTATTTTACATACCGATCACTACCCCCTCTCCTCCCCTCATCCCCATGTAGTGTCCTATCTGTCCCCAGTCTCTCCCCCTCCACCTGCCCCTCCCCTTTTATTCCTCCTCCCTCTGCATTCAGGAAGGGGCAAGCCTCCCATGGGTTTGAACAAAGCATGGCACATCAGGTTGATGCAGGATCAAGCTCCTCCCTTTGCATCAGGGCTCGGCAAGGTAATCCAGCATCTTTACTTTCCTTGAAGCTTCAGCCAAGCTCCTTGGGAATGGTGGTATTGCAGTTGTCTGGTCAGCTCACTGGGATTTCTAGCCTACTGATAGATTTCTGTTTCCCCCTTGGTACGTTTGGTCTTTGAGTTCAGATTATCCAGAGTAGGGAATGAACATTATAAAGATGAGGGCTCCACTGTTCAGTTTGCTTTATCCTTTATCCTAGGTGGCCCCTAAAGATACTGTTCTGTTTGGAACTCTGCATCATCTGTGTGATGTAATGTCTCTTCCTTTCCGTGCTATGGCATACACTTTAAAGGGTCTGTTCTTTTACTTATTCAGTTATTTATTTATTTTTTGTATGTGTGTCTGTGTGTGTGAGTTGTATATACATGGTACACATGATGGTGCTTGTGTGCAGTGGCAGGAAGAAGGTGGGAAGAAGGTGGGAAGAAGGTGGTAGGTGTCCTATGACCAACACATGCTCCTTTGAGGTGGAGATCTTTACCTGAACCTGGGGCTTGTGGATGAGCTGGGTTGGAAGTCAACAAACCTTAGCAATATATTTCGCATTGTAAGACACTTGGCTTGTTATGTGGGTGCTAGGATTCCAACTCTTGTGTAGCAAGTGTTCTGAACTATTGAACACCATTCATTCTGTTTTGAAGGGAAAAATAATCTTAGGTAAAATTTCAGTGTGGCACTTCTTTTTCTTTTCTTATTTTTCATATTTCATTCAGCATCTGATGGTATTTTGACATTTTGCTTTGAATAATTTGAAGCAGTGTGGTGTGGGATTCTGTAGGGCATAGTGCTCTTTTTGATTTGCACTGTGGGTAAGCAAGAGCATGTTCCTCTTCTAATATGCCTGTGGTAGAGCAATATAGTTTCTTTCAGTTCCTAGTTAGAGTGTAGACGTTGACCAGAGATGGGTCTCCTTAGAGATACCTGAACAGCAGCTGAGGAGGGAGCATAAAGATGGCTTTATGTTGCTTTGAAGAAAAATATTTTGTTTCCTTTGATCAGAAGGAATTTATCCTAAAGATAGAAAAGTTGATTCCTAGCCTGGTCTACAAGAGCTAGTTCCAGGACAGGCTCCAAAACCACAGAGAAACCCTGTCCCGAAAAAACAAAAAAAAACAAAACAAAACAAAAAAAAAAAAAAAAAAGAAAAGTTGATTCCTCTGGTTCTTATTTTTTTTATATTTTTATGCTTTATTTAACTTTATTTTATGTGCATTGGTGTGAAGGTGTAAGATCCCCTGTAACTGGATCTTCAGACAGTTGTGAGCTGCCATGTGGGTGCTGGGAATTGAACCTGGGTCCTCTGGAAGAGCAGTCAGTGCTCTTAACCACTGAGCCATATCTCCAGTCCTGGTTCTTGTTTTTTTGTTTTGTTTCTTATTAATATTTTTTTCTGTTCTATTTCTGTTCTTGGCCATGGTTGCAGGTGCATACCTTCAGCCAACATGCCTGGCTTTTATGTTGGTGCCGAGGACCTGAGCCCAGACCCTCATGGCTGCTTGGCAGCTGCTTTGCCTAATAAGCCATCTCGCTGTCGCACATTGTCACTGAAGAATCCCATCTTGTTACCTCACAGTAGTCTACATAAAGTCCGCCCTGTAGACCTGTGTCCAGGGTAAACTTGAGGCTCTTTAGAAGAGCCTAGTGACTTGTTGCCAAGGATTTTATTTTGTCTCTTCAGTTACTATGTCTTTGTTATTTCTTTTTCTCTTAGCATGTGAAATCGCTTTATTTTTCTTCAAAGAACTGTGAACCTTCTATGCCATTTTATTTGTATGTGGTGTCTCCACATCCCCACCTTTATGTGTGTAGCTCTCCTGAGCTGCTCCTGGCATAGGTTCCCACTAAGCTTGGCATCCCCATTGTTTTCGTCTGTTCTGTTTATTCTTCTTCTTCTTCCATCATGTAGTGGTCTTCAGGGCAGGCGTGTGGCCCTTCAGTTTTATATCACTTAAACCAGTCGTGGTTACTTGCAAAGTCTACCAGTCAGTGATTTCACAATAAATGAAGTTCAAAATGAAAACTTAGAAATACTTGTAATGATATTTCTAATCTCTTTTTGTAGAAGTAAAATAATTACAGTGAAATGTTAGCGAAGATGAGAGAAAATCTTTACAAACAAAATTAAGCCAGAGAAACAGACAGTTGCAGTGTGCATCTTTACATGTGTAGTTAATCCCTCCCCACGTAGACGCAAAATCCATGCTTGGAAAATGTCGTTGGCATTTATTTCTTATTTGATCCAGTAGAGAAGAAATACTTGATAATTATGAATTTCAAGAGGTGATGCATTGAGAGCTTCAGGTTTTCAGCTGCCGTTAAGCCCATCATAGGCTTTTTTTTTTTTTTCATTCAGCAAAGCTTGTTGATAAAATAGAGGCATTGTTACAAGAGGCATGGTTCTGCACTAGCTGTTAGGATCTGTGGCATTGTCATGTGTCTGAACGACAAGGGGGTGGATGTGGAAAGGAATATAGACAATGACAATGACTTTGAGACTTGAAGTCAAAATATTGAAGTAAATGGTGTTGGTGGAGGCTACCTGTGGCCTTGCCATTCTGTTTTGTGTTTGTATTTTTAATCATCTGATGAGCTTTAATTTGATTTGAAATCTTTACAGGCTCTTTCTCATGTATACATATTTAACTTATGACTTGTATATAACAGCAGCTAGAGAAGAGAGGTATTCAGACAGTTTGCTTCAAAGTTATTTATCGTGTCATTTTGTTCTGGTTAGCAAAAGTAGACTCAATGTAACTCAGGAATGGGATGGTTCTCCTGAGGATTAACTGCATAAAACAAATTGTGATCTTTTTCTGGAAAGAAAACTTGGATGAATGATAAACTTAAGTAATTTTTTGTCATCTCTCCCCGGTCCCTGCATTTCTAAGAGCCAAACTGACATCAGACGCAGAGAAGCAATCTGTGATGTTGTTTGGACAGAACCTCCGCCAGCTCCTTTTAACAAGTCCTGTTCCAGGCCGCACCTTGATGGGAGTAGATCCTGGGTACAAACATGGATGCAAACTAGCCATCATTTCTCCTACTAGTAAGTTCTTCAGCTTTAAATAGTAGAGTTCCTTGGTTGATCCTAAGTTTCACTTCATAGATTTCATGAAGATTTGGACATAATGTTTGTTTTTTGAGGCTTAGAAATTGTTTTCTCTTGGGGCTGTGCTAGTCGGAGTATTTCCCTTATTTCTGGATCAGAACTCTCACACAGAAAGACCAGCATTTATCCTCTTCTCTGTGTGTCATTGGAGAGAAATAGATTGAGCATTAACTAGGGTCAGACTTGAACTCCTCTTTTCTTTTCTTCTCTTTTTTCTTTCTCTTTCTTTTTCTTTTAGACACAGTTTCATATAGCCCAGGCTAGTCTTGAACTCTAGGTAGCTAAGGAGAATACTAACTCATGATTCTTCTGCCTCTACTTCCTGAGTGTGGTATCACAGACACGTGTGCCATCATATCTTACATATGTGGTACTAGGCTTTAAACCCAGGGCATGCTAGGCAAGCATTCTCCCAACTGAGTTATATATGACCCCAGTTTTAGCTGTTACCAACTTTAATTCTTTATGATGTATTCTAAATATGTATGTGCATAAAAATATATTATCAGACATTTTGCAGCTGTGAATATTCTTTTCCTGTCCCATGTAGTTACCCTTTCTGTAACTTTGCTTTCTGCATTTCTGTGTTCTCATTTGAGAACATCTTCATATTGTGACACTCTGTAGAAGGAGCTGCGGGCCACTTCCCGCCACCCGGCTCACGGCTAGCTTTACCCGAAATAATTACATGAAAACTGTATTCTTTTAAACACTGCTTGGCCCATTAGCTCTAGCCTCTTACTGGCTAACTCTTACATCTTGATTAACCCATTTCTATTAATGTGTGTAGTACCACGAGGTGGTTGGTGGCTTACCAGGAGGATTCTAGCCTGCATCCATCTTGGAGAGGAGAGCTATGGCGTCTGCCTGAATCTGCTTCTTTCTCCCAGCATTATGTTCCGTCTACTCTGCCTACCTATGTTCTGACCTATCAGGCCAAGCAGTTTTCTTTATTAATTAACCAATGAGAGTAACACATAGACAGATGACCGTCCTCCATCACAGCAAACTAACTTTCTTTTCTGTTTGCCCAAGTCCCTTAGAAAAGCCAGCTGTCACCCAGGGCGGAGACTGGACCTGATGGTTTCTGGAACAGGTTTCTTGGTTACTTACTCTTTAACTGGCGTCCTTTGCATTCTGTGTTTGATGTACTCGGTTTAGATCAGGTTCCAGCTGTTTGTTTGTTTTGTTTCCTTTTTCCACTCTGGTACTTCCTCTTCTCTTAGCTTCTGGAATCAGGATGTTAGTGGGTCTGTACCAGTGTGGGCTCCTTCTCTGACTCTTGTGCTCTCCAGGATGGTATCGCCTCCTTGGGCCGTTATACTCTCTGTTGCTCTCTTCTGCGTTCCCTCAGATCCCTCTCGTAGAGGTCTTTTAGCTGTGCTGGTCATTCTGACCTGCTTCTTTTGGTTTTGTGGGGATTGTTTGTTACCTTTGTTAAAAGTACAGCCATGGGCTTTTGCTTTTTGCTTTCCTAGTTGTCATTTATGCTATTAATTTTCCTCACATATGGGACAGGTTGATAATCTCAGTGTTGTTCCTGTACCCACTGAGGTGCTTGTCTGGTAGTGTACCACTGCGATAAATTATAGTATTTAGATGTTTTCCTTACTTTATTTTTGGAACAAGGCTTCACTCTGTAGCCCAGGCTAGCCTTAAACTCACTACGTAGTCCCAGATGAACTCTTCCTGTTTTAACTTTCCGAGTACTGGAATTCTGGGCCCAGCTAGGTATTTTGTTTTGTTTTGAGAATGTCAGATTACACTTTTTTTAAAAAGATAACTTCAACTTGTCCATGCTACCTTCTTCTGGACCTATTGGTAGATGAATTTTCAGTATTGTGGTTAGTTGTTCTTAGAATTAGAATTTGAAACCCAGTGTTTTCTCAGTGTGTGTTGATAAAGTTCTTGCTCTGAGTCGTATTTCTTTTTAAACTGTTGCAGCCATGGTTATGTAGCTTCTTTATTTGTAATATATTTGTATCTTCCTTTTCCTTATTGATACTGTTGGAAGCATTTTTTTATTATAAATGTTTTATTTTAAATTTCGTTGATCTTTTCTGTTATACTTCCTTCTTCCCCATTTTTTTCCCCATTAACTATTTTTGGTGAGGGTAGCTGGCTTGGAGCTTGAGGCAGTCTCCCTAGTTCAGCCTGCTTGGTGTTGGATTGTATCAAATCTTTTTTTTTAATTATTTATTTTGTGTGCCTTTTACATCTGTATCTTTTCTCTCTCACTTTTTAAATACTGTATCACTCATTTCTTACCCTCTACTTTCTCGGGGATTATCCTGTGTTATTACCCCCATGGTGTTAGTGATCACCCTGAAACTTTATCTCAACTAAAAATTTTATTTAAAAATAAAATAGTTGGTGTATAATGCAAGCTAGAAAAATCCCAAAGTTCTTAACTATATGCCTCAAAGAAATAGCCCGAATAAATAGGTTTACATATTGACAACTGAGCAGGAAGACCAGTGTGACCGAGCTGATCTGTAGCAGCTGTCCAGCAAGTGTGGGCTTTAGCTGCGGCGTGTTGGGTGTTACTGAAAACCGTCTCTCCTCTACGTTTCCTAACACAGTATTCAACTACTAATGGTTTTATGTGGAAAAGTGGAGTTATTTTACTTTGAAAGGAACAGCTTTTTCTGAATCCGTAAGGAGAGCCTGATCTAGTGACTATGAAAGATTCAGACTGCATTGTAGTGATCTTTTTTACGTTTTAATTTGTGTAGGTGTGTGTATGTACACTTGTTCATGGAGGTCAGAGGTCAGCCTGAGGTAATCATTTCTCTTCTTCCACTGTGTGGATTCCAGGATCCAACTGAGGGTGTCAGGCTTGGTGGCAAGCATACTGAGACATCTCACCGACCCTCATTTTAAAAGATAGGCCAGTTCGGTTTTCAGCTGGGACTTGCTTAATAGAAACAGTAGTGAGTTCGAGTTTGCAGATGTCTTTTTACAACCCTCCCACCCTCCTTTTAAGGTCAGATTCTTCATACCGATGTGGTTTATTTGCACTGTGGACAAGGCTTCCGAGAGGCAGAGAAGATCAAGAGGCTTTTGCTGGACTTCAAGTAAGAAAATAGCTCAACCATCTTAGGTACCTTTGAAACTCTTAATCTGGAGTGTGGAAATAACTGGGGAGAAAGAAATAACCTTGTGCACAATGCTGGGCCCATTGTTCAAGAGCTCATACATGGAGACAATAGAGAACTACTTTTCTTTACTCTGCCCTCTCTCAAGTAGAGGTGGTGATGTGGGTACCTGGGAAATCCTTCTACACCTTCTTCCCTCCCTTTCTCTCCTGAAGAAGGGATATTGTATTAGTTAGGAACTTCAGAAATTAGCATTGTATGATTTAGTTGTATGTCTTTATTATGATTTGGAATGAGCATGAGTTTACTTATGTTTATTTTGGCTTGATGTATACGAGAAAAACACCTGTCTTTTCTTAAGATGACAGTAAACTGTTTCTTCTTGCCCCCTCCCCTTCCCAAACGCATGTGTTAGTCTAGAGCAGTGTAGAGATCTCATGGTCGTTTGAGAGTTAGAGTTGTGTCTAACACTGCTTTCCATGTGCTTTCCCTGGTTGACTTCAGAGTATGCCTGACCTCACTCTGGTTCTCATTCTGTTTCTTCCTTGAAGCTGCAGCACAGTGGTGATTGGAAATGGAACTGCCTGCCGGGAGACCGAAGCGTACTTTGCCGACCTGATAACGAGAAATTTCTTTGCACCGCTGGATGTCGTTTACTGGTGAGGACAGAAGGGAGACTCGCCTTCTTGGAGGGTGTAGGATCTTCTCAGGCGCCTTTTGTGATGCCTTTTCTTCCCTTTTTGAAAACATGTGTCTTGTTGCCTCCCAACTGTCTCTTGCTGTTAATAGGAATATTGCAGGAATTACTGGAGCAGGGCAGGGCCCTGGGAGCTCTCACAGCAGCAGCCTATCAGAGGTCAGTTTACCCCATGGAGTCCCAGACTCTACTTGATTTGAGGACTCTAGTTAAGTGTTAGCTAAGTATGGTGGAGCACCAGATTAGCAACCACTGACTGGATAGCTTACCCTTTTTCTGCCAGAATAGCAAGCTTATGAACCACTGGCCCCTGGAACTGAGAGCCACGATAACTTGCAAGTGTTTCTGATGTGCCATTCCATTCTCTCTTCCTGAAGAGTTCCCATCTCAATAGGCAGACAGTTGCCTGGGGAGTTGCTGTGAATTATGCTCCGGCTTCCTAGGCCTGACCCAGCATTTCAGAGTAATTCTATTTTCATTTTTCAATGTTTTTCTTCTTTCTCTCTGGGTTTCACATAACTAAGTCTACCCTTGCGGTAGATAGTAAGTTCTAAGGGTTCAGTTAGGGAGAGAGAAGTATAGTGGTGGGCACTGACGTAGACATGCTTTAGGGAGCATCTAATTCTGCTTAGTGAGAAGCCCAATAGAACAACAGTTGAACAGGGAGGGTACAGGCAGGATCGGCAGAGCAAATAAAGCAAACCTCCTACAGAAAGAATTCTAGGATTCACTTAAGAAAGGCTGAATGGAGGGGCTAGTAACTCGTGTGTCGAGAGTGCAGTCAAAATAAGCCAGGAAGTAAACTCAGGGTAAGCAAACAGGGATGGAAGACCGTCAGGGAAAACCCATGTGCCATGGGGATGTAGTTCAGGAAAGAAGCAAATTGAAAAGTCACCTCGATTCTTCTCCCTTTGCCACTGTTAAGTTAGCTTGGGCATCCTGCATGTCTGTCTTCCCTATTCTAAAAACTGCAAAGGGGACCACGACTTTTGAGAAGCTAAGTGAACCCCTGGATGTAGCTGATGATGTTTATTACAGCCAATTTCATTCTCATCTGTTCATCTTAATTTGATGTAAATATCTCAGGAATAGCTGTAAGTGATTTTTGAGCATTTGGGGCTTTATAGCCTTAATATTTTTCAAAGATAGATATTGTTTTAGGGAATAAAATTATGATATGGTTAGAGTTGTATAATTGAATCATGAAATAACTGGAACAAATGTTTAATATCTGCTGTCTTGCATTTTAATCTCCAGTTGGCAAGCTTTAGGCTAAAGATTGCTTTAAATCACAGCATTGTGTATATTTTGGAGCATCATAGATACATGAGGTCACTCCCAGCCTGGTGTCTAGAAATGCAGAACAGTTTATGCTGTTATCTGACTTGGTGTTTATGTTTCTGTACTGAAAGCTTTACTCTTCACGTGGATGTTAGCAGGCAAATCTTAAAAAGAAGAAATAGTTTTGCTTTCGAATGAACACTTTTATTAGCAGGAATTGGAATGGATTGAGAAAGTATGATTTGTGATGAATGGCTGCAAAGAGAGAGTTGCTGTGCTGAGGTCTGGGAGTGTGGTTGGCAAGTGCGGGGCAGAAGTGGCCAGAGCCTACTAGGAAGGAAGCCTTGGTGGTGGACACCTGGGAAACACTCACTGAAGCTCACTCCCCTTTCCTCCCAGTGGGTTAAAACTGTTAGCAGTAGAAAAGCGTAATTTAAGGAATCATTATTTTTTTGCTTGAGGTAAGTTGATGTTCCTCTCAGAAATCTTTATAGGGAATTGGATGAGCCTTAAAAGGTTAAGTCACTTGGGGAGTAAATAAAAGATTTGAAGATGAAAAAGTCAACCCTTTTAAAATAAAGAAATTAAAAATACATGTTACTACAGACTAGCTAGAAAATGTGGCTATGTGGTAAGATTTTCAATCCATTGCCTAAAATGAAATTTATGCCTTAGATTATATTTCTAATATTTTGTGGTTTATAATATGTTGTGAAAAGGAGTCCCCACTGTTTGTTTTCATGTGCTTTTCCTTAGTATGCTGTCATCTTTCCATGCCAGTCACTGTGCCCCACAACAGCTAAACATCACTATAGGTGCACTTTTGTGTGACTATACCCAGTTTTAGTCATTCCTTGCTTGACAGCTGAGATTTTTCTAATTATAATAATTTTAAATGAAGCTAAATCAAGTATTTTATGCTCTGGTCTTTGCACTTACCTTTATTTCTTTGGAATACATTCTAGTAATGGAATACAGATTTTTAAAATGAATTCATCTTTAAGATATTTTCATATATTTGCAGTTTATACTGAGTACATTCTAGCACTGGAGCGAAGCTCTGAGGAAGCTCCTCACCATTGTTCCTGACTGAGGAATGCTGGGATGGCAGAGCCAGTGTGCTAGGTCTTCCCTGTATAGCAATTCTCCCTCTTGCTAAAATGCTGGCCATTTAGGGCTCTGCTGTTTAAAAACATTACACCATAGGGCACTGAAAGTATTAGATCTAATTGGAAGAAAATAAAGCTTTTTTTTTTTTAATTATGAAATTTATCTCATTGTGCCATTGCTCTCAGATTTGAGGCTTTTTCACACACTTTTTTTTATTGCCTCTGCTTATCCTATCCATCTAGCCCATGTAACTGGAGTTAAAGTATTTTCTTAAGACAAACCTCTCTGCAGACACAAATAATCCCAATCAGACCGAATCAGACCGAATTAAATGACACCCATGTTTAACAGATGACCTTATTCCTAGGTGGCCCCAGGAAAACAGGGGAGAAAGAGAAGGGGAGACCAAGCGAAATCCAGAGACCACGTGTCCATTCTTTGAGGGGGCAGTTTAAATAGTCTGTGGTCTTGACCTTCCCTGGGGAGGGGTCACCGTTGGGTGGACTTTCTCAGAGGTGGACTTTGAACTGAGGCAATTCCCAGGGGAGGGAGCTTATGACAGGAGCTGAGGTGAAGCCCCTCTACCAAACAACTGGTGTTTTGAATTTTGTTTGAATTATTAAATCTTACTTAAGTTTTAAAGATGTACTTTCTTTAAAAACATTAATTTACGTGTATCTCTGTGGTTATGTGTCATATGTGTGATGGAACCCATAGAGGCCAGAGGAAGGCGTGGGGTCCTCCGGAGTTGTAGTTACGGGGAGTTGTGAGAAGCATGGTGTGGGTGCTGGGTGTGGTGAGATGGCTCGGTGGGTAAAGGTACTTGCTGCCCACCCTGGCAATGAGTTTGATCTTCAGGCCCCACAGAGCAGAAAGAAAGATGCAAGTCCTGCAGTTTGTCCTCTGACTTCCACGTGTGCATTGAAGTACAAATGTACATATATACACATACACATAACACATTGTTAGGAATTTTTCCTAACTCGAGCTCTCTGCCGACACAAAATCCAATCAAGCCAAATCAAAACGATCCAAATTAAGAAATATCCAGGTTTAATGGGAGTCCTGCGCTCTCGGGTGGCCCCAGGGGGAACCAGAAGGCCACAAATGTGACCAACCGGAGGAAGGAAAAGGGACCACGTGATCCTCTTTTGGGCGTTCACTTAAATACTCTGTGGGAATATTTGGAGTCCAGACCAATACAACTCTCAGGCCTGGGGCCTGGGATAGATGCGAGGGGCTGGGGTCTATGCTCCCAACTTAACACACTTGCCCAAATTAATGTAAGAACAAATTTTTAGAAATTTTTTTCTTTTCTGTTGCTTAATGAAAGTATTAAAATTTATTTTTATGTTTAAGTTCATTATTAGGTATGTTTTATAACATTAATGCTAATTTTGGCTTTTCTTTTTCTTTTTGATAGACTTTTGTAAATAGCAAAACAGTTTAATTTTGATGAACTTCAGAAGTTCAATCTATCAATTATTAAAAATTTGTTTTTCAAGATAAAGTATCTTTGTGTAGCCCTGGCTGTCCTGGAACTCACTCTATAGACCAGTCTGGCCTCAAACTCACAGAGATCCACTTTTCTCTGCCTCCCAAGTGTTGGTATTAAAGGCGTGAGCCACCACCCCTAGGCTGAAGTTTTATAATTTTAATAATGTTCATTTAATCTGTCATTTAGTGCTCAAAGAATTGATACTTAATTTTTAATTTTATTTCTGTGTTTCATTTCTAATGGTCTATTTTTCTCACACCTGTTTGATGTTGCTTACAGGTTTTAGTTCTTCATGAACATGTATGTTCCTAGACTTGCCTTTGTCTCCTTAGTCGTGGCAACCGTGGTGTTTCCTGTCTGTGTGAGGATAAGTCAGTCTCTGCCATCTGTCTTCACTGCTGGTTCTTGGCGGTCTTCTTTCCTCTGCTGATAAGTTTCTAATGCAAATTCCAGTTTTTAGTGGTCTCTTCTATGGGAATCCACCGAGAGGCCTGGATTGATTGTGCCTGTTTTCAAAGATTTGCATTTGCTTCTGTAGACAATACTAGTTGAGAGCAGCTTGAGGGGTTTTGTTTGTCTGTTTGTCTGACCACCCAGATGGTGTGAATTTAACCTGCAAACTGGAGAACTGATTTAGGGCTCTGTATCCTCATCAGTGACATCTGTGACATTCATTGTGGTCTCCAGGGTGCAAGATGTAGTGAATTAATTTCTATTTTACATTTTACCAAGGGCTTAACCCTTTTGGGTCTCAGTTTTCTAGGGGGTGAAATCTCTAGTTAATACCTTTGGTAGACCCAGATTTTGTAGCTGTTTCTGGGGGTTTGTGAAACTCCGTGAAGCAGTGAAGCTAGAACAAAAAATTCACTCAGCTCGGCACCTGCTCTCAGCCACAAAGTTCAGAAATGGAGCTTGCTGCATGTACTTCATCTCTTTAGTTTTGAGTCTTTCTTTCATGCAGACTCATAGAGGAAATGTGATCCTAGTTAGTCTTAATAAAAACCTAGAGTCAGATATTAGGGGGTGAAAGCTGAAAGATCAACGAAGCAGAATAGCCAGCCACTAGAGTTCCTGCCTCTATGAATTCCACCAATTGAAAGGGGCCGAGCTCCTGTCTCCTCCTGCCTTGTATTCCTTTCTCTGCCCAGGCATATCACTTCCTATCTCCTAACTATATAGACCTCCAGACCTCTATGATTAACTAATACTTGCTTCACCCTCTGATCTTCAGGCAAGCCTTGTTAGAGTAATCACCACACATAGATGTCTTATAGATAGTGTATTTTATTTATGACTTTTAGTTGTCAGTAACAATTAGCTTAGGTGGGTAGTCTTTCATATTGCTCATAAAGAAAAGTCATGTGATTTTCTTCCTTTGGGATTAATTTTTTTGAGTTTTAGGCATCAAAGAAACAAATCGGATCATAGAAAATTTGAGGATTAACACTTTTACCCATCTTAGTTTACGTTTTATAGAATTACTTGTTTCTTCAGTTTATAACTACCTATGGAAATATGTACGTGGCATAGCTTTTGTTCCCTGGAAATTTAATTTTTTCATAATTATGTTCAAAGAGAAGTTTTTATTATTAAACTCAGAAAATACAAAGTAAAGTGAAACTGTTTTGTAATCTACTACTCAGAGATTGGCATTCATATTCTAATAGACTTCTTTAGCTGTTTTATTTGTATATTTGTTTGTGCTGGAGGTAATTCTGCATCTGAATTTGAATTTAATCAGCTAGACTCAATAGGAGTGGGGAGGGAGCCTTTCCCTCAGATCCCAACCCATTATTTAACCTATTTGAATGCATTCAGAATAATCCCCAGCTGAATATTGGACAAATATCAGAGCTTTTCTAGTCTTTCTCAGTCATTAGAACTGCGCCTTTTCAGCACCTGAAGTGTGTCTCTACCACAGTCACCAGGGCTCTGTGGTTGATGAGTTAGTTCTGTAACAGGCCTGCTTCCCTCCAGAAAACACTAATGTAGGGACTGGAGGTTGTCATGGTGGGCCTTACCACTTTTTTTTGGGGGGTGTTTTTTTCCCCCAGTCTCAGTAGCTTGATCCCTCTAAGCGACGGTCTCAGAGTTATAGTGATAGGAAAATAAAAATGTGTTTAGGAAGTGGGGGTGGTGGTAATCTGGAGCTCAGACCCTCTGGGTGGATCAAACATAATCACCAGTCTTTCACGAGATATTTTCAAGAATTTTTCTCTGTGCTTGTTTGATTCCCCCACTTGGAAGCTGTGATGTCTTCTCCATAGGGCCAATTGTGACTCATTTATGGATCAGGCTTTCTACCACTTTTAGAGGATCGTTTTGCATCTCATTACCCTTAGACAGAATTTCTTTAAAGCAAACATGCGTACTTTTCCATTCAGGCCCATTTTATCTTACCGTTCTTGCCTCCTCTCAAAGGAGGGCCCACATCTGAGCACAGCTCTGCTTCTCTGTTGAGTTCCTTTCTCAGCAGCTTGTGCTTGCAATAATTCTCTTTCTTCCTCCGTGCCATATTTTTCTTCCTTTGTTCTTGGAGTGGTCAGCTTCTCCAAAGCGTGTTTATAAGGGTGTCCATAGTCCAGGGAACATAGATGAAGCTCCAAATAGTGTCTACATGAAGACCTCTAGCATGGTATGCATTGAATGCCCTTCGCCTTGAGGTATTGCTGCAACAAAAGCTCCAGCATTTCTTCAACCTTCCTAAAGACAGTGTCTCTCCCTAACACCCAGACACAGTCATTTTTAGGACAAATTTTTGTAGCTTTTATCCTAACAAGCACACAGTGGGTGCTTTTTTCATGCAATCAGGACATGTGGCTCAGCACTAGGACTCAAAGGCACCATTCTGTATGCTGTGAATGAGATCAGTGAACAGCAAAAGGCAACTTCCATCCAGAACAGTGATTCTCAACCTATGTGTCATGTCCCCTTTAGTGTCACATATCATATATTTACATTATGGTTCATAGCATAGAAAATTACAGTTATGAAGTAGCAATGAAATAATTTTGTTGTTGGGGGTCACATGAGGAATACATCATTAGGAAGGTTGAAAACCACTGATCTAGATGTTTGTTTGTTTGTTTAGTGGGGAAAACTTACATATAAATATGCATGAATTTACATATGGTACATGAATTAGTGATACACTATACATGGAGAGTTAAAAGCAAAGGAAGAGTATAGAGAGGGGCAAGAAGTACAGGTTTCAGGTGGACAGATGTTCTCTTCATGGTCTTAAGAAAGTCACCCAAGCTGAAGGAAGGGGTGTGTGAATTTATCAGTGTTCTTATTTGGCCATATTATATGAGCCATGTTTTTCATAATGTAGATTGCAGTCCATTGGTGAAAGCTAAAAACATTTTAGTTGAAATAATAGAAAATGTGTGTCTTACACAGCAGGCCAATTATCATCTCATGACTACTTAGCTTGAATGTATGGATTAGACACTGGGTTGTGATATGCAGAGTATTTGTTATCTTTAGTGGCACAATCAGATAAGTTTGAGAATCCTTTCTATATGAAACCCGGCAACCCTTTAGAAACTTAGAAATCTTGAAGACTGCTACGAGGGAAAGCTGGTGAGCAGCCCTCTTTAATGTGTGGGTGGGGTGTTTTTAGAAAGAGAATTTGGATCCTCGCTATGAAAGCAAGCAGGCCAGCAGTTCACAAAGCACACTGTATATGACCCAGACAACTAGCCTGCGCCTGTGCCACCACAAACCACAACCCTTTCCAAGGGTTCCTGGGAATTTAAATTACTAATAGAATTTTCTCAGTAAGATCCTCATGTCAGAACACTTCCTAAATACTAGTTGGTGACATGTCAGGGTTTATTGTGATTTCATTGCAAAAAAAAAAGGCTTTTGTAGAACAACTGAGATGAACTTTTGGGAGTAGGATTTTATTCAAAAGAGAATATAAAATGGTTATTGTAGAAAATCAAAACTGTTTGGGTGATTGGCTTGAGGAACAAGTCTTATGTCCGTTAAAATGTATCAGGTAATTGCTTTAAACAGTGTATTAAGAATGCTGTATTTTTTTTTGTAAAGAGTTTGAATTTTCTCTGCTTAAACTAAGATTGGAATAAATTTTCTTTTACATTCAAACATTTTCTTTTGACATCTGCTAGCATTTAGTATCTGATTTAGCTCTTATATATGTAATCATGCTGTTTTATATGCAAATATTCCATCATGTTCTGAATAGACTACATTGGCTTCCAGGGCTTTGCCACTAGGAAGAAAAAAAATAGAAACTAAACTGAAAACCAATTTATATGTACTGACTGCAGACTTCCTGCCAAGCTTGACTTTTACAGAGACATAAAGCTGAAAAAAAATATAAGTAGTCAAGGATGCGTAAGAGGGAATATCAAAAATTGTTCTCAGAGACTAAAGCTTACGGTCCAAATGCTTTTACTTTTCTTCTTCTATGTGCTAAGTATAACATAATAGGCTTTTAATAATTACCTTAAGGGAACGAGCGTAATAAATGGATCCCACTGCTTGTAGATAGTTCTGATTGCCATAAGCCTCACCAAAGCAGAATTGTTCACCTCTCCTAAAGATTTGGGAAATACATGATTTTAGGACTGAAGATAGGAATGAGAATCAAAAAAGGAGACAGGACTGTAATTAAAGTAGGACGTAGGACGACCTTTCTAAGATAAGGAAGGTTTTGTTTTTTTATTTCATTGTCTTGTGCAGTGAAACATTGCCTGATGTTCTGGGTGGATTTCTGACTAGCATTCTGAAAGCACAGTGTGTTGCGAGGTGTTGTGGAAACTGGAGGAAGATGGCTGTTCTTTGGCTGTTCTGACAATGACTGTCTTGTCAGACATGGTGGCTGGAACCTCTGGACACTTCCGATCATAGCCACAGTCTTTGAGAGTCTTTCTAGACCCAGTGGGCAAACTAGAGGTGCTGGCTATGTGACTCTCCAAGGAATGTTGATTAATACATGGTATGAGGGCCGTAGTGCCTTGCCTCATACAAGGGACTGGTTATTAGTCAATTTTAGAGGCATGCTTTTCAAATCTGTGGACAGAGATTGGTTAGAATTAATGCCTAAAAAATTTGAAAGGCTTTAGGTTTTAGATACAGTCTTATTGTATGAACTATTATTTGAATAAATGACTTTTGAGGTGTTAGGTGTAGAGGGTTTTTTGTTGTTTTTGGTTTGTTTGTTTTTTT
>NC_022018.1:9122982-9125342 GCF_000317375.1 Microtus ochrogaster | reverse complement strand
ATATATTTTTTAACACACTTTAAACCATTTAAAAATTTTTTTTGTCTTTGAATCTCTCTTTACTGTATATCTCTTTTTTTTTGACCACATGAGTCTTTAATTTGTTAAGGAATATGGAAAAGTTTTTTTGTCACAACTCTACAGGGAGCTTTAAGGTCCTTGTCAGTAAGCAAGCTGTAATAGTAAACAACAGTCAAAAGCTCCTATGGAGTTTTTTTGCCAGGAAGCAAGCTGTAACAATGTATCCATAGTTTTATAGTCCAGACAGCCCGCTTGAGAGGGTCAGAGTTTTTCCTGGCAGGATGGCCCAGAAAGCCGGCATTTTAAAACATGTCAGGGTTTATTGTGATTTCATTGCAAAAAAAAAGGCTTTTGTAGAACAACTGAGATGAACTTTTGGGAGTAGGATTTTATTCAAAAGAGAATATAAAATGGTTATTGTAGAAAATCAAAACTGTTTGGGTGATTGGCTTGAGGAACAAGTCTTATGTCCGTTAAAATGTATCAGGTAATTGCTTTAAACAGTGTATTAAGAATGCTGTATTTTTTTTTGTAAAGAGTTTGAATTTTCTCTGCTTAAACTAAGATTGGAATAAATTTTCTTTTACATTCAAACATTTTCTTTTGACATCTGCTAGCATTTAGTATCTGATTTAGCTCTTATATATGTAATCATGCTGTTTTATATGCAAATATTCCATCATGTTCTGAATAGACTACATTGGCTTCCAGGGCTTTGCCACTAGGAAGAAAAAAAATAGAAACTAAACTGAAAACCAATTTATATGTACTGACTGCAGACTTCCTGCCAAGCTTGACTTTTACAGAGACATAAAGCTGAAAAAAAATATAAGTAGTCAAGGATGCGTAAGAGGGAATATCAAAAATTGTTCTCAGAGACTAAAGCTTACGGTCCAAATGCTTTTACTTTTCTTCTTCTATGTGCTAAGTATAACATAATAGGCTTTTAATAATTACCTTAAGGGAACGAGCGTAATAAATGGATCCCACTGCTTGTAGATAGTTCTGATTGCCATAAGCCTCACCAAAGCAGAATTGTTCACCTCTCCTAAAGATTTGGGAAATACATGATTTTAGGACTGAAGATAGGAATGAGAATCAAAAAAGGAGACAGGACTGTAATTAAAGTAGGACGTAGGACGACCTTTCTAAGATAAGGAAGGTTTTGTTTTTTTATTTCATTGTCTTGTGCAGTGAAACATTGCCTGATGTTCTGGGTGGATTTCTGACTAGCATTCTGAAAGCACAGTGTGTTGCGAGGTGTTGTGGAAACTGGAGGAAGATGGCTGTTCTTTGGCTGTTCTGACAATGACTGTCTTGTCAGACATGGTGGCTGGAACCTCTGGACACTTCCGATCATAGCCACAGTCTTTGAGAGTCTTTCTAGACCCAGTGGGCAAACTAGAGGTGCTGGCTATGTGACTCTCCAAGGAATGTTGATTAATACATGGTATGAGGGCCGTAGTGCCTTGCCTCATACAAGGGACTGGTTATTAGTCAATTTTAGAGGCATGCTTTTCAAATCTGTGGACAGAGATTGGTTAGAATTAATGCCTAAAAAATTTGAAAGGCTTTAGGTTTTAGATACAGTCTTATTGTATGAACTATTATTTGAATAAATGACTTTTGAGGTGTTAGGTGTAGAGGGTTTTTTGTTGTTTTTGGTTTGTTTGTTTTTTTTGATCAGGTGATTTCTAAGGTTTCTTTGATTTTTGGGTATGGGCAATTCTCTCAAACAACACAAACCATCTGACCTTTCTCGTTTTGCCTTAGTTGAAAGAGATTTACTTTCTAACAAATTTGCTGTGCAATTGTATTTAGCTGTGTAACCCCATGATGCTAAGAAGGCAGTACTGTTTTGTGTGAGGAAATGTGGTTGCTCTTACTTCTTTCTCATTAATTACTCCATTTCCTTCCGTGCTTTACATGGGGAGCTTTCTTTGTAATTAGGAAGGACATCCATGATGTCACTATGTATCTTAGGCTGGGCTCACACTTGTGATCCTCTTTCTGTAGCTTCCTAATACTGAGATCACAGGCACACACTACTGTGCCTGGCATGAATTAGTCTTAGAACTTGTGATGCCTCAATTGTTTTAAGGATCTCAACATGGTCCTTATAAGTCACAACAAATTAAGGTGATGTGGTGTATCAATTCTGAACTTTTTGTAGTCACAGCCTGGGAAGATGTAGGATTTTGTTTTCTTTGACATCTCAGTATTCTCTCCATTCCCACACTTGCCATAAATACTGGACTCTTCTTAATAAGGCTTCTTGTTGAAATATTTGTGCTAGTCAGTCAATTTAAAAATAAATTTATCAGCCGGGCGGTGGTGGC
>NC_022018.1:9097534-9122849 GCF_000317375.1 Microtus ochrogaster | reverse complement strand
AAATAAATAAATAAATAAATAAATAAATAAATAAATTTATCTTCCTTTTGTTGAAAAGCCAGAATGCTTTTAAACATACGTAACTAAATAGACTGCTTCAGCAAGGTGGAGTGGGAAAGGAGGCATGAGGAATAAATAATAATGGGAGAGTTTTTCAAAATAATGCTTAGATTTGAATTCAGTTTGACAGGTTTTGATCAAAATAAAATGTGCTTTATCAGTTTTGTAACCCATGTGTTTTTGTGTCATAGAGTCCAATTTAAGTATCTGCAGGAGTTACTTCAGCCCACCCTTAATTTCATCCTTCTTGTAGATCTTTGTTTATTGACTTAGATTAGAACTGGCCTAGAGCCCAGTGATGGTCACTTTGCATCTTAAGGTTTTTGGTTACAAATCTGCTTTTGTTGCCAGTTCCAATATAGATTCTTGATTGTTTTTGTTAGTTTTATTGTAAGTTCTTGCCAAAGACACAGTGTAGTATAACTGAAACAGATGTTCTGTTTAGACAAATGTACATGCTGTAACCGAATGTAGATGTCAGGTAAACAGCAAAGTGTCCAATATTACTGTACTAAGTGATGAACTTTGGAGTTTTGTTCTGATAGCCGTTAGGTTAGAGAAGAAATAGTGCTCATTTTCAACAATTAATTTATATTTTTCTGTGCAGTTTTCAGTTTGCATCCATAATTTTACATTTTTGTAAACTGACATTTTACTGTGGTTTTAAGAAATAGCAAATAATTCATTTCATGTCTATAGTCAGTTATTTCTTAAAGTACATATATCAGATAAGTGCTAGTTTCTGCTTTCTACTTTCACCTAACATTCTGGAGATGTTAGTAGAATATAAAAGAATAGGTTTAAAGACTCTAATGTTTGTAAATAGGGGAGTGAAATTAATACCTTTCCCTTAATGATATTCTTTGCAGTGTTGGGCACCATACTGTAAGACATGGAGAAGACTGCCTTTCAGCCATTTCATAGAGTCCAGTGTAGTCTGTGCTGGACTGTGTTAGAGGGAACACAGGCATGCAGAACAGTGGGACAGATATACTAAGTGGCTTTAGCTCTGTTTGCTCATAGCTCCTCTGTGAATTCTCAGTGAGGGTCAGTGGTAAATAACGGAACCATTTCTACTTTGAGATAAGCTCTCAGCCTGTTCTACTCATGTTGTATTCTTTCCTATGACATTGGACACCTTGTAGTTTCCTGTCACTTTTGAAAAAGAAATGTTTCATTGTTTATTTAGAAGCATGGAAGTTGTTTCTTCCTGCTCCTGTCTGGGTCACAGCGAGTGTCACTAAGTTCTTTCTCATGCAGTTTGTGTTAGCATCATTCAGGATTGCAGAGATCCTTTGCTCAGATCCCTTCCAATTCGCTGCAGGACTTAGAGATTCAGGGAGCAGAAACACAGAGTTGAAAATAGGAGCTCTTGAATCCATCTTATTTATGGTTTTTGGTATGATATGGTAGGTTTTGATTCTAATGTGTTTTACGTGGCTAAATCTTTGTATTAAGTACTCCTAACTTAGTGAAATGCCACTTTTAAGTTCCCCACATCCGCACATTTCTAAGGTTACACCCAACTTAATTCCCATTCCTTTTCTGCTTCATAGCACTTCCATATTGAAGGAACCTGAACATTTGGGTTCACATTATGATAATGAGGTTTCCGGGACATGGGGGATTAAAAGTGTCGCAGGTCTGGTTGCAGAAGAAAGTTCAGAAGCACTTGTAAAGCCCGCCTGATTGGTGGTTCGAGGTGCTTTTATTTATTCACTACTCATGCAGCGTTAATCCGCATTTCATCAGGTACCTTCAGTGCTGAAATTCTAGACGGCAGTGACCTTGGGTCTTGATTTACTTCGGCTCCGTTTTCTTTATTAATGTGCCATGAAAGAGGTACATGAAAGATAGCCAACATCAAAGCTCCTTTTAAAGTCAAATGGTTGATAGGAATTCCCTGGTATTTAACATTGTCTGTCAAATGTTTCAGCTACTTTGCATCCTTTTACAAGCTATTGCTTGCTGCACTAAAAGACATTTAAAGCAGTTGTTTCAAGTGTTCATGGGATGAGGTGGGGGTGGGATGGTAGGGGTGGTGGTGATGGGACAATACTGAGCCAGAGAGGAGAGTCAGTGAGAGGCTAAGAGCATGATCTTCCAGCTGTGCTTCTCCCAGTCTGATTTTGTTTTCCACTGTGTGAGGGTTTTCAGATCAGAATGTTGCTATGATTCAATGGAGCAAGCATGTACCTTGGTTATCAGAAGGTTGAAAAGGGTGGCCAAAGAAAATCCTCAGACTTCTGTGACAAAATAAATAAGAGGCAATGTTAGTATCTTTTCCAGAGATTGTTGGAACAGTTACTTCCAAGCCTGTTTATTCTTGACTGCTTCAAGGGAAGCAGAGGCTGAAGAAAGGACAAAGGAAGTGGGATCCAGAGAAGGCTGGCCATGTGTGTTATGAGCTCTAGTTCCCATAGATGCATCTTTTAGAGGCTGGGGTCCTTTGGGGGCAGATGTCTGTGGGTAGAACTTCTTGTAGTTAGGTTTTGAATTGATTCTTGTTTTTGTTTTGTTACAGTTTACAACTATTGATGGTTTGTCCCTACTTAAGAGGAGTCATGTAAAAGCTGTTCACTTATAAGACTCTCATCAGTTCCCAGGATTTATACCTGTACTCGTTACCCTAGGCTTTCCTCATCCAAATAGTAGAAAATAGAAATTTGAGAAAGTGAAGCTTATTTGCCTTCAAAGTTTTATTTTGAACATACCAAAATAACACTGACTTATAAAAGGCTGGCTTTTATAATCTATTCAATAAGATGTCTTGTTAACAGTGTGCATTAATGTGTATTTGTATGTAAGCAAAATGCTATAAAATTGGTATGTGTATATACAATATCTAGTTTTAAAAGATTTATTGTATGTGCCTTATGAGTATATGTGCACATACACACACATACCATGTGCATGCAGGTACCTGAGAAGACTTGAAGAAGGTATCAGATCCCCTGGAAGTGGGGTTACAGGGGATTGTGGGCTGTCTGATGGTACTGGGAACTGAACTCAAGTCCTCTGAAAGATCAGTAAACTTTCTTACCTGCAGAGCCATTTCTCTAACCCACAAATTCCTTTATTTTTATATTCTATAATTTTTTATACACTTATCTACTCATTTTTTTCATAAGTGATGTGAACATAAATTTCAACCAAGACCTATTTTTGGCAGTTTATTGGACCAGAGATTTTTGCTTATAGACATCAGCACTTGAGTGACATGGAGGAGTTTAATAATCACCTTTTCTTTTCCAGAAAAGCAGATTATTTTTGACAGCACAATGATCAACACAAAATGAACTACTGAGGCCTCTTGTGTTTTATGGAAGTTCACCTAGTCCAGTGAACATACGTGCAGTTCATTTGGAGTCTAAGTCTGTGATGAGAAAGGCGGGGGAGAGACGCACATCTGCTCATTTGCCAATAAAGGCAATGTGGAATTTGCTCTCATCATTGCCATGTTTCATATGTGGCTCTTTGTTTGCCTATAAAAGAGCAGCTTTTGGGGAAGAAAAGATGCATGTTAAGGAATAGGTAACAGAATGAAAGCTGAAGATAGACATTTTTCTATCTGGTTCCATTGCCCTTCAACCTCCGCAACTCTTTAGTAAATAGTTTTGTATAGGGTATATTGTCCTTTTGTTTTTGAGACAGGGTCTTGCTGTATAGGCTGGTCTGAAACGCGACCGCATTACTGCAGCCCACAGAGTTGCCTTGCAGTTGTGTTCCCTCGAGCCTCACAAGAAGTTGTTCTGACTCACAGTCAGAGACAGTGAATCGGGGCTTCTTAGAAAGGACTTTTTTCTTTCTGTTACTGTTTATATATTTACTATTTTGGGGTTTTGTGTGTTCTATCTTATTAGTGATCAACATAAAGTACATAAATTCATAAGTGTATATTGTTTATTCAAACATTATTTACAAGTTATTCTTGATTGGCAAGGATTATTATAGCCATGGATCAGGAAGCGACATTTGTTAGCTGCTTGGTAGAATGCAACTTAAACTTGCAAATGAGCCATCAGCTTAGCAGTTATCAGTATACTTCTGCCTGATTCACATGCCTACTTAGTGTCTTAGCTGTTCTCTACGTTGTTAGTAAATAGTTGAGAGAGGCAAACAAAGGAGGAAGGGTTATTTTAACTCTTGGTCTGCAAAGCATGGAGTTCGCAATGTAAGGCAACTGGTAACATGGGGTCCTCTGTCAGGACGGAAAGAGATGACTGCTCAGGTTCATCTGGGTTCCTACTTTCCCCTTCGTATCCCTTTCTGAATTCCTTCCGTGTTGCTTCCCACACTCGCATGGACCAGTCCTCCTCAGTTCCACCGGCACAGACTCTTGCAGGGCTATCACGTCAGTGCCTGCAGTGCTGCATAAGCCAGTCAAGTCCACAGCTGAAGCTGCACATCATATTTAGTTGTTGTTTACCTAAAATAATTATGGTTATTTAAAACACTTTTATTTCTCCCTTTAACGTGTGATTTTCAAGAATCAGAGGACTACAAAGAGCCATAGGACTGTGATGGACCTCCCTCAGTGCATTACAGGCTTGAATCAGGTATTTCAATATTTTGAAACCGAAACCATGCTGCAGCTTTCATTGAAATTTCATTTTCCATTTGGTACTTTAGCCATTTTCAGTAATTTCTGACTTAAAATTCAGATGTTGGTATTGCTAGAACTTGGTATTCTGTGAATGCAATGAAACCTTTATAATGTCTTTGTTCCAAGAAATGCTTAAGTATCGCTCATTCCACCCCTGTTTGAACCATGGCTTCTAATTATAGCATTTAGTGACTTCCTTTTCTTCAGGGTCCTGGGCAGCTTTTAAATTAGAATTCTCTACTTATACAAGAGGAAATCAGGCACCTCTTCTCTTCACGGCTTCTTCTTTCTGAAGTCTGTACCTGTCAAGTTTTTTGAGACCTTCTTATGTCCAGTTTTACTAGGAGATTCCACTTATAGATGATTTATACTTTGGGGGGGGGGGAAACAATAATTAAAATTTAAACCAAAAGCTAAGTGTTTTTGATTTTGAAGAATTTAGTTGTGTACAGATCTCCCCCCCCCACTCTCTCTCACTCACTCACTCTGTGTTAATTATTCCTTTGCTGTTTTGCCTGATGGCTCCTTTTTACAAATAGAACCCTGTTGCATGTGCTATTGTGAGACTTGCTTTTTCCTCATGAAGATTATCTTAGAGACCCTCATTCAACTTTTCAGACCAGGGATTGGGTCAACATTTTCCTCATTCCTGACAGGGAGAACCAAGAAGTAAATAAAAACAGCTGGCCTGAGGATATCTAAGAATGCACGGGGTTTCTGCAATGTCTCAGATCTTTCAGGTTTGATTTGTTTCTACTCTTCTTCCCTTATGATACTGCCTCCCCCGCTTTCTCTTTGTTTACCCTCCCTTAGTGAGACCTGACAGGTTTGTGCTGAGTGAAAAATGTAAAATGTATTTGTCTTCTTGAATTCCATATCTACCTGGAAGTTTGCCCTTTTATAGAAGTGAAGTTATTTCCTTTGAATTCTTGACCACAGTTGAATGCTTGAGATTACACTGTGATGTCATTGTTGTTTTCACCTTTGATAGTACATTCAGGAATCTTCTGGTTAGAATAGATAATTGCCATCTCTTTTGACTATCAAACTTCACCTGCTTAGCCAGGTGGTGGCTCATGCCTTTAATCCCAGCACTTGGAAGGCAGAGGCAGGCGGATCTCTGTGAGTTCGAGGACAGCCTGGTCTAGAAACGAGTTCCAGGACAGCCGGGACTGTTACACAGAGAAACCCTGTCTCAAAAAGTCAAAAAAAAAAAAATTAATCTTCTCATCAATTAAATATTTTTGAGAATCTCATTCTGTGCTAAGCTCAGTGAGGTGAAGTTTGATCAAATTGTGTTGAGTGCCTGTTGTTGGAAGGCTGCTTGTTCGTTCCTGGCCGGCCAGACATGAAATAACCACATAGAAACTGTATTAATTAAATCACTGCTTGGCCAATCACTTAAGCATATTGCTAGCTAGCTCTTACATCTAGAATTAACCCATTTCCATTATTTTATATTTTACCACAAGGCTTGTGGCTTACCAGCAAAGTTCAGCTGGCAGCTCACATCTTTTCCCTCTGGTGGTTCCATGGCATCTCTCTGACTCTGCTTTCTTTCTCCCAGCATTCAGTTTAGTTTCCCCACCTAACTCTACTCTGCCCTATCACAGGCCAAGGAAGCTTCTTTATTCATTAACCAATAAAAGCAACACATATACAGAAGGACTTCCCACACCAAGTGCCTACATGACTTCAGCCCAGCAGCAACTCCAAGCTTTAGCTTCCTGGTTCCATCTCCCTTATGCCGTCCTCTGAGGCAGCATTGTTCTGTAGCCGTGGCCTGTTAGCATGCATTCTGTGCACTCTTGCACCTTTCCCTCACAGTTATGTACCTGTCAAGCATTTCCCTCATCTGTGTCTCTGCACAGATTTCCTTTGCTTCATAATCTTCATCACTGCTGCTGTTATCCATTACTGATCTCTGAGTTTCTTCATCTATGAAGTGGAAATGGTAAGATTATCTATTTTGTAGGATTTTTTTGAAGATTAAATTGAGTAAAGCATTGAAAGTACTCAGAATTGTTCTTGATATGTAGTATGCAATGAATAACCATGAGTTGCTATTGTTTTTTTACAGTGGTTTAGTGTCTATTACTGTTTCTTTCTTGGGGTACCACCCTTTTTTCATCTTCTCCTCTCGCTGCTTTACCAGAGTCCTCAGAGTCTCTTGTACATTCCATCCACTGTGAAATCCTCTTAGGTATTTCAGGTTAAAATTAAACTTATGTCCTCTAAATTCCCTCAAAACTCTTTATGTACTTCTGCTGAGATAGTTAATGTATAATCATCATTCTACTGTATCTGTTCGGTAATTATTACATGGGAGATCATTTATGACCAGTAGCTTATTACTGTTTATTTCTTCAGAATAGTAACTGCTTTGCCCAACTTGGCAGTCTTGGATTTAAATTCATTTAAACTACCTCCCTCTGTTGCCTGCACATATTGTATACACACACACACACACACACACACACTTAGTAAAGACATTTTCAGGGGGCTATGAAGGATACAAAGCATACATGGTATGCTTTCTAAGTTAAAACCTAGTGTTGTTTGCACATTTAAAAATGTTTTTTTGAAAATGTTGTAGAGGGGCTGTAGAAGGTAGAGTGCCTGCCTAGCATGTATAAGGTCCTGGGTTTGACTCTCCGGTACCACATTAATTGGGTGTGGTGGCATGCACCTGAGGTTCATCACTGGGGCGATGGAAGCAGGAAGGCCAGAAGTTTATAATCATCTTCAGCTACAGAACTGAGGTCTGCCTGAGCTACTCAGTGCCCTGTCTTAAAAGAAATTACTGAAACAAGGGAAGCAGTGTTGTTTATGGAACTGTGTGCCCAACATGTGGTTTAAAACAAAACATTATCAATTCACTGAGAGCCCCTTGTCTGACTTCCTTCACATTTCCCATCTCTCCTGCAGTGACGTCCCTCTCTTGAGCTCTGTGCTGATGGTTCCTTTGCTATTTTGCAGAATGGCTCCTTGTAGAACCCTGTTCCATTTGCTATTCTTGGCCTTGCATTCTCTTCATGATTATTTTACATTTGTTTTGATAAATGCTTGAGTATATAATTGTATTTATGATTTGTTCACTTTCAATGTTACCTCGCAAAAAACTTTATGTATTTTTCTATTTGGGGGTTGATAGAGATTTTAGGCTTTTTTTTTGGTTTTGTTTTTTGAAGGTCTATTTATTTTCCAAATAATCGTTTATTGAGATAAAAATCACACATTTTATAGTTCTTCCATTTGAAGTGTACAATTCAATATAATTCCACGTGAAATATATAATTCAGTAATTTTTAATATATTCACATATAATGTAGCTGTCACCACTGTTGATTTAGAAAGCATTTTGATCATACTAAAAAGAGCCCTTATACCTTTTGCCGTCATTCCCTTCTGATCCCCATTCCTCCTCCTGGCTCTGAGCAGTTACTGCGAAAGTTTGGGTGAGCGTCTGCTAAAGCTACATGTGTTAAAACTGTAGGTGAAAGCTTTAGGGGGTGGAGCCGTGTTGGGAGTCCTTCGCCTCATTAGAGGCACGCGCTTGAAGGGGATTGTGGTATCGCATCTCTTTCCTCCTCTGTTTCCTGATTCATGAGTTGAGTGCTTTGTTCCACTGCAGATGTCATGAGCATGGGCTATCTATTTATTTAGATCCTCTTTAATTTATTATAATAATGTTTGGTAGTTTCAGAGTATAAGTTTTTTTTTTTACTTCTTATATTAAAGTTATTCCTAAACATTTTACTATTTTTGCTGCTGTTGTAAATGAAATTTTTAATTTTGTTTTTGGACTGTTCTTTGCAAGTATGTAGAAATACAGCTGGTTTTATAATATTATGATAGATTATCTTGTAACCATGCTGAATGTGTGTTGATGTGTTTTTTGATACCTTTGGATTTACCTTTTCTAAAAATTTGATTTTTATTTTTTGCATGTGTGTACATGTGAGAGTGTATGTATTTGGGGCTCCTTTGGAGTTTATGGGCACATGTGTGTGCATAAATGTGTGGAGACCAGAGGTGTTATTTTCTCTATCACTGACTTTATATATTGAAATAGGCTCTTCCTTGATTTCAGAGCTCACTAATATACTAGTCTAGCTTGTTCTAAGGGCCCTGTATCTGCACTTCCCAAGCACTGGGATCACAGGCGAACCCCACACATGGGTGGTGAGGACACAAACCTTAGTCTCACACTGTAGAAGGCAAGCACTTTACCCACTGAGCCATCTGCACAGCCTTCCTTAGTCTTTTCTTTATTCACAATCATGACATCTGCCCAGAGAGATAGTTTCAGTTCTTTTCCAATTTGGATGTCTTTTCTTTTTAACTAATTGCCTTGGCTTGAATATCCAGTGCAATTAACAAGTATTCTCAACTTGTTCCAATATTAGGGGAAAAGTATATCTATAATATTTTACTATTAAACATGTCAGTTATGGGGTTTTGCTTTGCTCTTCATCTGGATGAAAAGGATCCCTTGCCATCATATTTTGTTGAGTTTTTTTCATATATATATATATATCATATACATGTATGTAATATATGTATTACTTATACATATAATGAGAAAATTCTGGCTTTTGTCAAGTGCCCCTTTTCCTTGTGTTTGGACAGGAAGAGCTTGTACAAAGAAGTACTTAAGGACATCACTTTTGTATCTAGTCTGCCTAAGTCTGAATCCTAATCTAGCACTTACTATCTTTTTGGTTTTGATCAAGTTATCTCATTCTACAGGTTTCATTTTCTTCACATGTAAAATTAAGCAAATATACAAAATATTTAGAGAAGGATTCTGGCACATGTAGTAGGGCTAAATTCTATCCTCTGTGATAGACTTTTTAAATGTCTCTTTCTGTCTCTCTCTCTCTCTCTCTCTACACACACACACACACACACAAAACCCAAGTCCAGAGATTGGAGGACAACCTCCCCTGTTGGTCCTCTTCTTCCACCTTGAGTTTTCACCTGTTTGAGGCTAGGTTTTTCATATACTTCTAGAGAGTCTTCTGTCTCTGCCACATTTTAGGCAGCTGGGGATTACAGACATAGCTATGTACTCAGTGTTCCATGTGTTCTAACCCAGGTTCATGTGTTTACGTGACAAGTACCCACTCAGCCATTTTCCCAGCCAAAACAAGAAGTTTATTTTTTAAGGCTCACATTAATGTGTGTGGTTGAGTCAATAGAATTAACAAATTTTTCTTTTAAAAAAATATTTCATTTTAAATTTGTATATGAATGTACGCATGTGGATGCAGGTCCCCAAGGAGGCCAGAATAATAGGATCCCCTGGAGCTGGAGTTAGAGGTGGTTATGAGCAGACAATTCAGGTGCTGGGAGTTGAGCTCAGGCCCTTTGTAAGAGCATAAATGCTCTTAATTGCTGAGCCATCTCTTTAGCTCCCCCAGATTTTCTTTTGACACATCAAATAGCATTGTTATTTGAGTTATAAGATAAAGAATATAAATGTAAATATGTTCAGTATATTTAAGGAAATAAGAGTGTGTGAATGAATTCATCTTTAAAGGTGGGGGACACATGAAATCATATTTAATCAAATATACATTTTTAATCCTAAAATACCAGCTCTAGGGTCCTTGGAAACATCACAAACCAGATAATTCTTCATCTCTTTTATGCTTTTCTAGGCTGCTGCTACCTCCTTCCTCTTCCTCTTCAAACCTTGGGTAGATAAAGCCAAACTGATTCAATGCTATCTAAAAAATTTCTAAAGCTCACTTTTACCATTTGTAACTTGCTGGTTCGTTAATGTGAGCCAAATAAGTCACATAGACATTTGTGTTTAAATAGACTTAGTTCTTTGACTGTGGCTGACTCTTTTATGTAGGAAACTTTCCGGCCATTTTTTTATGGTCTGTGCTTTTCCAAGCTATCGCTTTACAGTCTGTTTCCCTGTTTGATTCCAGCCTGGGCGGGCTCAGGAAGGGTAAGGGAAGATTGCTGCTTTCTCCTTCCTTCTGCTTCCCAGCAAGTTGCCTGGAATACGGAAGTGAGAGGCACGACCTGAGGCGCTGAGCCTCTGCCAGTCTCTCCATTCTCTTTCCCAAAGCAGTTGATTGCAGAGGCTATCTTTCTAGATTGAGATTGATGTACAAAACTGTTTTGCCTGTTTTTTTTTTTTTTTTTTTTTTTTGTTTTTTGAGACAGGGTTTCTCTGTAGCTTTTGGAGCCTGTCCTGGAACTCCCTTGGTAGAATCCTGCCCTTCAGTCCCTAGTTGATTGGGACACTGTATCCGCTGCCACCTTGAGAAACATTTTTTTTTTTTTTTTTTTTTTTGTTGAGGTAGGATCTCATGCTGGCCTCTTTGCCATGTAGCCAAGACTTATGCTTAAACTCCCAGTCCTCCATGGCCTCCCCTAAATAACAGGCATGTACCACCACATGTGGTTTCATCATGTTCTTTGATTCATTTTTCTTGAGATCATCTCTATCATCAGAGTTCAAGGAAACTGAGAGGTGATAATGGTGATAATACCGTAGCTATTTCAGAAACCCTTTGAAGGGGCTCTGTCGACTGAGCTAATGGGCAGAGAAGTAAGATAGAGAGGAGTTAGAGCTGTGCGCTCCAGGCCAACTCTGATACGTTGCTAGTTTTGTGTCCCTGGGTAAATGATCTAACCTTCAGTTCTCTGACTTGTAAAAATGGGGGCGATAACAACGCTAATAGGATTATTATGGAGGCTAAATCTCTGAATGCATTTCAGTGAATGTGAGGTGCTATTAATTTAAGACACACCATATTTATACAACTGTAAAAACCCTGCCTATTAAATTGTCATTGCACTTTCTCATCACCAAGAGCATTTTGAATCGTCTAGACATAAATTTTTTTTATCATAGATTACTCTTATAATAAAGATGTTAAAATAAGATTGACCAAATTATTTCTGAAACTCTATATGTATTCAAAGACTCAGGCAAGAATGAACTTTGCCTTTGAGTCAGCAGGTGATTTCTGACAAATTAATGCAGCAAGGCTGAGCTGTGGACCTGCTCACAGCCTGTCACAGGAGCCCCTCTTTGCTCTGAAATAGCTTTCATCTTTTCTGAGGGATTGGACAGCTTTTCCTGCTCTGAGTTTCCCTACTGTACCCTGTTTGTTGTATAAACTGGCCTTCTCACCACAGCGTTTCTCAATGAAAATTCTCCCTAAGAGAAAAAGTTGAATCTTAGATAAAATGAAGTTTAAAAAGCATATCAGAAAGCAATGTGAACACTCACAAAAATAATACAGGTTAACAAATAAAATAGCTGTCAAAACAGAGCTGAGTATTGAAAAGTTGGGATAAACATGGCAGCAAAGCAATGTAGAGAATATGGCTTAATAATGTTTGAACTGATTTAATAAAACATTCACAAATGCAGAGTGCCGGTGGGCTGGAGATTCTCGAGTCTTACCTGTGGATTCACCTACCTTTCTGGAACGCTCATTGTCTGTGGCTGAGCTACGGTTCACATCACTAGCAGGCTGCATGTGGCCCTAATTGCTCAGTTCATACTTGGGGAAATTTAAGGACAAGTGGGCACTCGCTAATTTGTAGAGCACCATAGATAATAGGAGCCACATGTTCATAGATATGTGTTCAAGGATAGAACAGTGCCTAGCACATGGTAACTCACTAAATATATTCTACATAACCAGGGCTTGTGGGTACTGGGGCATTTTGTTTTATGTTTATATTTGCAAAATGCCTTTTTCTTCCAAACCCTCACTTTGTAATTTTTCAGTATATGTGTGTGTGTATATACACATATATAAATATGCATTTTTAAAACAATCCTTTTTTGATGAAATCAGAATGTACCTTGTTATGTGTATGTTCTTTATATACTAAAAACTAAGAATATTACTATTGCTTTTGAGGAACTATGGGCCCCTGCAGGTAGTTTGAATGGTAAATCATAATCCAACAAACACTAGAGAAATTTAATATGTACCCCACAATCTGGGAGTAATAGTCATTATTCCATTGTTGTAACATGTGTATTACAGTATACCAGATTTGCTCTGTGGTGCAGGTGTGTTTGTACTTAACATCAGCAGTCCTCGTCTTTTCCTTCATTAGTGTGTTATACATAACATTTTAAGGACATGGAAGCAGCATTTTATTTATTTTATGATTTTCTTAATATGAACTCTTTTTGACAGAGGCTGAAACACATGATTTCAGCAATCAAAACCAGCTTCTAGTTATCCTTATTTTTTTAAAAAAAATTGTATAATAATAGTCATAATAGTCTTGTACTCCTATTTACATATTTAGAATGTTCATTTTGTCTCCTTTAATTATTCTCCTTTTAATCCTTCCTGTAGTCTGTATATTTAATACCATATCCTCAAGTCATGTTTTTAAAGTGAACATCTCAGACTCCTGGTACTTTGAAATGAGCTCATTGGAAATCTTTGCACTGGCTTTAAAGTCAAGGCTGCATGTTTGTCTAGGAAGGAGTGGTTTTAGTTGGGTAAAAAAGATAGCTTGGAGGATGGGGCCAGGGTTGCTGGAGATCACAGATGTACCCAGGGGCTCCCTGTAGCATCATTGTATCTCTGGGACTGGCCATGCTCCAGCCAGCAAGTGTGATAACCATGCAAAGAAGATGGGTTTGTGACCTGCCTCTTTATGAGTCACCTTCTTTTTAGAATGGTCAGCAGTGACAGCAGTGACCTTTATCTGCAGTAAGTTAGAAGCATCCCAATAGTCACATGCTGTTTCAGATGTTTCTTGATTGTTTCCATCAGAGACATTCTTTGGTCCCCCACACTTACCTATCATGCCAACGAGATACAGGACAGTAAGGAAGCATCCCCATGGGTGAGAGGCTGTCATAGTGGCAGACTCCCTGTGTCCTTCAGTGTACACATAGATCTCTGAGCTGTACAGCATGAGTTTAAACTCTGCCTTGTTAGCTGTCTGACTTTTGACAAGGCAGTTAATCTCCCTTGCTTCAGGTATATAGTTAGTAAAATGAAGATAATAATCCCAGCTTCCCAGGAGTGTGTGGGTCACTCAAGATCTTTATATTTGAATAGAACTAGCAGCTCAAAGTAGTGGCCAAGAATCTGGACTCTTGGAACAGATTGAGACTGCAGATCCTACTGGTGTCAGTAACTATTTGTGTAACCTTTATAGTTCCCTGACCTCCAAGCTGCTTCTCTTTCTTCACTACATAGGCTAGTACTAGGTTTGCTGTGGGGGTTTTAAAAACCAGTCCACATGTATTCTTATTAGCTAGCGTGTCATTTAGTTTTGTAATTATAGTGGACTCCAGAAACTGTTGGCACTCGGTAGCAAGTCGGAAAGGTCTAATTTTGTGAGGTTCCACATTTTATGTCTAGTCGGATATGGCCCCATCTGCACTTGCTCCTATCCTATCACAAATTGGTTTCCTTGAACTAGCATCAATGTCCAGGTGTCTGTCATATTGCTTAGTAGTGTGTTTTCTTACAAGGAAAACAATTCCTTTTAAAATTAAAGAGACTAGAGGTTTGAATACAGAGGTGAAGAATGTAGTCTTTAAGTATTCATCATCTAAGACAGACTTGGAATGTTTGGTTGAAAATGGTTTAGAAATTGCCAGTGCAATAAATTTTTTAAGGTGTAAGGAAGTTATTAATAACTTTTTAAAGTAATTTAAGTAAAATGTGGAAGAGTTGGAAAGTGTTTATTTATCTCGGGGACACTTCCTTTGGAAAGTCTGACTGGAGTTGCACAGTTCACTGCTTTCCATAGTGATGATGGAGCCAGCAGGACGGAGACTGGCCCAGCTTCTCCCAAGCCATTTTTTTTTACCATGGACAGTCTAAAGTGTGACGTATTTGTTTTCTTCTTAGCTGTGGGTTATTATAGGCATGAAAGAAATTGATTTTCCTGCCCCATTTTACCATGAAAGTCAGCTAAAGTAGCTCTGTTGGCATGTTTCTGAGTGGTGTATGTTTGTCTTTTTCACTTTAGGAGATAAGTATATTGGTAAAGCAATCTTGTTCTCCTTCCTTTCGTAAATGATCTGAGAGGTAATTCTTTTCTCACATTTGTTTCTTGTTGCTAGTCACTCCTGTTTAATGGTGGGATTCTCTCTGGATTGTTTAGCCTTGCTCATTATGCTGTTCTCTGCTTTCCACAGCCACTCACTCTTGCTCTTTTGTAAGCACTAGTTTACCACGTGTAGAATGTGCTCTCCTTTCCTGAACGGGGGACTCAGAGACAGCACTTCCAAATGGCCCCTGCTGGTCACACTAGTGGTTCTTCTGCGGACTGGGATTGCAGGCATGTGCTCTACTAAGAGTTTCAGATGGTTTGTTTCTTTGGGTATAAAAAAAGGTTTTTATGGTTTTAAAAAAAGGCAGAAAGCTTACCCTTAGTTGATGATCTTGGACTTTATACATGAACATTTTTTATTGGATAGTAAGTCAAGTAACTGTGTGTATGTGTGTGTATACATATATAACTAATTGTATGTATACACATACACACACATACATATGTGTACCATGGTGTGCTTAGAGATGAGTAAAGTTTGATTTTAGTAAATTCTTTAATTCAGACTTTGGGCTGCTACATACTGAGTGTACCTCTTCTCACTTAATTTTCATAGCAATCCCTGAGTGTGTCTAGGAGACTGAATTGCAGCTAATATGGATTAAAAAACAAGGAGAAGGAAGAGTGGAGGCCAGGCCTTAAATCCTGGCTGTTTCTCTGCATAATGTGCCTTTTCCCCTTTACCATAGTGATTAGAACGTCTGACTTGAGAGTCAGTAAGCCTTTTCTTTTGAGCACAAACACAAACTTCTGAATGAGATTCAGAAGAGTTTGTATGTTTCTTAGCATTAAGAAATTTGCTTAACTCATAATGTGAGAAAGAAGCCGGAATGCCTTCAGATCTAGTCCAACTTCCCTTCTCTAGAAGAGATTCAAGACATGGCAATCAGGCCATATAGACTTTGGTTCTGTGTAGGTTCTGAAACTCTTTCCATTTGTTTTAAAAATTATTAAGGTTGTAGAATGTAATACCTTCTTTGAATCTTTAATCTTCTTTAACATTTGGGGAAAAAAAACATTTTGGAATTCAACATGAACCTAATTTGTCTTGGTGCTATTTGAAACTAATTTCATTACTTGTCATTTTTTGTTTGTCTGTCTTTTGTGTATTCTGGGTGAGTGGATCTTTCAGAGAGTAAAGTAGCCTTAGGTGTATAATAGGTTTGTGTATTATGTCTTTGTCCTGATAGGTTTTTTTTAAATTGATTTTATTGAGCTATACATTTTTCTCTACTACCCTCTCTTTCTCTCCTCCCCTTCAACCCTCTCCCATGGTCCCTACGTTCCCAGTTTACTTGGGAGGTCTTGTCTTTTTCTACTTCCCATGTACATTAGATCCATGTATGTCTCTCTTAGAGTCCTCATTGTTGTCTAGGTTCTCTGGACAATTGTAGGCTGATTTTTCTTTGCTTTATGTTTAAAAACCACTATGAGTGAGTACATATGATAACTGTCTTTCTGGGTCTGGGTTACCTCACTCAATATGATGTTTTCTAGCTCTATCTGTTTGCCTATAAATTTCAAGGTGTCATTATTTTTCTCTGCTGTGTAGTACTCCATTGTGTAAATGGACCACATTTTCTTTATCTATTCTTTGATCAAAGGGCATTTAGGTTGTTTCCAGGTTCTGGCTATGACAAACAATGCTGCTATGAACATAGTTGAACACATGTCCTTGTGGCATGGTTGAGCATCCTTTGAATATATACCCAAATGTTCTATTGCTGGGTCTTGAGGAAGGTTTCTTAATTTTCTAAGGAATCACCATACTGATATCCAAAGGGGCTATACCAGCTTGCACTCCCACCAGTAATTCAGGAGTGTTCCCTTTACCCCACATCCTCTCCAGCATAAGTTGTCATCAGTGTTTTTGATCTTGGCCATTCTGTGCTACTGGGGTTATGTTTGGAGGCGGTCTCCTGTGCCAATGTGTTCAAGTGTACTTCCCACTTTGTTCTCTATGAGGTTCAGTGTGGCTGGCTTTATGTTGAGGTCTTTGATCCATTTTGTCCTGACTGTTTTTGAGTCTGTCACCTTAGCTAGTGTCAGGAAATAGTCACTGGGATTTAGTTATGGGCTAACACAATATCACATTATTCAGATGCGGGGGAAGAAATGTGAGGTCTCTCTGCCACATCTGCAATGCTGTCCGTTGGCTGCAGTTCTGCTGGAACACAGGTTGAGTGTTATGAATAGTGGCTTGACCCTCAAGGAAGGCATCTGGAAGGGGAACTGGGCTGCCAACTTTCCTGTGTGTTTCCTGAGAGGAGGTGTGTGCTGCAGTAGGAGCTTGTGAGCCTTGCTGTGTGCTTGGCTGACCCTTCTCAGCATGGGGCTCGTATTGCTTCTTACTTCCCTGAACAGGCACTACATTTAGGTTAAGGTGTAAGCTCTATCTTTCCCCCCAACAGAATGTGATGGATTTGTGTTTCCATTATTAACATAAATACGATATAGACATAAGGAAAAGTATTGTTCATTTACATAAATTCTCAATAGACATGCCAGAGTTAAAATCTCGTAAGAGGAGAGGCAAGCAGTTGCTTTACTAATGATCCCCTTTCATTGTAAACATTTTACTTAGTTAGATAGTTGGTGAGCTAACAGATTGTGTATAAAATTCATGGAGAAGAAAGTGTGCGTTATGAAAATTCTTCAGAAGAGTAGATATTCCTGAACCAACCCACACACAAAATGGAAGTCTTATCTTTGAGTCCAATGTCTCAATTGTTCTACAGAAATAGTAAAGAGCTCAGTACACATTAGTTAAAAAATCCCTGAATTTGGTATGCCAAAAAGAAATTATTCTTTAAATTCTTTTTAAAGTATCTTTTGTTACCAGATAGTTAAACTTGGCACTTTTTTGAGGTTATCCTGTGTAGATTCAGATTGTCTTGGCATTGTAAACAGTAGCTATTCTTTCTTACTTAAACTATACTGAATGTTTCTACAGCTGGAATTGGTTCAGCAGGAGGACACTGAATACAAACAGGTCATGCATATGAAAGTAAACTAAAAAGGTATGCTCTGTAGTGGAAAACTTGGAGAAATAGTGTAAATCCCATGAACATGTTGTTTCCTTTTCTTTTAAGTAGCCTTCAGGTTTAGAAATTCCCTTAGGAAAGCCATGTCCTGACTGTGAGTGCCCCTTTGTCAAGGCCGTGGTTCTCCATTCTGCCTTGCTAGAGATGGACATGGCTGTGCACCTCAGGCTCTTTGCAGGGTGAGGTAGAGCAGAGGAAACAGCCAGCTGTGCATCTCAAAGACCCCTGTGTGGGTCTTTAAACATGAAAGGAGATTGGCATTGATGTCTGTGATCACGTCAAACATTTGGAATTGAAGGTGGCTGTGGAAGTAGTTCTTTACATAAAGGGGTTCTTGCAGTCTTGATGAGGTAAGTAGATTGAATAGGAAATGGTCTGTTTGTCATCACTTGAGACACAGAGCTGGGAAACCTACTACCCGGAAAGAGACCTTAAAAGGCATCAGCAGAGAGATGCGTTTGATAAGTCAAGGCCTTTTTGAAAGGAATATGTGCACGGAATGTGCACCCCTGAGTTTTTGCTATTAGTGCAGCCCCCTGCCACAGTGAGGACCTCTTTGATTATCTGGCATAGCATCAGATGGTTTTTGGCACACTGTAAGTTAGTCATCACTTTAGCACACTTTGTATAAAGTCTTAATTCTGAGAGTCTTATTTTTTGTCCTGTGCTTGCCTTTTTAAGCTGTAGAAATAACATTTTAGAATTTTGGGGGGTGGAGTATAGATTTTTTTTCTCCAGTACTTGTGTGGCTAAATTATTAATGTACTATAAACCTCCCCCCGCCCCGTGGGGAGCTGACTCCCAGAGAGAATGTCTGCACAGTCCTCACAGTCGGCTGCTCACAGGGGTCACCTCAGCCCTGTAGTGTGAGTGATGTGCAGCCTTTGTAAAGCAAGGTGAGGAGGAGAAAATGCCGTTCTTAGAGGGGCTGATTTGTCCATCCAAGGCAGCAGAGAACACAAAATGACTTATGGAGGATTTCATTTTCTCAGAGCCCTGTCTCTAACTTGGAATTCAGTTGGTTATTGTGCTGAGGGATAGGTGCACTGACCTTGTCAGAAGAGTGAATGAGGCTTCATTTGACTCGGGTTTGTTAGTTCACAGTACTCAGGCATATTTGGATCTCTAGCCTTGGCTTCTTACAGTTCTGTAATCCTAGGCAGTCATTCACCGTGAAAACACTTGTGTTTCTCCTTTTTCTTTGTGTTTGTTCATTTGAAAAGCCTTTCAGTGGGAATTGCAGCCTGCCTGTGATTATAGCTATCAGTAGCACTTAAACTAACTGCTGAGATGAAACTTTCCTTTCTGGACCCACTAATCTCACACCCTCAGAAATGCACATCCCTCTGCAGAAGCCCATCCTTGCTAACTGGTAGCTGCTCTTTGGATTGAGCTTGGATTCCTTAGGGACAACATTTGATAGAATAATTTTTGACATTTTAATTTGACAAGAAACAATTCAGAGAACAAATTTAGACACGTGCCTGAAATGGAGGCTTCTTTAACTGACTGTGAACTCAGTGTGGGAACTGTCTTTGGAAGTCCTTGCGAGCCATTTCATAGGCAAGTCCCAGCTTCTTGGCAGCCTTTTGTATAGGTGTCTTACTCAATAAATCTTATATCGTTGGATGTGTTTTTATCGATATTAGGCTATTTGTAGAGCAGACAATGTAATAGATTGTTTTTGACGAAAGCTTTACAGAGAACAGTAAGATGATGGATGCAGAACATAAATTTTATGCCCTCTTTTCAGTGTGATAGTAGGATGGAGCCCAGGGACTGAGCTGAGCAGTACTCTGCCCAGGAGGCGGCTTAGCCGGCAGTCTTATTGCAACAGTACCTTTAGCATCCCTACACCTGAAAATGGTAAAGTAGATTGATTTCAATGACAGATTGTGTGTGTGTGTGTGTGTGTGTGTGTGTGTGTGTGTGTGTGAGAGAGAGAGAGAGAGAGAGAGAGAGAGAGAGAATGAGTGTTTTTGTGTCTTAATATGGAAAAACAGTGAAAGTAAACAAAGCAAATACAGAGTGTACACATTGGACACATTTTTCTGTCTCTGCATGTTTCTAATATGTGTCATTTTCTTTCTTATCTACTAGATGTGATTAGAAATGAACACTCTCAAACTTGTCAGTGATGACGTGATTTATTCTGGGTGAAGAGAACACATTTGTTTTCCTCCCAAATGTTGTCTAGGAGTAAGGGGAGGAGATGAGTGCACTGCTCTCTGCTGATTGGCCATGCTGTCTCCTAGTAGAGTGCATTACTAGCTTGTATTTGAATATTGTGCTTAATCTTTTGAAGATTATTTGTTTTTATTTTATGTATTGGAGGTTTTGCTTGCATGCCTGTTTGTACACCACATACATGCAGTGTCTGCAGAGGCCAGAAAAGGGTCTCAGAGCCCCTGGACCAGAGGGTGAGCTGCCATTTGGGTTTTGGGAATTAAATCCATATCTTCTGAAAGAAAAGCCAGGGCTCTTAATCCCTGAGCCATCATTCTAGCCAAGATTAAAAACTTTTAATGTGTTCTCATTCCTTCCCTCCCTCTATTGCCTATCTGCTTTCCTTTTCTTTCTCTTTTTTCCCTCTCATTTGAATATGGGGAGGGGCTGACAGCTTTGGTTAACATTGTGGCATACCTATGACTATTAATTGCCTTTTTCCCCCATGAAGACTTAGGATATTAATAACTTTTATTTTAATAGACTGTCTTGGCATGTTTTATTGCTGTGAAGAGACACCATGACCACAGCAACTATTATAAAAGGAAAACATTTAGTTGGGGCTGGCTTAAAGTTTCAGAGGTTTAATCGGTTATCATCATGGGTCATGGCAGAATGCCTGAAGACATGGTTCTGGAGAAGAAACTAAGAGTTCTACATCATGATTCTCAGACAGCAGAAGGGAACTGTGTCACACTGGCCAAACTCAAGCTTATAAGACCTCAAAGCCCACCTCCACAGTGGCACACTTCCCCCAGCAAAGCTACACCTACTTCAACAAGGTCATAGCTTCTAATAGTGCCACTCCCTATGGGCCACGCATTCACACACATGAATCTATGCTGGCCATTCTTATTCAAATCACCACATAGAGTTACTTTTAAATTACCTTTAACATTTCATTGGTTAAACTGTTCATAAAAATGTCACTATTCTATAAGGAAAAAAGTCAGAGTTAACATAGTGTCTCATAGAATTTGGTTTATATTCTAATTTCTTTGTTTTTAATTTGCAAATGAAAATTACGTTGGAAAATGACTGTTTTATTATTATTTTAAAAGATTATAATGTTACTTATATTTCTAAAAGTTCTAATTAGAAAACTTGAAATTAACACAAAAAAATTAATGGAAGCCCATATTATAAAATGTCATGCTTTTGAGACAACATCAAGTTCTTTAAATTTTTCTTTGGAATGAAGACTCGTAGTTAAATCAAATTTAGGAGAAATAAAATAATCTTATAAGTTCTTCCAGTCATTGCGCACAGTTGCTGTTGGTGGGCGCTCCAGCACTGGGCCTCAGGAAGTTTGCAGTTTCAATTTTTGAGGGTCAGGTTATATCGCAGATTTTTACACATTGCCTTAAGAACATGTTAGTGACAGCTAACCTCCTTTAACTTTGGAAATTTCTAGTATTTTAATATTTGTTCTTAATAGGACTATATACTTTTCTCTGTTAATAATGCTATATATATTTAATGAGAAGTTCTATGAGTATCTGTTGGCCATACTTAACTATTGTGAGCAGGAAACTCAGAAGGGACAGGTAAATATAAGATTAGACCAAGTGTATGTTTTCCTTTTTGTTGGTTAGAGCTCCCCACCCACTTTTTCTTGCCACTCTATGATTTTATTTTAGCACTGCGAAATACTGAGATAAGATTTGTTTGTGGAAAGTTAGATTCAACAAAATAAAGCTTTAATATTGCCAGGAAAATCCAAGAAGACATTAGAAAATGCTGGTAGCTTGAAAGGAGAATGGAGTGCCTGTGCTTTGGTTTGGTTAAGGAGCTTGCTGTGAGCGCCATTAGCCTGGTGATATTGAAGTGCCCTCTTTCGTCTGCTTTTCTGACCGTTACCGGGAGCCTACAGCAGCTGTTACTGGGGCTGTGTTGGAGTCTGGCTTCTCTTTGTCCTGCTTGTGCTCATTGGCTCTAGGACAGCAGTCGTCCCTCCGCTGTGTGTCATCTGCGTGGCTTGAGCAGTGCACATCCCTGTGAGCAGCACCCCTACTTTCCACCCACTCCTCTTGCAGTCATGAGCACAGACTGGTTCTTATTTATGTTCAGGAGCAAGAAAAGAAGAACCCTCCATTTTAATGTGTAAACCAGAAAAACAAGTAATTCTGGGAAGTCTGGAATCAATTAAGTCAGCAAGGGTATAGAAAAAAAGACAGCAGACATAGAAATATAAACCCGCAAAGTGCATAGTGAACAAGAAATCAAATTAATTTAGAAAAATTGTCGTTATTTTTTATTTAGGTTTAATTTTATTTAATAATTTGATTTTTGAATTATATGCTATATATAAAAATATCTTTAGTCTTTATATGAATGCAGTTCTGTGATAATTGGTATTTTTATCTGTTTCATGGTATGTATTTTATTTATATGTGTATATGCTTGTGTTTGTGTGTAATGTACTTGCATATACAGGGATATGTGCCTCTGCATGCATGTGCGGAAACCAGAGGAAGACAAAGAATATTCTCCATTGTCACACTGTCTGCCTTATTCCCTTGAACTTAAAGCTCCCATATCCTTTTCCCCAAGCAATCCTACTTTCTTTATCCTGTTCAGCACTGCCATTGCAGGCGCATGTGGCCACATCTGGCATTTTAACGTGGGTGCTCTTACCCGCCTAGCCTTCTCTCCAGCCCCATGCCGTTTGTTTCAGCTAGCTTACCCACTGTTGAAGAATCATGCTTGCCAGCCGCAAGAGCTCCAAATATATGGCAAATGCACGAAGATCAGTGATACAGTCGTGGAGGTAAAAGTCTTGTAGAGGGGAAGAAAGACATGAGAAATTAGAAGACTAGCTGAATCCCCAGGCTTCAGGCCCTTTCACTGAGTCTGCTCTATGTTAAAGCATTAATGACCTCAGTGCAAGGAGAGCCTGCCTCTTGTTTGTGCTTTGTCTTGTGAGGTGTTGCTGTGTATCTGGTGGGTTTGAGGCACTGGTCTTTGTAGATTCTACGTAGATACAAATTATATTGAATTTACTTTTTTCCTGAATGGTTTGTATCCTTAACCATGTACCACTGAGCTGAGTGAATTCTCACATGTTTAATATTTGATGTATTTGACCTGATGAGTTGATGGCGAATGAGCCTCTCTAAGTAAACAATGTATTTGTTCCCAGTATCTTCATCTTTAGCCACCCTTCCAACACCATTATAGTTTCTGAAGTCCATCTCAGAGGGGAAACCGTGGATCATCTTGCCAGTTTTGTTGTCAGAAGATTGTGGAGAACAATGGCTGGCAAGGCGGACTTGAGTGGAAAGGGCTAATCCAGAGACTGAATTTTTTATTCTAAATCTTGTTTTTAGCTGGTACAGCTTTTATTCATTTTTGCTGGTGTTCTGTATCAAAAGTAATGTTGTTTATGATGCATGCTTGCTCTGTGGCCGTGAGTATGAATGTACGTTAGAGTGAGGGGGTCTTATTGTACTGTCAGAAAGCTGCATGGTTGTGTTCTTATTACTTAAGTCTTTTTGGTCAAGGGTGGCATAAGTGGTGCTATAAGTCATATTGCCCAGTGATGCCAAAGCCGTTATAGTTGGCGTGGGTATGACCTATGATCTCAGGAAATGACACTTGCTCACTGACACAGTTCTCACATGTCCCTGTTGTCAAGCGACACAAACTGCACAGTGTAAGTGTAAAGGATAAGTATTATTTACTTTAGAATAGAGAAGATGACCTTGAGAAAGTAGCACCCACTTGTAGACTAAACAAAGTTCTTCAGTCATCTTCCTCTCTTCCTAAGAAGGGTCTAGCTGGGCCAAACTGTTACACAGACAGAACGTGCAGAGGCCTTTGCATTCAGCGGTTTCCCATTTTCATAAGAGCCTTGAGTTGAATGTTTCTCTGGGCAACTAAACCTTGGCTCCACAGCCCTGTTCTGAGAGTGACATCTGGCACTGGGCTGATGTAACTGAGTCTGAGGTTTGCTCTTCACAGAATGTGCTTTCTAGGCAGCTTCTGTGGCTCTGCCATGACCACATGCTGCTGCTGCTTTTTCTGCCTTCCAACTCCACATGTGACACTAAGGCGTTCTGACACCTGCCATTTGGAACCTGTACTTGCTGGGAAATGTCAGGATTTTCAGATAAGATGAAGACAGACATAACTGATCCTTCTCCCCTGCCTGAAGGAGGCTGAGGGCATTTGTCTGTGAATGAATTGCTGAGTGGTGCAGTTTCCTTATTTTGGGGAAAGATTATAGAACATTTGTGTTCAAGATTTCAGTGTGTTTATGTGTTCTTATTCTCTCTTAGACCTCTTTGGTATTGACAGTAAGATGCTGTTTGGATAAGGAAATGCTCTAATAATCTTTTCTGGATTTTATTAGGTAACCATAAGAGTTCAGACAGGAGTTCCCTTCCTTACTCCCTGTGCATATCAGAAGCCCCAGTGGGAAGCTGCAGCTTTGGGAGCTGGGTTACTGCTGAGGTCTGATTACACATATGTACCTGGCACCCTTCATATCTGCAGTCGCAGGAACAAGAGCTCCTGTTCCAGATCTCCTCCCATCTCTTAGCATGTTAGGACCACAGAATAGTTTGTTGAGTAAGGCAGGAAAAGTGATCACTTAGGCGGGTTGTTCCTCAGAGTTACTGATGTTTCACTGTTGAAGAGAGGAATTGAACGCTGGCATCGAAGTGCGAGTCAGGAGGACTGTTGGGGCTGTTACTTTTGGTGGTAGTAGCAGCAATAGGAGTTTATTCTTACCTTGCAAACGTAGGAGTCCATTATAATATCTATATGCAGGTGAGTAAGCTATTTCCTAAGTTACATTTACCTTGACTCTCAAGTCTAACTTAATCACAGTCTAACTCAGAGTAATTTGGGAAAGACACTCCTATGACTTTAGTCTTTCAATAATAATAATAATAAACTATGAAAAGTTGAGAAGTGCTCTAAACACTGTGTTATTAGGATCCAGAGCACGGGTAATACTAAAATGTGGCAAACTATTGCCTTTTGGAAATCTGCCTCTCAAGTGACTTTGAGTGGCACAGTGGGAAAGGGAGAATGAATATTGGTCAACAGGCCTGTTCACTATAGTGCAATGATGGATGGAATATAAAAGCCATTGGTAGCAACCAGAAAGGAGGTGAAATAGCATGAGGACAAAAGATTCATATGTTAATAAAATCCATGAAGTAGAACATACAGATTTGAAAATATTTTACAGTGGAAGCCTTGTAATAAAACCTTCAGTAATAAAACCTTGCTCTGTTCTAGGTAGAACTGAATTATATGAAGAAATCTTTTAAAATTTTCTTTCTTCATCTTT
>NC_022018.1:9073237-9097359 GCF_000317375.1 Microtus ochrogaster | reverse complement strand
ATGGGCAGTCAGGGTTCCCTGCCCTGTGGTAAGTCCTAGATCTTTCCTAGTGTAATAGCTTCTACAGAATCCAGAATATGTGTCTTAGGTAATAGCTAAGCATTTATAGCGTCTTCATCTTAGGATTTACATTTTTGGTATAAATAAATGATCAATGAGTAAACATTATTTTGGGTTTCACCTTGAGGGTTAAAAAAAATCCCTCTTAAAATGGCTCCTACTTGAGTCAAGTACATCTTAAAACATTTTGTATATTTGCAAGTTAGGGTTGTAGACAAGACTTAACTCCGGTTGTTATTGTTTCCTCTTAATTTAAAGTCCAACAAACTTTCAATAAAGAATTGTTGGCATGTAAATTATTTCTTTAAAGACCCCAAAGTGAAGAAAAGCAATTTAATTAAACAACAACAATCACACATAACCCACCATAAGGTTAACCAAATATACCCTTTAGAAAATAGGTTATTTGTAATCTCTATGTTGTGTATTGTCTTTCTTCCTAGTAATCTACAGAGTAGATAGAAGCACACCTTAACTAAGCATAGTTTCAGCCATGGGACTGACCAGTTATTGCCTTAGAAATCCATAGTTTTCATTGTCAGCATTGTCTTCAAAGTTTAAAATACTTGCTGAAGGTGAATTTATCATGTAGTTAAAACCAGTTTCAGGTTTGATCCTCTCTTCCTCCTACAAAGGTTCATTAAGATGATAGCTGCAATAATATCATTGTTAGCTTTAGCTGTAAACGTCACATGCCCAGGAAGTGGGGATTCAGCTGAAGAATTGCCTACATCCTATTGGTCTGTGGGTACATTGTCTCCATTGCTAATTGACGAAGGATGGGTCAGTGCACTGTGGGCAGTTTCATCCCTAGGCAGGTGGGCTTGGGCTGTGTAAGAAAAATAACTGAACAAACCAGAGGCAGCACACCTCTAAATGGTGTTCCTCCTTAGTTTCTTCATGTTCCTGCCTCCAGGTTCCTCCCTTGGCTACCCTCACTGATGGGCTATAGTCTCCAAGCTAAAATAAACCCTTTCCTCCCCAAGTTGATTTTGGCTGTGGTATTTATTACACCACAGCAGCAGAAAAGCAAACTCCATGAATAGGCTTTGTTAAGACAAAATGGGAAGGATACTGTAAATAATGTGTTTGCATGGTACATTCATGCTTGTGACTACAGAAGAGCATGAACTTTCACATTTCCCAAGGACTGGGGCTTTTTTTTATATTTTTAAAACTATAGACTAATATTTATCAAAGTGTAGTCCCAGACTTCATCAAACTTAAAAACTTAAAAAACTTTTTTAAAAAAGTAATACTTGGTTTAAATAATTGAAAATTGTATATCTGTTAAATGACATGTATTAAGAATATTTACACAACATTTGAAACGGACTAATTTTAGCAAGCAAACCAATTCAAAATGAGCAACAAATTTTCCCAATAGTCCTGGGAATGAACCCAAGGCCTTGTGCTCCTAGACAAGTTCTTTGCCACTCAGCTGCATCCCAGCTCTCTTTTCACTTTCTATCCAGATACATACAAAGCCTCTCTAAGCTGCCAGGCTTGCCTTGTGCACACTGTGTTACCAGCCTTTAACTTGTGATCCTCCTGTTTAGCCTCACAAGTAGTTGGGATTACAGATTTGCTGTGCTAATCTATGTGTTTTACTGAAGAAGAAAGAAAAGGTTAATAATACTATTTTGTAGCCAACAGAGTTGTTTTAGTTTAAAAAATCCCAAACAAAATCAAACAAAACAAACCATAAATAAATAAATAAATGAATGAATGAATGAATGAATGAATGAAACCAGTATTACCAAGGGTATGAACAAACTGTACTCCTTCATGCATTGTACCCAGGTGACTTCTTGAAAAGCCAACTGAAGCTTACAGCCCAATGTTTCTACTCTTGAGAAATATATTCAAGACGATTTACTACTCAAGAGTATGAAAGTGTTTGTGGTGACAGTATTCATAAAACCAAAAAAGCAGGACCAGTCAACCTCAGAATGGATTAAAAAAAAAAGTACTCCTGTCAATGAAACATTGACACTAGAACATGCAAATTGAAGACCAAGTATTATATGCTTCCATTAATATGAAGTTTGCAAAAAGGAAGCATGTAGAGAGGGTATACTGATAGGTACCTGGGGCTGCCAAATGAGAAATGAATCTACACATAACTACAGAGCAATTGTTTGAGATAGAAGCATTTTGATGGGCAAGTTTTATGAAATGGAAATTATACTTCCACGTGATGGATTAATTGATGAATGCTACCCATATTCTCTGGCATTTGAACACTTGGTCCTCAGTTGGTGACACTGTTTGCCAGGGGTGGTGGGCTTGGGAGATGTGGCCTTGCTGGAGGAAGTATATCAGTAAAGGTGGGCTTCACACCATTTCCACTGTGCTCTCTCTGCGTTCCGCTGTGGTTTAAGATGCGAGTCCCCAGCTTCATGCTTCTAGCGCTGCTCCTCCATTTGGCCATAATGAATTCTTCTGAAGCCATAAACCTAAGGGAGCTTTTTCTTGTGTAAGTTGCCTTGGTTGTGGTGTCTTATCACAGGATTAGAAAACTATTATGTTTAATAAAGCCTTAAAATGAAAAATGTGTTCCCAGGACGTGTAGCACCAGCATGGCCAACGAACTTGCTAGCAGTGCAGAGGGTGGGGCCCAGCCATTTGTGTTTAAGCAAGTCTTCCAGCTGATTCTGATGCAGGCTGAAGTCTGAGAATTGCTACTCTAGAATCAAGAGAAGCTCATTGGAGATGTGGGCAGAGTGTTGTCTAGTTTCTGTGCGTTCAGCCTGCCCTGTTCTGTAACTGCGAGAAAGGTTTAAATTAAGGGCTGTTCTAGTAGAGTTAAAGGAAATTACAGGGCAATGTGAGTAAAAATAAACTTCTCTCATGTTCTTGATATGTTCCCCCAAGAAGCTTTATGATTGTAATGTTTGTGTACCACATGTTAGTAAATTCCTGTGCTCTTTTAGACTCGTCTTTGTTAACGAACATAATATAAACAGGTTCATTTGCCATAACAACAGTGGAAGTTTAGATCCTTGAAAGGAATTATTTCTCCTAAATATTTACACAGTGTAATGTAGCCAAGCTAGAAGTGTGCAGTGATCCTGGAAACGTGAAGATCTTGCTATTGATAAAGATAAGTGGAGCAGCTGGTGCGCTGGGCCTCCATTCTCTCTTCCCTTCAGTCTGAGGCTGTTTCAAAACTCCACTTACAAAGAAGTTTGATCTGTAGTAGATCTTACACATGGCATGTGCTATGGGGGCTCTTTGCAGCATTGGCTGGGGAACCAGAAGGAATTCTGATGGTGAAGGCTGAGGGCCTGGAGATCCAACCTGGATGCTCTTGGAGGGCAGTAGGTTGGATTTTTACTTGCAGTATTGCTTATCTTGGGGCTTCGCAATGTTCACCTGTGACCTCGCTAACCTTTTGTGGGGAAGTAGAAATGTTAGATAGGATAAAACAGCTTTAAAAGAGGGGGGCAAAGGAGATGTGGGAGCCAGAGCATGGAAATAGTAAACTCAGGTCACTTGTCTGTGAAATCATGATTGTGAACACTTCCAGTTAGGAAAGTGTTAAAGAGTGTGGCGCAACCATTGTTACCTCTAAAACCTCATTAACTAACTGCTAAAACCTCATTAACTAACTGCAAGTGAAAGAGCGGGGTTATTATTTATTGCAAACTCTTTTTTTCTATCTCCCACTATATCTCTCTCTCTCTCTCTCTCTTTTTTTTTTTTGGTTTTTCGAGACAGGGTTTCTCTGTGGCTTTGGAGCCTGTCCTGGAACTAGCTCTGTAGACCAGGCTGGTCTCAAACTCACAGAGATCCGCCTGCCTCTGCCTCCCGAGTGCTGGGATTAAAGGCGTGTGCCACCACCGCCCGGCTATATCTCTCTTTTCAAGTGCCCCCTTTCATGTGTTTTATTCTTCAGACATAGCTTCAGTTATGGCCCAGACTTCCCTTCATTAAAAAAAAAATGTCATTCTCAGTGAACATTCAGAGTCATCTCTGTAAATTAAAATCCAATCAGAATAAGAAAATGCGGCTAATCTTTATTAAGAGTAGGTATAAATTGAGTGCATATGAATTTACTGTTTCTGAGTTAACTGTAAATCAAGAGGGTCAGCATACTTTTGGATGTGGGGAGGACTTTCACAGAAGTCAAGAACATTTCAGTGATAGAGTTAGAACATTCTGAAGCCTTCAGAGCTTCCTGCCCTCTGAGTTTTTGTATGGTGTCCATGATGACCCTGGAGCTATGTAGTTCTGCTACAGTTTCTCCAAAGATAACTAAGCTGCTTTTCTTGTCCCATATTCAGCAGGGCCTTTGCTTAGCCTGATAGCTGGTCCTGTGATTTGCTGAGTGGTGCCATGTACTTTTGTATAGCAATTTTATGTTGGTATATCATACAGATGGGGGTTGGGTGAAATATTTTTGAAAATGAAAGATGATGATGAAAGTATTGGAAAAAGAATTGTCATACTTATTGTGGACGGTATACATAAGAAACAGAAGTACTTTGTGTTTCTGCCGTCCATCTCTGCAACTGCTGGTACCTCAGAGGAGGATCTCAACTTAGCAATAGGGACAAGCTCTCCACCTCCTTAGTCTTTCAGTTCTGGTGGTTTGCTCCCCAACTGGCATTTGGTCTCAGTCTTTGACCCACGAGTAGGAGTAGGTGTTTAACACTTTGTGAGGTGTCGGTGCAGTTGCTTCTGTGAACAGAAACAGGCTGTACAGGAGAGTCAGTCTTTATGTGAATGCAGGGTTTTTGTTTGATTCTTTTAAAAAAATAGATTTTATTTTTATTCATGTGTGTTGGTGTAGTGTCCATACCATGCAAAGGTGCCTGTAAGCCAGAAGAGGCTATCAGATTCCCTGGAGCATTGTGAGCTGTCTGATGTAGGCACTGTGAACTGACCTCTTCTACCTGCTGAATCATTTCTCTGAGCCCTATAGAGACAGTCTCATGAGGCTTAGACGGCTCTGGTTCACCATGGTAGCAAGGCTAAAGCTACCTGTGCCTCTTGTACCCACCTCCCAAGTGTTGGAATGACAGGCTTGAGCACAGTACCTAGCTTTTCTGGTTTATTCTATTTTAGTGGATAGTGGGAGAAGATTGATTGCTAGTGCTCCGAGGAACTCAAACTCCACATTCAAGTTCTGCTTGGTAGTTGTTAAATTAATTGTGATCTGCCTTCCTTAGGCTTCTTCTTGCCTAGAAAGTTTGCTTTTCATTCACTGTGCAGTGAGACACTGCAGGAGAATAAGGCAGAGCTCAGTTGTGTTGAAATTGCTCTGTAGGCAATTAATAGGCTATCCATCTGGGAGTACATGGAGGTCTCGTGGCTGGTAGACTCTAAATCCACCCAGACTTACTGTGGGCCCTCTGTATGGTAACTGTACCATTGCTAATGCGCGTCTCAGGAAAATGTCCTTGTTTGAAATACTGCTAAAGACTTTGGTAACTGAAGAGGAGCTCCTGGCTTGCCTACCACCAGATGGTGCTAATGTTACACACCTAAAGATAAAGGCAGCCGTGCCATGCTGTTGAAATGTGACGATAAGGTGTGGAGATAAGATGTATTTTCTTTCCTTTTCTACCCTTGCTGCTTTCTTCACACACGTCTTCCTGGTGTGCTTCTGAATGGATACTCGTTTTTAATATTGTAAGCAGTGAGATCATGAACGATAAGATGTGATGGACACTTAGGGCTGTATAACTTGTCCTTGCTGTTAAAGTCTTCTTCATGCATTTGCTTCCCATCTGGCCTGTGTGTAAAACTGACAATATGAGTTTTCTGCTCAGTTACCTTCCTTTTATGCAACCATTAAAATATCATGTTTACAATAATCTAAAGGTGATGTTCAGAGGTTATTACCAACAAAATATTGTCTATACAGATTTAAGTTGAAGTAGAATATTTTAAAACCTGGCAGTTTTTAAAAATATTATCCATAAAAGCAGATTTCCTTATCACTTAGAAATTATACTTAAATTTTAAGCTTTTTTAAAAAAATACATATTAAATATTACTGGGCTATTGCAGAAAATAAAAGAAATTCTGTTTAGGTATTACATAGTACATGAAGCTTTTTCTTTTTGTTTATACATATACTTTAAAGCTCAATTTTTTTTTGGCCTTCCTTTTTTTTGTTAGTTTTTCATTTAATAATTTATCATGAATATTTTACATGAAGTCTAATCTTTTAGACAATAATTTTGATTGACAACTTAATTTGCCATTCATTGAACCCTTTAAATGATAAGCATTTTGATTTTCATTTAGTTTTGGTTGCTTTTAGACTATGAACAGTGCTGTTTAATTTTTTTGTGTTTCTTAATCTGTTTTATATAAATTCTAAAATTATTGCTAAGTCAAGAAGAAAGGATAGTTTTTATAACTTTAGCTCAAGTTTTTATCACCAAGCTTTATAGTTAAATGTCCTTACCAGTGTTTGAGTTTTTCTCCCATTATCTTCCTGATCATAAACAGATTGTCTATCTTTGTTTGTTTGTTTGGGGTTTGAGAGAGAATCTCCCTACATAGCCTAGACTGACTTGTGGTCTTCCTGCCTCAGCCTCCCCTGTGCTGAATTTATAGGTGTGTACTACCATGTCCGACTAAGTTGCCTTTGTGTTCAAAATGACAAACTAGTGATCTAGAGCTCTCCGAAATGGTAAGCTCCAGTAAGTAAAGGGATTTAAAGGAGCTTGGCTGTATTCCTTAAGCATCAAGTCCTGGAGCCCTTCTGTTTGTGCAGCTTGAGTTTTGGGTTTATTACCTGTTTTTAAAATAGAAGCCACTATCCATCCATTCATACTTCATAGTAGACTACTTCATGGCCAGAGCAAGGAATCAATTTGTTGTTAGTATTTTTTTAGGGATAATAATAAAATAAATAGAATAGAATTAAGATAAAATAAAAACTACCAGAGTGACGTTGGATCAGATAGACAAACAGCGGGAAAAGAGCCCAAGAGAAGGCACAAAATCAGAGACCTTGTGTTTCCTAGGACTGAGATTCATGGATGCATTCGGTTTCTCTATGGATGCTTCTAGTCTCGGAAGAAATACATTTAGAAAAATTGTTTTGAAGACTTGAGTGAAATGCTAGCTTTTCAGCATGGCAGAGGTATGATACAAAAAGAAGGAACCACAGTCTTAGGACCAATTAGAAACACAGCACTCTGTATTAACGGAGTAATCATGCCCTGGCTGATTTTTTTTTTTTTTTTGTAATCTCAGTAACTACATTTTTAATTTAAGCAAATTAACTTTTGAATTAAATTCTTCCACTAACATAAGAAAGCAAGTGATTTATTTTAAACATTAGAGGAAGCAGCAAAGCTATTTTCATATTTGGAAAATGGGGAAAGAGGAAGAAATTCATGCCGAGGCTTGGTGTAGCCTCTCTAATGAATGTGAAAACTGTTAGTAGCTCCAGGAAAAACTAACAACCCAAGCTTTCCTTATGAAGAAGATCTCACTTTTTCATCTTGGGTCTGTAAAGAAGAAAGCAAAAGGCACCACATTCTCTTACGATCTGAGTCACTAAGACAAGTGCTCTCAAGATTTTATCAAAACAGTCCGTCATGTTAGAGCCGAGAGGTTTCAATTCTGAAACTGAAGTAACTCTTTAAGAAAAGAATCAGCTGCTGATTTATGATCTATTTTATATAAACACCATCATTGAATTTTACTAGAGGAATCAAAAAATACAGTATTATTACGTAGAGTTTTGGGAGAAGTTTTTTAGTGAATTGAACGTAATTGTTTCTATATTGTAGATGTCTGACTTTTTAGGTTGTGAAGGTATGGCTTGATTTTTAAAAAAAAATTAAAAGACACAGAAGACCCCAAAATAGGGTTTAGGTAAAATATTTCTAAAATGACCTATTTAATTCTAGAGAATCATCATAATAGCATGCGGTTCTGGGGAAATGTAACTCCATGTTGGCTTCTAAAATATTCCTTTGTGTATTACAAGCTCAAGATGTCAAATGTCTCCATTTAGGTGCTTGTCTTAGCTGTATATTTCAAAGGACCTTCACTGTGAGATTCTTTTTTTTTTTCTTTTTTTTTTTTTAAGATTTATTTATTTATGTATACAGTACCCTGCCTGCAGGCCAGAAGGGGGCAGCAGATCTCATTACAGATGGTTGTGAGCCACCATGTGGTTGCTGGGAATCGAACTCAGGACCTCTTTAAGAGCAGTCAGTGCTCATAACCGCTGAGCCATCTCTCCAGCTCCTCACTGTGAGATTCTTAAAGTGTTAGTTCATGTGCAACTTTCTCTCCTAAAATACTCCACATAGTAAGTTTCTGTTACTCCTGTTGACTTTATGGTCAAATATATAAACTAATCAAATTGCTATGATTTTAATACTGGTTTATGCTGGAGAGAAACTTACTTTTTAAATAAAATTCTCAGTACATACTTACACATGATACTTTTACAAAGTTCAATGTTATTTTCTTCATATTTCTGAATTTGACAGACCATTGGGATAATCCCCTATAGTTGACTGGGAGACGGAATTTAAACAGGATGTCTGATAAATCTGACACGCATTCTGTTGTTGAGTGTGTGCCCTTGAACTTGAAACAGGAATGAAACAGTAAGAGAGGGAAATTATAGCTTTTGTTCTCAGCAAATTCTCTTGGAAAAATTATCACCACTCTGATTTGTTTTGATCTTAGACACATACACATCTTAGGTGTGTATATGTTTTATATTGGAATAATCAGTGTTGAAGTTTCTCTTTGTCTAGATTATTTAGCTTTATGATCCATAATTAGTACTTAACTGTTTGTTGGGCCCATTCAGTAAGTATGACACATGAAAATTTCTACATTTTGTATTGATTTAATATTAATGTTAATTGAAAATCTTTGGGTGCAGTGTGTCACATCTGTTTTGTATTCCTCTGTTTAAAAGAAGTGGCAGTATGGAATTTGGAGGAATATTTATTATCTGAGTACTTTTCTTTACAACTGTTTCCCCTCAGTTGAGAATTATAACCTTCAAGAGACAGTGAATCATTTGGTAAATTCTCAGGTACCGTACTAGTAAAGGCCACAGTTAATTAAAATTTTAATTTACCATTTAAGTTCCCTTCACTTAAATAGTTATAACTTTGGAAATGATATAAAGTACATTTGTAGAAAGATTTTTTAAAAATATTATTCTTTTAATAATGGGTTCAGGCTGCAGCCCATCAATAGTTAAATTTTTTTAGAAAGGACTTCATTAGGATAGTTTGGTTTGTGTTGAAATGGTGCTTTCCATAGCTGGTCCCTGAGTAGTGACCTCTTGTGGTAGTTTTACCCATTTTTCTAGGGCAAAGTATGCATAAACACAAGCATTTCAAATGTAACTTTCACTAAACTACTGCTCACTGTGTGGTCATTCAGTTACGAACGGCTGTAATGAACGTAATGTCCCTCCTAATGTGTGTGACAATAGCTTCATCTTTCTGGGCCACACCAAGATCCTTCAGTTCATGGGGCTTACATTTCTAAGCTTTATTTATTATTATTGTGAGAACATGCAGGCACGTGTGCCTTGGCTTGCTAGTGAAGGTCAGAGTCCGTTTTTTCAGGGGCCACTTCTCTCCTTTTTCTCTGTGAGTTCTGGCAGTTGAGTTCGTCAAACTCAGTTTGGTCTTCAAGCTTGGTGACAAACGCTTTTATCTGCCGACCTACTTCACCGGCCTGTGTTTTCTTCACTTTATTTAATGTTGCATTTTATCTTTAATCAGTATGCAGTAGAAGATGAGGATAATCTAGATCTTATGTTGGAGGGGAAAAGCACAATTTTCTCTTAGGTTAAACTTGCTCAAGCTAAGGAATTTCATTGATCTTGGACATGGTTTAAGTTCTAAGGAAAACAAACTCAGTTTTTGTTTGGGTTCTAGGTGAAGATGTAGCATACCTAGATGAAGGTATGAGTTCTTAGGGACCTGTTGTTAAGACAGTGGATCTTAGGAAAGGCGCTGACAGAGCTGGACTCTCGTGTCAATGAGAGTAGATAGTCCCCTCAGCTGTGGGGGTCCAGAGCTCAGCCTTGGGGACCAGGCAGGGTAGGATACAGACCCAGCATGGTTGCTCGGTGGCTCCTCAGCAGTGACCTTGAGCACATTGCTTACCTATAAATAGGACCTGACTCACTAAGCTTATTTCTGTGGAGGACTTGGTTTTGTGCTTCAGAAAATGTTTGCTCTGCTACTATTTACACTATCCTCGTGGTGGTGTTCCTAAGGAACGAACATCAGCCATGTTTTCCAACAGCAGTGCTTCTGTTTCCTGTCTTCAGACTCTCAAGAACAGTGGTTCTCAGCTTTCCTGATTCCTCCTGCGGCCCTTAATACAGTTTCTCATGTTGTGCTTACCCTCAACCATAAAATCACTTCATTGCTACTTCATAACTGTAATTTTGCTACCGTTATGAATCATAATGTAGGATGTCAGGAACTCTTAACCCTAAAGGGGTCAAGACCCACAGGTTGAGAACTGCTGCTCTAGAATAATCTCAAATGTTAGTAACTTACAGTTGTCACATTTCAATCTAGAGTTTTCCCTTTGATTTCTCAGTGTTTGATTAATAGCAAAGGGCAATATGCTAAACATTATCAAAGTTTGTCTCAGGTGGTTGAAGTGGAATTTGAGGAACCCAGAATGAGAGAGGTCTCTAAAAGAAGAATAAATACACAGACATGATTCTCTCTGAATCCTCACATGTGGGTGGTCATGTGACACAGCTGAGGGTCTATTGGGTGCTGAAAAGTAAATAGTGTTTCTTTGCTTATATGTCTTAAATGAGAATTCCAATTTAAAATGTTTGGTCAAACACTGTACCAGTGGTGTCTGCGAGGTTGTTCTCTTTGTGGTGTATAAAGTTTGGAGCCACAGGAGACAGGAGAAGTGTGGTTTGTGTGGTGCATTGAGTGAGGAAATGATGAGCTGATGCCTGAGTGCCTGCCCGAAGTGAAAGCTTCAGGTTTGCTCAAAGAATGGTTCTGAACCTCCTGAAAGGATGCTGGCCCATCTGACCTTTCTCTTTCTTGTATGTTAACTAGAACCAGGTAAGAACAATAGTGTTATGGCAGTGGCCTCTGCTGTGTGTCCACCCATGCACATAACTGCCATACCTATACTTCCCAAGATGCTTAGGGTGATTGATTCCAGTGGAATTCATAAATGTCAGTCAAGAGTGCTTCCCAAATACAGGAGCAGTAAGCCTGTGTTTTTGCTGTACAGAAAGGTAGATAAGCATATCTCAGTGCTACTTATATGGTGGAATAGTTGATATTGTATTTTTTGTTTAGCTCTGCAGAGAGCACCTTGCCTTGATATTTTCTTGTAATGCTTAGTTTCATTCACTTACTCTCTTTGACCAGATGGAACGTTTTGAAAATAATGTTCCCACTTTCTGTTTTCTCAGTATCGTCAGTGAAGCAGGGGCCTCCATCTATAGTGTCAGCCCGGAAGCCAACAAAGAGATGCCGGAGCTGGACCCCAACCTGAGGAGTGCAGGTGAGTAGACATGCTCCGTGACGCGGCGTGGAATTGTGATAGTCTGCATTTGCCTATGTGACAACTAAATACTTTACATAAAAGCAACGCCACATCTATAAGACTTGGCACATTCATGTGCATTAAACTAATACTAGGAATTATGAAAAACATGAAGAATAGTGCTCTTATGTTTTTAAATACCTTGCAGTACTCTAGAATTAATGAAAATTTAACACAAAAGTCTTATTAAAATTAGATGCTAGAGTTCAGTAACCAAGAAAATATAATTATTAAATAATCAGTATCGCATTTTCTTGGCAGTAAGTAGCAGAAATATAAAAACATGCAGTTCCAATGTAAACATACGTAGACTTTGTTTTACTGCTAAATGCTTGGCAACAGAATCTTCTCTCTTGGTCTCTGATTGAGCCTGTCATGGTAATGCATTACTTTAAAAAGCATGCCTTTCTTTTATTTGTACTTGGTTGCTTTGATGTCTACAATGTAGAATAGTTAAAATTTTGTAATTGAAAGTTAAAATACTTTGAGACATCTAGGGAAAGTAATTGGTATAAATAAAATTTTAGAGTAATTTTCTGTGTAAAAGGGAATAACTATGTTACTTTCTTAAAAATTGATGTTTTAATTTTTGTCCTAAAATATTTTCACTGACTTTTAGTTTTTTAACTCTATATCTGGAAATATTTTTTGCTTTGATCCAAAGTTTAATTTTTTTTTTAATCTGAAAGACCCTGTTGTTTCTTTTAGATAACTGTTGAAATGACACAATTTCCTAGGTAAACTATCTTCTCAAATCTTGCTTTTTCTGTGATGGCTCCCCTATCACTGCAGCTCAACCTCCTTCCCATGTCTCACATGGAGCCTGCCTTGGAACAGTGGGTGACTGTGGTAGGAGTGGGAATAGCCATCAGTGCGGGAGGTGTGCTTCTTATCTCTCTCACTCAGGGTGCAGGAGACATCACACCTGATTCTTCACCAAGATCCTTCCCACTTTACAGAAGAAAAAAGTTAAGGCTTTAGCCGGCATACATTTTGTGAGTGTGCATGTAATATTTGTATGTAGAATGTCTGAATAGTTTTAAAAAGAAAGTAGAAGAACTCTAGAAGTTGGCTTTATCTTCCAACAGAGTATTGGAAAGAATACCTTTGCCATAATTTCTGGGAGGAACTAGCTCCCTGGACTTCCCCGCTTCTCAAGAAACTGATGTTTTATCCTAAATGCTGAGCTATGCAGGTGCACAAGTGTGCTAGAATTACAGGTGAAAACCAGATTACAGTGTCCATTAATGCCTTCTGAAGAGAGAAGATTAGAAAAAGATGACGCTCTCTGCCTGCTTCTATGACTCTGATGTGAGAGTGTAACCAGCTGTGTCTTCAGTCTGTAACTGCAGATACACTTTCCTGCTAGCTCAGCTTGCATCTATGCGGAAAGTGATGAGATTTATTCCAACTCAAAGCATTTTGTCAAGACACTTAAGTCTTCAAAGTATGTCCTTTAAGGAAATAGTCTAAGAAGCTTAGAGACTCCAGTCTTGGTTCCTAGGGCCCACTTCCTTTTCATGCCTCATTTTTGCCCAACATCCTGCTGTTTCCTGGTAATCTGCACCCAGGATGATTTCCTTTTAGACCTCTAACCACTTTTATACTTTAGATGTAGTTTCTGAAGTTCAGTCCCTATCATGGCACTGTTGATAGATGGTTGACCCTTACCTAGAGAATTGGGGCCTAGTCCTGGGTGTTTGAACCATAAAGCTATCACCTTCAGAATGGACAGACAGCTTTTCCTAAGAGGCCACACTGTTCTCCACCCCTTCAGCATGTGGTTTTTCTCTTTATTCCATGCCATAATCCATTCAGTTTCTACCAGAAGCCAAATTAGATGAGGCCAATCAATCTTAGCCTTTCTAACTCTACAACTGTGAATTGAATTTGAATGAGCTTTTTTAAAAAAAAAAAAAATTAGTGACCCAGTGTCAGGAATTTTGTTATAGCAACTGAAAACAGATTTATATAAACTCTCTATAAATTTGCTGTGTTAGAATATAACAGAATTATAACAATTTTAAAAGTATTAAAATGCATCTGAAATAACCATCATAATGACATCCTTATCAGCATATTGAAAACAGTTATTCTTGTATTAAATGTTTATATCCCCCACAATAAAGCAAATGAGAAGGATTAACATTCAGTTGATAGAACTAGTAGATTTCTGAGTTAACACTGGAGAGTGAATATTGCCTTTTTTCTTTCCTTTATTTCTGAAATTCTTTTTTAAAAAAATGATAGAAACATGAACAGATAAAAACAAGGGCCAGAAAGAATGAGATGAGAGAGACGCAAGTTTTGAAACCTGAAACCAGATGGTCTCATAAGTGAGTGAGCCAGCTCCCACCATGTTTAATCTTAAGACAGCAGATAGCAAACTAGAACACACACAGGCAGCTAACCAGAAGATTGTGGCACACCTACTGACTCAGGAGTGTTGTGGGTACCTTTGGAAGTATATTGGGAAGGGTCCAAAGGAAGAAGGTTGATTGAAAGTCTGTTTAAAAAGTGATGAGAACAGTTTAAACAGAAGTCCTACATGATTTGACAGTTGTGCTCCTTGGTATGTACTCAAACATGGAAAAGAAGAACTCAAGCCATTACTTAAACACCAGTGCTCTGTACCACCTGTCACAGTAGCCGAAAGCTGGGAACAATCAGATGTCCACCAGCGAGGACTACATAAAGGAAATGCCTTGTTTCCACACAACCATAGAAAGGGTGAAGTACTAAGACATGCCATGCCATGAGTGGAACCTGAAAACATAAAGCTAAGTTAACAAAGAACCAGGGGGTGGGAGCCTATGCAAAGTCCATGAAGAGATGCAGCTTCCTGGATTGCTCCCCTTGGCTTGCTCGGTCTGCTTTCTTATAGAACCCAGGATCACCTACCTAGAGTGGCACCGTCTCCAGTGACCTGGGCCTTCTCATGTCAGTCATTAATCCAGAAAATGCCCTACAGTCCACTCTACTGGAGGCATTGTATTAAGTTGACAAAAAACTAACTAGGATACTTTCTAATGAGAAGGAAAGTGATAAAATGAGATGAGTGTTTGACTTTAGAAACAAACACTTGTCTCATTAGGGTTTCTATTGCTTTGATGAGACACCATGACCACAGCAACTCTTAAAAAGGAAAACATTTCATTGAGGCTGGCCCACAGTTCAGAGATTTAGTCTATTGTCATCATGGAGGAAAGCATGGTAGCACACAGGCACACATGGTGCTGGCGAGGGAGCTGAGAGTTCTACATCTAGATCAGCAGGCAGCAGGAAGTAAGAGACACTGGGCCTGGCTTGGGCTTCTGAAACCCCCATTAACTCTTCCTCTAACAAGGCCACAGCTACTCCAACAAGCCACACTTCCCAATAGTGCCAATCTCTATTAACCTATGGGGGCCATTTTCATTCAAACCACCTCAACACTTCTGTTTAATATTATTAGATAATAAGACAAAGTTTAAAGACTGTTTACTAATTCAGTGGTTCTCAACTCTCCTAATGCTGTGACTCTTTAAATACATTTTTTCATCTTGTGGTGACTCCCAACATAATTTTTGTTGCTGCTTCATAGCTGTAATTTTGCTACTGTTATGAATCATAATGTAAATATCTGATATGAAGCTCCTGTGAAAAGGTCTTTGAACCCACAAAGGGATTGTGACCCATAGGTTGAGACCCACTATTCTAGTGCTTAACTTCATGTCACAGTATCCCTTACTATCATCATTTATATCTTTTTATTGAATTTATAATAGTACTTCCCAATATCTTAAGTTTTCTCAGGCCTGTATTCATAAGAATTAGAGTAAGTGTCTTTCCCTTCTAAGAGTGTCTTACAAAGTAGATTAGATATAAAATTTTGTGAATGTTTGGTAAGAGCCGATAACAAAGTAGTTGAATAAAAATCATGATGTAGATGAAAGAATGTTTGAAGTTAATTTTTGTATAAATTCTTTCCATACAATATATTTTGATCATTTTTTTTTCATCCCCCAATTCTTACAAAATCCTCTCCACCCTTCCTACCCGGCTTCATGCTCTTTCTCTCTCTTTAAAAAAAAAAACAAAAAAACACAAACAAAAACACAAAAGTTGTTTCCAAAACTGGAAATCAAAATAAGCAAAAGGTTTAAGAATGCTCAAAGCAAAATGATATTTAAAAAAAAGTCTACAAAGTAATGTTTGTTTTATTTTGACTAACTACTCCTGGGCTTGGGGGCCTGCTCTGAGGTGCAGTAAATATACCTAGTGAGATTCCTTTGGAAAAAACTGATTTTTCCTTTGACAGTGGGCATCAAATGAAGATAGCCTCTTGGTTAGAGGTCCATGTGCACTCCACCCCCTCACAATGCTGAGCCCAATCTAGCTTGAACCTGTGCAAGTCTTGTGAGTGTGGCACAATCTTTGTGAGTTTGTATGTATATCAGACCTGTTGTGTCTGGAAGATACTGTTTAAACTGTTTACTTGGAATAATTCATTATCTCTGGCTCTTAAAGTCTTTCTGCTTCCTCTTCCACATAGATTTCTGAGCCTTAAGTGGAGGGCTTTGATGAAGACATCCTATTTCGGACTAAGTGCTCCAAAGTCTCTCGCTCTCTGCACCTTGTCCAGTTGTGGGTCTTCATGTTAGTGCCCATCTACTTCAAGAAGGAGCTTCTCTGATGAGAGTTGAGGAAGACACTGATCTATGGACATAGCAGTCTATCATTAGGGGTCATTTCATTGCCATATTCTTTTAGCAGAATAACAGTAGTAGTTTCCCCCTAGGGCCCATGACCTACCTAGTTTCAGGTTCTTGGCTACAGGTATGGGTTCCATCTCATGGAGTGGGCTTTCAATTGAATCATAAAGTAGTTGGTTATTCCTGTAACACTTGTGCAACTGTCACACCACTGTGTTAGATAGTAGTGTTTGTAACTGAGAGATATTGATTATTATCTTTCTTCTCTAGTAGCATGCAGGGTACCCTCCAGTCCCATTAACACTAGTCAGTAGGGGGGCAAGCTTTTAGTTAGACACCAGCTGGACTTCTCCATGTTAGATGACATAGGCAAGTGTTGTTTTCAGCAATAGGGCCTTACCATGAGGATGTGAAAGTATCCAATAGCCTGGGCAGTACCTGTGATGTCTGGAGGCTTTCATGGGACCCGTTTGGCCATGATTCAACAAGATGTAGCCCTTTCCTGGCCCCAGAGATTATCCTTGGTGGCAAAATAGTCTTGTTAGCACATCAACTCCCCTATTATTTGGTAACTCCGTTTAGATTGCTTCCTTATATATATATATATATGTATTTTAGGATGCTTCTATAGCAGTAGGCTTCTGTACTTCAGGTTTCTTGGTGATGAATTGTGATGTGTGGAAAGGGGTGTGGTTAAGTGGGTAGATTCCAGAGCAGACTCAGTATACCCTACAGCCATATTTAAATCACCCAAATGTATTTACTAACCAGCATAGCATAGTTGCCTTTTAATATTCTAACATCCATTTATTATTAACATCCAATCTACTTTTAATAAGAATATTAGCTGTGTCATATTGGTAGCAATGTAAGATTATTTGAAGCAAATATCCCCATACTCTTTAAAGCAAGAAGCACCCTACTACCTAAGCTTTATTTAAAGAATGAAGAGATAATTGTATGAGAATAGGAGCAAAATGTTTTGTTTATTTTTCTTAATCTGTAGTCCTTTCTGTGTGTGTCTTGATAATGCCTGGGGTCTTAGCCAGGTGTGGTAGCTCATATCTACAATCTCAGCATTTAGGAGGCTGAGGCAGGAGGATTATCATGGCATATAGTAAGTTCCAGGCCAGTCAAGGCCACAGAAGGAGACCTTGACTCAAAAATAATAAATAATGCCTGTAGTCCCGCTGATATAATTAGGTCTAAAATACTACATTCATTCCCTTTTGCATAGGAAAAAGAGAGAACTTTGAAACTGAATTAAATTGTATCATAAGGACATAACCTAAGTAATGATCTGAGTACTGTTTTTTACATTAAATCATACTTGTTTTCTGATTCTGTTTTTTTTTTTTTTCAGTTTCTATAGCAAGGCGTGTTCAAGATCCATTAGCTGAGCTAGTGAAAATTGAGCCGAAGCACATTGGAGTCGGAATGTACCAGGTAAAGCAATGTAGATCATTTAATTTTTGAAATTTGCCAATACAAAGAGTGTGCTTAAACCTGACATTATATTTAACCATTACTGGAAGTAGATTTTCATTTTCAAAAGTTATACAGTTGATAGGAAGGTAATAAAAGTTTCAACTCTCAGGGAAAGAGACTACTTTCCTTTTTTTTTTTTCTTAATTATTTTGATCAGGTTTTAAAATTGTCCATAATCAGATTTAAAGACTTTGATAGCATTAAGCCAGGCATGGTGGTCTTTTTAACTCTGTTCTAAAAATGGAGGTACTGTGGACCATTGGGCTGTGTGGCTCTTTGTTTAAATCAGAATGAACTCTTGCTTGTTTCTGGTCTCCCAGGAGAAACCTCTGATATTTACTGTGACCTTTTCTGCATTCATTTCAATTTGGTCATTATTAGTTTTTGGTTTTGACCCAGAGCAGTCTAAAGTCTTGCTCCAATAGTTGTTGCTCCAATGACATCATCATTGTGGTTTTTGTAGATACTGTATTTTCAAGTCTTGAAGTTGTATGTATGCACTGAACGATTGAGGACAGCAGTAAACCTTGGCAAGTTGGATCCTTGGTGACATAAGAATCATATAGGGAACTTACGGTACATGGAGTCCAGGAGACTCGTGTCAAAACTATTCTCCTTTTTGTTGAAATTCTTTCCTATACTATTCCTATGATATGCACTTAAAATCCCAGCTACTCAGGAGGGTGAAGCAGGAAGAGTCCTTGCATTTATAAGTTCAAGCCCAGCCTGGCCAGTGTGCAAGACTAAGTAGTCCTTGTTGTTTGGTTTGGCTTTTTGATACAGAGTCTTACTGTAGCCTAGGATGGTCTCTAAGTCATAGCAATCCTCCTACCTCAGTTTCTTAAGTGGTGGAAATATAAGCAATCCTTCTGGCAAGAAAGTACTTCTTAGATCTGAGATACAGTATTTTCCAGCCTAGTTTTCATGGAATTTAAGCGGTGCTGCATTGTACTTCTTTCCTAGAGAAGTATTATGTTAAGTCATGGCATCCGTGACTACCAGAGATGGAAGAAACTCTAGAAATCATTCAGTTCTACCCCATTACTTAACACTATAACACAACTAACATGCTGTGCCCCAGAATCAAACAGTGGCAGAATTTGGATTAACATGTCACGTGGATTATGATTCAACTGAGAGTATTAGCATTTTATGATAGCTGGTGGTAGAGTAACTATACTTTTTTAATACTTATTGTTGATTGAGTTGAGAGATGTCTTTGAGATTAATTATACACTGGGATGTGTGTGTGTGGGTACATTTCCACAGAGGGCTAATAAGGGGGGGAAAGTGTGTTCTTTTTGTGGGCGACACTACCTAGTAGACTAGAGAGCAGAGGAATGAACATAGAAAGGAAGGAGGCCAGACAGAGCAGGCATGCTTCTCCCTGCTTCCTGGCCACCGGGAGGTAGACCGCACTGCCTCACTGTTCTTTCCCTGTCATGATGTACTGAAATTTCGGAAACGTTGAGCCAAATGAATCTCTTTCCTTAAGTAGTTTTGCTCAGGTTTTATTCACAGTAATAAAAGTCTAACAAAAGATGTTTAACTGGGTTTGTTTGTTTGGGGATGATAGTCATTAAGAGATCACTAGGAATACCTGGTATCTAAGGAGTACCACCTCGTGTTTTTGTAACATAAGCAGATGAAGTTTTGGAACACCTCAAGGTCAGAGAAAAGAGAGAAGTTTCAGATTTATGGAACCCAGGAAGCCTACCAAGTTTTTGACATTAAGGCTCTCTTTAAGTCTTTAGTAGTAGAGGACTGACCTCCAGGTTGGAATTCAGACGTAGTCTTTAGTTTCAAAGAAGCTTGAATTTATTCCAACAGCACTGAGAAATCACAGGCAAATTTTAATCAAGATAATGGTATGATTTGTTCAGTCTGGTGAGAACGGATGAGACAAGGAAAAGCAGGACAACTAATTAAAGTACTGAAAACCGGCCCATGTGAGTGGTGGTGCTCGGACAACACTGGTGGCAGTTAATGGAGAAAGCAGTGTTTCGTGGGGACTACGTGGTAGGTAGGGAAGAGATATTGTTAGGGATTTGCTCAAAGAGGTGTACTGTTACATGTTTTATGCCTTAGTACAGAAACTTTATGGATAAAGATCATTAGTTCCACATTGAACATGTTGGTTTGAGATGCCTAGGAGATATCCAAGTTGAATCTACTTGTCTGAGACTAAGGGAAGTAGCCATGCTAATTCAGGGTGCACATAGTTGAACAGATAATGAAAGGTAGACCGACGCACTAAGTTCTTTAACTGCACTATCACCCCAGTGTGTCGACACCCTACATTCCAGGAGATGGCAGAAAAGACATATGCACGTGAGTCTGTACCCAGGGAAATGCATATTTCTGTGAATAGCTGCAAAAATAAGGAGTCCCATCAGTGGGTGGAACTCAGGAATTTCTAACAGATATTAAGCATGAATAATAGTGTATTTAATATAATAATAATAAATAGAAAAGGCCTGGTGGACCTATAGCCCAAAGCACACACAAGTCATTAGTTAACACAAAAGCTTGAAGCCAGATGATATATTAGGGAAATTATTTACCATAAATTTATATGTATTGTATGATATTTACATATTTTATTGTTAAGAATTTAGATTATTTCTTTGTTGATTTGTAAGCATTTATGTGTTGGTTTATTTGAAACATTTACAGAAAATATATAAAGAGCCTCCCCATGACATGTCATCATTAAAAAAAGTTCAGGCTTTTGAGCCACATAAACATGCAAGTGCCCCAGATACTTGGATAATTAATAAGAATTCAATACTTCCCTAAGTACCACACCAAGACCTTGTCTCAACTACAACAACAACAAAACTCACTTTTATTTACATGAGACATCACTCTTAATGTTTTCAAGTTACACAGAGTTGGTAGTGCAGCAGTAAACTGGTCTCAGAATGCAGCTGTGAGCTTCTGTGGAAGACAGTACCTGGCAGGCTGGATAGGATGAGAGATTTTTCAGATTTTCTATAATGAATATGTATTTTATTTTAATTAATATGCATTTTGCTTTAAAATACATATATATTTCTATATCTCAGCATATGGACCATGTAATGTTAAGTCTTCATACTGTGTAAATCAATAAATTATAGTAGGAATGACTTTCTTTTTCATTTGGGTCCACTTTGTGATTTTGATGTAAATTTTATCCTGACTTAAAACACAAGAACGGCCAGATAAACATGGCTGACTGAGAAGATGAAAGGTGTTCACAGAAAGTTAGATGAAATAGCAGAAACTCCAGTGGTATTTCAATGGAAACTGAAATGCTTTTGGCTTAATGGCAGCTAAAATCCTTGCGGCAGTGCTCCAGTTCTTGTCTGAGAAAATGAGGAGAGTTGATTTTAAAAACACATGCCTGTCATTATTTCTGGAGAGCAAGACAGCCAGTGTGGTCGGATGACAGCATATCCTTGATTGACCCCTAAAGACTTTGCTGGAAAGTGGCTTGGTATGACTCCCAAGAAAACACTCCCGGGCGAGAGCAGGATGACGCAGGGCTGCCTGGGTTGGGCTGTGTGGGATGTGGGGAATGATGGCTTAACTTGGCCTTGTCATACCCCGAGTTTAAGTTTAAATAAGTTCCATTTACTGGTTCTTTGTTTCTCCTTGGGACTATGTTCTTGCACTTTTCCCACTCATTAGCACCTGCATTTGGTAAAGTGTGTGTCTGGTGAAATAGCAAGGACTCAGAACAGCCCTCTGTCCTCTGTATACCTCTCTGTTAGATCATTGGTGCTGTTATAGAATGAGATGGTTGTGCAAACCATCCTTGTTCCTCACTCCTGAGAATAGCCAAGAGCACAGTAAAAGGAAAATCACCTAGCCATAGCGCTCCACGTCTTTCTAGTAGAACCTCACAGATAGCAATTTGCATTTTTCCTCTCCTCTGTGGGATCAATTGTGGCTAAAAACAAAGAGGTAAATCAAAACAAAACAGGCAGCTCTTTCATGGAGAACGTACTTGACACTTCCAGTTTAACCTGCAGGCCTGCTAGGTGTCATTTTGTTTAGGTCTATAAAGGTAAGGCTTCTCATCTTTTTGGTGTCATTTGCTTAGACTTTTGTTTTTTCAAGACAGGGTTTCTCTATGTAACAGTCCTAACTGTCCTGGAACTAGTTCTTGTGGACCAGGCTGGCCTCAAACTCAAGAGATCCGCCTTCCTCTGCCTCCCCAGTGCTGGGATTAAAGGCGTGCACCACCACCACCCATCTTACTTAGATATTTTAAAACACATTTGAACTACTTGCTTAGATATTTTTAAACACATTTGAACTGCTGAGTAGTGTGTCATTATAGAGTGAGACTCTTCTGAGTCCACCCATAGTTGTCGGGGTGACTTGCTTAGATTGGTACTGTTGTTATTATTAGCACTGATAACTAAGGCAAAGGTGAAACAGAACACTTCCCAAGCCAAGACTGGTTTGTGTCAGCTTGACAAAATCCATAGTTCTCTGGGAAGAGGAACTTCAACTGAGAAAATGCCTCACTTGCTGGGCGGTGGTGGCGCACGCCTTTAATCCCAGCACTTGGGAGGCAGAGGCAGGTGGATCTCTGTGAGTTCGAGGCCAGCCTGGTCTAGAAGAGCTAGTTTCAGGACAGGAACCAAAAGCTATGGAGAAACCCTGTCTCGAAAATAAAAAAGAAAAGAAAATGCCTCACTTGGCCTGGACTGTAGACAAGTTTTCTTGATTAATAATTGATGTAGGAGAGCCCAGCTTACTGAGGCAGGGCCACCCCTGGGCAGGCAGGTGGTCATGGGCTCTGTCCCAGAGCAGGCTGAGTAAGCAGCGCTCTTCTGTGGTCTCTGCTTCAGTTACTACCTCCAGGTTTCTGCCTTGGCTCCCCAATAATATATTGTAACCTCTAAGCCAAATAAACACTCTTATTCCCATGTTGCTTTTGGTTACGGTCTTTATCATAGCAATAGAAACCTAACTAAGGCAGCCACCTAGGTTACATTCCTGACAAAATGATTTTGTAGTCTCCTCCCTTGACTAAGCAGGACACAGACTGTCCTGCCCACGAAGTTAGGAAAGACATTTAAGAGTCTAGTAGTCAGAGCTTTCCTTGCTGTGAACTAACTGAATATAAACAAGTAATTGACCTTGACAAACAGTGTGAGCCAAACTCATATGTTATAATTTGTTAATGATTACCCAGATTTTCAATTTTAAAAATTATCTCTTGGGACTGGAGAGAAGGCTTAGCGGTTAAAAGCACTGGCTGCTCTTACAGGGGTCCTCAGTTCAATTCCCAGCAACAATTTGGTGGCTCACAACCATCTGTAGTGGGATCTAATGCCCTCTTCTGGCATACAGGCATCCCTGCAGTCATATGTAAAAATTATCTCCTGGGTTGTTTTCTTACACCTGGGTAAATTTCCTGCACTGAAATATTAGCTTCAGTTTCTTTTTCAGACTTTGTATAATACCCAAGTACCCTGGTGTAAAGTGTTAGTTTTATTCGAAGGTCCTCTTACAAGTAATACTTTGAGTTAACAGGGACATATCTAATTTCCTTTATCTGGTATTTGTTTGCCCTTTGTAAGTCATTAACTTTGGTAGTAAAACCACATTTATGTCAATTTCTACTTCTTCCAACTTTTATATATTAACATTTAAATCCATCATGAGTTATAAAACTTTAAGGTATTAAGTGTTTAAAAACTAGTTAAAGTGAGTATTGAAAAAAGTCATATTAAAACATGATCATAAAGGGAAAGATTAGACTACATCTGAATCTAAAATGTTCTCTGGATCAGAAAACAATTAGACAGGCCACATATAGGGAGAACATTGAGAATCCTGTACATTCCTTGTAGGTGTATAGTTTGTGCCGCCTTTTAGAGTGCTATTAGAAATCAGTAAAGTTGGGGGTGGGTTCAACTCTGAGTTTCTGTTGCTGGAAGTGCATAGCCTAGAAAAGTCCCCTCATGTTGGTGCAAGGAGTTCCTTAAACACTATTTACAGTGGTGAAAATGTGCAGTCATGTGTCCTTTGTCTGGAAAACGGAAAGATAAACTAGTATGGTATAGTTATACTGTTCAGTGTTGTATGCAGTGAGAGCTCCCCACTGGGAGATGGGGTTGAGTTACGGCTTGTGTATAGGAGCATACAGCTGATACGAAGCTGAAACATAGCCAACAGCACTGCTATTTGTGGCTAGACATGTATAAATACAGAAGGACAAAGCCGGGCGATGGTGGCGCATGCCTTTAATCCCAGCACTCGGGAGGCAGAGGCAGGCGGATCTCTGTGAGTTCGAGACCAGCCTGGTCTACAGAGCTAGTTCCA